>NW_012116488.1:540959-542112 GCF_000951035.1 Colobus angolensis palliatus
ATTCTCCTGCCTCAGCCTCCCAAGTAGCTGGGATTACAGGCATGTGCCACCATGCCTGGCTAATTTTTATATTTTTGTAGAGATGGCATTTCACCATGTTGGCTAGACTGGTCTTGAACTCTTGACCTCAGGTGATCCACCTGCCTCAGCATCCCAAAGTGCTAAAAAGGATTACAGGCATAAGCCACTGCACCCAGCCAACTTTTTTTTAATACTAAAAATGCCTCTTTATTTTTATAACTTTCTTTTCTTTTCTTTTTTTTTTTTTGAGACAGAATTTTGCTCCTTATTGCCCAGGCTGAAGTGGAATGGTGCAATCTAAGCTCACTGCAACTGTCTCCCAGGTTCAAGCAATTCTCCTGCCTCGGCCTCTCGAGTAGCTGGGATTACAGGCACCTGCCATCATGCCTGGCTAATTTTTGTATTTTTGTAGAGACAGGGTTTCACCATGTTGGCCTGGCTGGTCTGGAACTCCTGAGCTCAGGTGATCTGCCCACCTCGGACCCCCAAAGTGCTGGGATTACAGGCATAAGCCACCGCTCCTGGCCATGGCCTTCTGTAACTTTTTTTACATCTCTTATTTCCTGATTCCCTTTACCTTGTTTTATACATAACCTTTAAATAAGCTTTAAATTACACAAAAATTGGCCAGGCGGTGATTCACGTCTGTAATCCCAGCACTTTGGGAGGCTGAGGTGGGCAGATCACCTAAGGTCAGGAGTTTGAGACCAGCCTGGCCAACATGGTGAAACCCTGTCTCTACCGAAAATACAAAAATTAGTTGGGCATGATGGTGGGTGCCTGTAATCCCAGCTACTGAGGAGGCTGAGGCAGGAGAATCACTTGAACCCAAGAGGTGGATGTTGCAGTGAACCAAGATCACGCTACTGCACTCCAGCCTGGGCAATAGAGTGAGACTCCATCTCAAAAAAAAAAAAAAACAAAAAAAGGGCAGGAGAATCACTTGAACCCGAGAGGTGGAGGTTGCAGTAAGCTGAGATCATGCCACTGCACTCCACCTGGGCAATAGAGTGAGACTCAGTCTCAAAAAATATATATAATCGCCGGGCACGGTGGCTCAGGCCTGTAATCCCAGCACTTTGGGAGGCCGAGACGGGTGGATCACGAGGTCAGGAGATCGAGACCATCCTGG
>NW_012116488.1:542172-557438 GCF_000951035.1 Colobus angolensis palliatus
TATATAATCATAAAAATAACAATAAATAAATTAGACAAAAATTATTCACCTTTTAACAAGAACACACATTTTTTAGAAAGAATGTTTTCTTAGTATATTTTTTAATTGAAAAATACCTATTTAATGAAATATCTACTATTTAACTTGATATAACTTTAGGTTCCAAATTATGGCATTTGTCTATAAGCATGTATCTCATTACATATACCTAATTATTTTATATTGATTTTACCTGCATTATTTATGAAAACTGTCATAGTCATGATTTAAAGTTATTTCCCCATCAACAATTTTATAGCCTGTGAATTTCAGGTGTTTAGGTAAGTAGAAACCTTAAGATTAAATATATAGTTATTTTGCTAAATAATTCAAGATTTAACTGTTTTCATTAAACCAATATTAATGTCTTATTTATCAAAAATTACACAGCAGGAAAACTTACACAAGCCGAGATCATTCTGTGTTGGGCTGGGTTTATAGTTTAATGAGCTTTATGCCAAATGTTGGCACCTTTTATTATTTGGCAGGGATAAGAATGAAATCTCTTGATCAATAATGCAAATATAAATGTATGCTGGTCAGGCACAGTGACTCAAACCTGTAATCCCAGCACTTTGGGAGGCCGAGGCAGGCGGATCACCTGAGGTCAGGAGTTTGAGACCAGCTTGACCAACATGGAGAAACCCCAGCACGGAGAAACATGGAGAAATCTCTACTAAAAATACAAAATCAGCCAGGCGTGGTGGCGCATGCCGGTAATCCCGGCTCCTGGAGAGACTAAGGCAGGAAAATCGGGCGAACCCAGGAGACGGAGGCTGCAGTGGGCCAAGATTGCGCCATTGCACTCCAGCCTGGGCAATAAAACCCAGGAGACAGAGGCTGCAGTGAGCCAAGATTGCGCCATTGCACTCCAGCCTGGGCAATAAGAGCGAAACTCCATCTTAAGGGGGGAAAAAAAAAAGCATGCCAACAATTCATAAGACTTTTCTAATATCACTTTACCAAAATTTTAAAGCTAGCTTATTAATGATTTTACTTAAAAGTCACATGAACTTGGAAAGCATTTGTTATTATTTAATTTATGACTACTCTATAACTTGAAGCCAATTTGGTACCTGTGGCCAAAAACACACAGCAAAATACATGTATGTACATATAAACACACACATACACACTCATACAAAGATCCTATAGCTTTTACTTTAGAACTCTGGCCATGAGATATTAATATAAACTCATTGGTTTGCACAAACAATAACAAAAAGAAATGGTTGGATGCACACAGTGGATTTTATCACGGTAGAAAAGTAACAGCAGACTTGAAGCAGGGAAAAGATAGCAGAGAGATAGAGAACTTAGGAACTTTGGCCGGGTGTGGTGGCTCACGCCTGTAATCCCAGCACTTTGGGAGGCTGAGGCAGGCGGATGACCTGAAGTCAGGAGTTCAAGACCAGCTTTGGCAACATGGTGAAACTCCGTCTCTACTAAAAAAATACAAAAATTAATCCGGGCATGGTGGCGGGTGCCTTTAATCTCAGCTCCTCAGGAGGCTGAGGCAGGAGAATCGCCTGAACCCAAGAGGCGGAGGTTGCAGGGAGCGAGACGGTGCCATAGCACTCCAGCCTGGGTGACAGAGCGAGACTCTGTCTCAAAACAAAACAAAAACCAAAAAAACCCACTTAGGAACTTGATAGTTGCAGGCCGACCTTCAGGCTCTGCATTTTCCTTGACGTAACTGTGCGCAGAAAGACCATGATATGTCCGTTTTATACAAACACTTGCAAACAGAGGTATCATTAAACCAAACGGGGGAGCACAAGGGGTGTCGCTTTCCTTGGCTTTCCTCATTCTTAGATGATTTGTTTTGCACATTTGTTTCTCAAAAGGAGGAAGTGACCTGTGGCCTAGTTAGTGTCACGTCCTGGTTGCGGGCGGGACTTCACAGTGTCACCACTGAGTCATTGCTGCCCTCTCACGTGTCTCAGTTTCTTTCTCTGGAGGTCTAAGGGTCTCAATTTCTCTCTCAGGACGTCTAAGTACCTCCAGAAGGGCTCGAAGTGTGGAGTGAGCCACTCTGACATGCGCTTCCTGGACAAGCCTTTTAAACTAATTTTATCGGGGGTTTCCTGTAGGACCGTTGCGCATCGCAGCGGGTCAACCCCCCAGACACTCCTGCTTGGCCCCCATTCACCCAGGGGCACCTTCCCACTGGGAAAAGCAAAATGTCCTTTCTCTTTGGAGCTGAGGAAACTCAGTCTCTCATTTACCTATGAAAACAACAGTTCACTTCCTCATGCAAATGTGCATACAAGGCAATGGAGAAGACCCTTTAAAATGCACCTCCGAACTAGAATTAGGATCCTAAATAACAACTTCCCAGGAGGAAAAAATCCCAGCCAACACCACTTCCTATAAACTGTCCTCAGCCACCCCTAACTTTGTAGCTGTCATCCACCATGATTACAAACACCAGGCTCAAATCCTCTCATAGCACAAGGTCATCTCTGGTACCCCACAAAGACAAAGAATACAGGTAATGCAACAGGAGCCAGAGTCTTAGACCTAGAAGAACCCATCCATGACTCTTGAAACGCCACAAAGAAAACAGAACACCCCAAAAGGGGTGAGTGGCGCCATTTTCTGAGTTCTTTACGGGATTTGAGTCATTAGACACCTTCTCTAGATTTTTTTCTAGAGTTGGTGAAGGGGAAGAAGTTGGTGAAGGGGAAGGAGGAACAGGGTGGAAGAAAAGTAAGACAGGAAGCAAGCACGGAAACCAGGAATGTCGGGAAGCGAACACGGAAACCAAGAGCGTGGTTTTGTTTTGTTTTTCTCTTTTGCATCTGTGAGGAATGTTAGATAATGTTTCCCATAATTTGGAATTCTCATTCGAATTTGACCAAGTCAAGTAGAGTGAGTCAAATCTAATGGGAGAAAGACCGGAAAACATTTCTTTTAAAAAAGATCCCAGCCGGGCGCGGTGGCTCACGCCTGTAATCCCAGCACTTTGGGAGGCTGAGGCGGGTGGATCACGAGGTCAGGAGATTGAGACCATCCTGGGTAATATGGTGAAACCCCGTCTCTACTGAAAATACAAAAGAATGAGCCGGGCGTAGTGGCCAGCACCTGTAGTCCCAGCTACTCGGGAGGCTGAGTCAGGAGAATGGCGCGAACCTGGGAGGCGGAGCTTGCAGAGAGCCGAGATCGCGCCACTGCACTCCAGCCTGGGCGACAGAGTGAGAATCTGTCTCACAAACAACAACAACAACAAACAAACAAAAGATCCCAACAATATGATTACTGAGCGCTCTAATGGTAAAGATAAATTAAGACCAGCTGGTTGTTAATCGTAACTTTAGCCAAGACCAAAACCCAGTGAAGGGGTCTCAGGCTGAAGACTGCTCTCTTCCATTCTAGAAGCAGGAGAGAACTCAAATTTGCATTCCCTGTTGAAAGCAAGCTCAAACTCCGGAAAGGAGTTACCTGCCTTCCATTGTCATGGAAGCAGGAAAACTTGCCTTCCTTGTCGGAAGCAAGTAAAACTCCAAAAAAAGGAGTTGTGTTACAAGAAAGCGGTCCTGATCAAGACCCCAAGAGAAGGTTCTTAGATTTCGCACAAGAAAGAATTCAGGGCAAGTACACAGAGTAAAGGGAAATAAAGGTTGTTAGGAAAGCAAAGGAATAAAAGAATGGCTATTCGGTAGACAGAGCAGGCCCGAGGGCTGCTGGTTGCCCAATTTCATGGTTACTTTTTGATGATATGCTAAACAAGGGTATATGATTCATGCCTCCCCTTTTTAGACCATATAGGGTAACTTCCTGACATTACCATGGCATTTGTATACTCTCATGGTGCTGGTGGGAGTGTAGTACTGAGGATGACCAGAGGTCACTCTTGTGGTCATCTTGGTTTCGGTGGGTTTTAGCTGGCTTCTTTACTGCAACCTGTTTTTATCAGCAAGGTCCTTATGACCTGTATCTTGTGCCAACTTCCTAGTCTCATTCTGTGACTTAGAATGCCTTAGGCGTCTGGGAACGCAGCCCCGCAGGTTTCAGCCTCATTTTACCCAGCCCCTATTCAAGATGGAGTTGCTCTGGTTCACACGCCTCTGACAGTTGTACAGAAAAATAATCTGTAGACCTCAATCAAATTTTGGGAGATCTGGGATTCTCTGGAGGGAGGGAAGCTCCCAGTCCTCAGCAATTTGTCCTATTGGTTTGAGCCGTAAAGATAGCTCAAGTCTAATTCCAGCACTGTGGGAGGCCGAGACGGGCGGATCACGAGGTCAGGAGATCGAGACCATCCTGGCTAACATGGTGAAACCCCGTCTCTACTAAAAAATACAAAAAACTAGCCGGGCGAGGTGGCGGGCGCCTGTAGTCCCAGCTACTCAGGAGGCTGAGGCAGGAGAATGGCGTAAACCCGGGAGGCGGAGCTTGCAGTGAGCTGAGATCCAGCCACTGCACTCCAGCCCGGGCGACAGAGCGAGACTCCGTCTCAAAAAAAAAAAAAAAAAAAGATAGCTCAAGTCGGTACCAAGCACTGATAGATTTGTTGAAGGTCAGGGTCACCGCCACTCAGAGTCCTTTCTGTTGGTTACCAATTTGTGAACCAAAAAGCATCTGAGGCTGGGTGCATGGCTCATGCCTGTAATCCCAACACTTTGGGAGGCTGAGGCAGGTGGATCACCTGAGGTCAGGAGTTCGAGACCAGCCTGGCCAACATGGTGAAACCCTGTCTCTACTGAAAATACAAAAATTAGCCAAACATGGTGGTGGGTGCCTGTAGTCCCAGCTACTCAGAAGACTGAAGCAGGAGAATCGTTTCAATGGTCTGGAAAGGTGGGACAATTCAAAGCGGGAAGGGGGCTTGTAGGTGATAGGTAAATAAGAGACAAACGTTTGCATTCTTTTGAGTTTCTGATTAGCCTTTAATTGAATACACAATTTATAGGAATAGTCACTTATGCCTTAGTCTGGCTTAGTGAAACAATAGGGCCAAGGAGCCACCAGCTGTGCGTTTGTCTCACCGGAGCAGACGGAGGACTCTTGAGTTCTGCCTGTCTTTGGTCCACAAGGCATTTTCTTGTGGACACATTTTGAGGGAAGGACATAGCTTTTCTATGTTTGTAGCTATTTTATTTAGGAATAGGATGGGAGGCAGATTTGCTGATGGAGTTCCCAGCTTGACTTTTCCCGTTGGCTTACTGATTTTGGGGTCCCGAGATTTATTTTCCTTTCAGTTTCTGTTATTGCAGCCAATCTGTTGGCTCTGTTACCCAGGCTGGAGTGCAGTGGTACTGTCTCAGCTTAACTGCAGCCTCGACCTCCTGGGCTGAAGTGATCCTCCCGCTTAAGCCTCCTGAGTAGCTGGAACCACAGGCAGGTTCCAAACCCAAATCCCATCTTGAATTGTACTCCCCGTAATCCCCACGTGTCAAGGGAGAGATCAAGTGGAGGTCACTGAGTCACGGGGGTGGCGGCGCCCCCATGCTACTCTCACGTTAGTGAATTTGTTCTCAAGAGATCTGATGGTTTGCAAAGGGCTCTTCCCCCTTTGCTGGGCACTTCTTTCTGCCAACTTATGAAGGTGTCTCGCTTCCCCTTTGACGACCACCATGATTGTAAGTTTTCCTGAGGCCTCCCCAGCCATTCTGAACTGTGAGTCAATTAAATCTCTTTCCTTTAGAAGTTACCCAGTCACACTGTCCTTCATAGCAGGGTGAAAACAAACCAATACATCACGCCAGGCTAATTTCTTGATTTTTTGTAAACGGGGTCTCGCTATGTCACCCAGGCTGGTCTCAAACTCCTGAACTCAAGTGATCCTCCCACCTTGGCCTCCCAAAACGCAAGGGTTACAGGCATGAGCCACCATGCCCAGTCCCAAAAGGGGCACTTTCTACCATTTAGCGACAGCTCTGCCAGTGACCATTGCTCTTTGTGACAAAAATATTAAACAACATAAAGGAAAAGAAAAAGGTGGCTGGGAGGCTTAGTCACAGGCTGAGGGCCTGCCTTGACAGGCGTGTCCTGAGCATCTCCTCACTGACTCTCTGGGGACTTCTTGGTACATGTGGGCCTGAGGTCTCCACCCTACCACAGCCCCAACAGCCCCTAGCCCCAGGGTTGGCCCCAGGAGTCAGGATGAGTGATGAGGGGGTGGAGGGGCCACAGCAGTGTTCTGCCCGGAATCTGAACTGTGCACAAACACACCCAGGCTGCTCCCAAGTGAAGGGGCTCAGTTGCGAGGCTGAAAAGCTGAATGCATTTTTTTTCTTAATTAAAGAGAAGCTTTTCTTCCTTGACTAGGTAATACATATGCATGGAAGGTAATTCCAAAGGAACAAAAAGAAGGACATGGAGCCTTCTAGCCTGGCCTGAGCCCCAGCCACCAGGGCACCATCCAGAGATAGCCCCTGGGGATCCAGCCATAGATACATTGTATGAGACACAGTACTTACTTTTTTTTTTTTTTCTTTGAGATGGAGGGTCGGTCTGTCGCCAGGTTGGAGTGCAGTGGCGCTATCTCAGTTCAGTGCAACCTCCGCCTCCCAGGTTCAAGGGATTCTCCTGCCTCAGCCTCCCAAGTAGCTGGGATTACAGACATGTGCCACCACCACACCTGAGTAATTTTTGTATTTTTGGTACAGACGGAGTTTCATCATGTTAGCCAGGATGGTCTCGATCTCTTGACCTCGTGATCCACCCGCCTTGGCCTCCCAAAGCGCTGGGATTACAGGCGTGAGTTACCCCGCCTGGCCTAATGTACTTATTTATTGAAGTCAAAACATAGAATGCCCTGAAAGGGAACACACAAAACAGATTCAACATCACCATTCAGATCAAGACAGCGATGGTCTCCAGGTCCTGGGAGACTCCCGTGCTGCCCAAGGGCCATTCTCTGGTACAATGCCCCTCTGCCTGATCTGAGCTTTCCATTTGTGGAAGCAATCACTACTCGAGTTTGGCTTCTCTCCCAAAACGTTATGTTTGTGGGACCCATCCATTTGTTCGTGTGCAGCAATGTTTGCTCATCTCATCTCACAACAGTGCACCACTGTTGAATACACCCACCTCCAGTGTCCATTATCTTGGGGACAGACTTTGGGCTGTTTTCAGGTTGGAGCTTTCACTGGGTGCAGTGGCTCGCCCCTGTAATCCCAGCACTTTGGGAGGCTGAGGTGGGTGGATCACAAGGTCAGGAGTTCGAGACCAGCCTGGACAACATGGTGAAACCCCATCTCTACTAAAAATACAAAAAATTAGCTGGGCATGGTGGCGCATGCCTGTAATCCCACCTACTCAGGCGGCTGAGGCAGGGGAATAGCTTGAACCCGGGAGGTGGAGGTTGCAGCGAGCCGAAATCGCGCAATTGCACTCCACCATGGGCGACATAGGGAGACTCTGTCTCCCAAAAAAATAAAAATTAAAAAGAAAAACAGAGAGTTGACTCTCTAAGTTTAAATAAAAGGTTGTATTTGGGTATAAGAAGTAGGGTTGCAATCTGGGACATACATACAGAACACAGTGGTCTCTGGTATGTCCAGAGAATGAAGGGAAAGGCTAGGGTTTTATTAGGGAAAGTGTAGGCTACACAAGTTATTTTGAAAGAAAGTATATTGGAGCTGGCAGTGTCTTATAAGAGCTGGTGAGTTTTTATTTTTCATAGTTTTAAGTTAAATCCTTTTTTATAGAGACAGGGTCTCACTATGTTGCCCAGGCTAGTCTTGAACTCCTGGCTTCAAGTGATCTTCCCACTTCAACCTCTCAGAATGCTGGGATTACTGGCATGAGCCACTGTGCCTGGCCCTGAAATAGTGAGTTCTGACTGGCAAGTGATGGTAGTTGCTAGGTAGGACTCGTCATCTGTGAGTTAGCTAGGCTCTTGCAGTTTTGGATTGGGCTTGTGAGACCACGTGTCAGGCAAGTGTTCTTGTACAAGCAGCTAGCTGTCCTTGTGTGACATGTGTAGTGACCTGTGGTTTGGAAACATCTCGTGATAATTCTTGTAATCAGGCAAATCGTACATGGGAGACCTCCCTTCATGCCCTTCCCCAGCTCCATTTAGCCAGGGGATTGTCACAAGTGATTCCATTTTGAATCTGACAACTTTCACAAGGCTACTATGAATAACCCTGCTACAAATGCTATTGTATAAATCTTTTTGTGAACATAGGCATGCCTTTCCACTGGGCACATCCCGACAAGCAATCCTAAGTCATAGGCTCGGTGTGTGCTCAGGTCTGGTAGATCCTGCCACATAGATCTCCAAAGTGACTGTCCAGCTCACCACTTTCTTGTTCTTCAAGGTTGTTTTGGCTCTTTTTGGCACTTTATATTGCCATAAAAATGTGAGAATCAGTTTGTCAATTCCCATAAAAACAAGTTGGTATTTTGACTGAAATTGCTTTGAATCTGAAGATAAATTTTGAGATCTCTGATATCATTACAGGAGTAAGTCTTCCAATCCATATGCCTGGTTTATTCCTCCATTTATTTAGATTTCTCTCCGCAATGTTGTGTAGTTTTCTGTGTAGAGGTCTTGCATATTCCATGTTAGATTTATCCCTAGGTGCTGATGTTTTTAGTGGTTTGCAAACGACATCATTAAAAAAGTATTTTATAATGGTTTCTAGCTTTTTTTGAGATGGAGTCTTGCACTGTTGCCCAGGCTGGAGTGCACTGGCGTGATTTTGGCTCACTGCAACCTCTGCCTCCTGGGTTCAAGCGATTCTCCTGCCTCAACCTGCCAAGTAGCTGGGATTACAAGCGCCCAACACCACGCCCAGCTGGTTTTTTGTATTTTTAGTAGATATGGGGTTTCACCATATTGGTCAGGCTAGTCTCGAACTCCTGACCTCATGATCCACCTGCCTCAGACTCCCAAAGTGCTGGGATTACAGGCATGAGCCACCACGTCTGGCCAATGGTTTCTTATATATACAAATATAATTGATTTTCCTGTATTGACTGTATTGAAAAATAAAAATCCAAGACAAGTTAAACATAACTGAGTTTAATTAAGCAGAGAAAACATTCATGTACCCGGGAAACAGCCCAGACTGGTTTAGAATGCATCACCTAGCAATTTCTGCAGGCTATATTTATAGCCAGAGAAGAGGAAATGATATACAGAAATAACCTGATTGGTTGCATTTGGTGTTTGCCTTATTTGGTAATGTTTTGGCAGCTTTCAGCCTCTGACTGGCTGGACATTCAGCTGCTATGATTGGCTAAGACACAGCTGCTTATTACAAGCCCATCCATCCTCTTAGGTTGGTATACAATTTGTTTACACATTAACTTTTTATTAATTTGAACAATTTATCTGGGGATTCTCTCCCTCCCTTCATTTCTTCCTCCCTCCCTCTCCTTCCTTTCTCTCTCTCTCTCTCTTCCAAGACTCTTTCTTGACAAAGTCTTGCTCTGTCACCCAGAGTGACAGTGCTATAATCAAGGCTCACTAGTCTCAACCTCCCAGGCTTAAGTAATCTTCTTGCTTCAGCCTCCTGAGTAGCTGGGACTACAGGGGTGCATCACTACACCTGACTAATTTTATTATTTTATTTTATTTTTCTTTTTTTTGAGACAGAGTCTTGCTCTGTCGCCCAGGATGGAGTACAGTGGCACAATCTCCACTCACTGCAACCTCCACCTCCCTGGTTCAAGCAATTCTTCTGCCATAGCCTCCCAAGTAGCTGGGACTACAGTTGTGTGCCACCACGCCCGGCTAATTTTTGTATTTTTAGTAGAGATGGGGTTTCACCATACTGGCCAGGCTGGTCTTGAATTCCTGACCTCGTGATCCGCTTGCCTTGGCCTCCCAAATGCTGGCATAACAGGCGTGAGCCACTGCGCCTGGCCCATGTGACTAATTTAAAAAATTTTTTTGTAGAGACAAGGTCTCACTATGTTGCCTGGTCTGGTGTCAAACTTCTGGCCTCAAGTGAGCCTCCTGCCTTGGTCTCTCAAAGTGCTGGGATTATAGGTGTGAGCCACCGCACCCAGCATCCTTTGGATTTTCTATATTCAAACTCGAACTTTCTGAAATTAATGATAATGTTAGTTCATTTTCAAACCTCCATATCTTTTCTTTCTTTTTCTTGCCTTCTTACAATAGCTAGGTCCTAGAGTACGACGATGGGTAGAAATGAGTCAGAGCGGAGATGAGTCAGGAGATGAGGAACCTCGTCTCTTTACTGGTAATGGGAGAAAGCTTTACCATTTTCACCATTTCACTATTCATTTTAGTATTTCCTGTGGATTCTTGTAGATACAGATGGTCTCTGACTTATGATTGTTTGACTTATGATTTTTTGCCTTTACAATAGTGCAAAAGCAACACGCGGTCAGTAGGAACCGTACTTCCAAGTACCCACCCGACCATTCTGTTTTTCACTTTCAGTGACGGTGAAAAAAGTGAAAGTAGAGTATTCAATAAATTACATGAGATAGTCAAGATTTTATTATAAAACAGGCTTCGTGTTAGATGATTTTACCCAACAGTAGGTGAAGCTAAGTGTTTTGAGATGTGTAAGATGGGCTAGGCTAAGGCATGTTTGGTCGGTTAGATGTATTAAATGCATTCTCAACTGATTTTTGATATTTTCAAATTACAATGGGGTTTTTGAGACATAATTTCATCCTAAGCGGAGGAGCATCTGTATATATTTGTTTCATTTTACTACAGTATACAGCAGTATCTGTTATTACTAAGTATATATTTAAGTTTACTTACAGTATGTTCAAGTATCTGGTAAGATGTAGACTACAGTAACGTTTGGTTAGGTGTGGTGTGGTGGTGTGTGCCTGTAGCCCAAGCTACTTGGGAGGCTGAGGCGGGAGAATCACTTCAGCTGGGGGAGGTCAAGGCTGCAGTGAGCGGTGATTGCACCACTGCACTTCAGCCTGGGCCACAGAGCAAGACCTTGTCTCAAAATAATAATGATAATAGGCTGGGTGCAGTGGCTCACGTCTGTAATCCCAGCACTTTGGGAGGCTACGGCAGGCAGATCACTTGAGGTCAGGAGTTAGAGACCAGCCTGGCCAACATGGCGAAACCCTGTCTCTACTAAAAATACAAAAATCAGCCAGGTGTGGTGGCACGTGCCTGTAATCCTAGTTACTAGGGAGGCTGAGGCAGGAGAATCCCTTGAACTCAGGAGGCAGAGGTTGCAGTGAGTTGAGAGCATCCCATTATTGCACCCCAGCCTGGGCAACACAGCAAGATTCTGTCTCAAAATAATAGTAACAAAAATAATGTCCTCCTGGGAATTGTCATCTCATGTCCACACTGGCCCTAGGCTTGGCCAGATGTGTTTTGGCTATCTGGACATTGACACATGTGAGCCCAGCAGAGGAAAGTGTAAAAAGAGCCCCTGTATTGGTACCGCCGGAGGGCCTCCTGCCTGGGCTGGTCTTCCGGAGGATGACAGAGCAGAGATGAGTCAGTCATCCCTGCCAAGACCCAAACTCTTGAGTGAGCTCAGCTGATGCCTCATGAGACAGAGCATGCTGACCCCAGTCGAAATGCCAACCGCAGAAATGCCAGCAAATAAAAGGCTGCCTTTTGAATCTACTAAGTTTGGGAAAGTGTATCATACAGCAAAAGGTAACTGATATAGAGGTGGGTCTCCTCCTTAATACTTGTCTTTCTTACTTTATCTATAGGCTAGACTTCCACATGTATTTCTCTAGATTTTTATTTTTTATGTTTATTTATCTATTTTTTGAGATGGAGTCTCGCTGTGTTGCCCAGGCTGGAGTGCAGTGGTGCAATCAATCTCAGCTCACTACAACCTCTGCCTCCTGTGTTCAGGCAATTCTCATGCCTCAGCCTCCCAAGTAGCTGGGAATACAGGCACGTGCCACCATGCCTGGCTAATTTTTGTATTTTTAGTAGAGACAGGGTTTCACCATGTTGGCCAGGCTGGTCTCAAACTCCTGACCTCAGGTAATCCGCCCACCTCAGCCTCCCAAAGTGCTGGGATTACAGGCATGAGCCACTGTGCCCGGCCATTTCTCTAGATTTTTAATAGTATTTTGTAAGGTTTCAAAAATATCCTGGGATTTTGACTGGCAATAGAATAAATGTGTATATTCATTTGGGAAGTAAATGAACTCTGGACTCAAGCTCAGTGACACATTTTTATCAGCAATACCACTATCTATGACTTCAAGAGAACAACTGCAGTCTCCGCATGGCCTCTCCTGGCCCCTGCCTCATGCACCTCTTCCCTTGGTTAATTTTAATGAGCCTTTTCATGGTAATAAACCATAACCATGAGTACAATAGCTTCTGGGGAATTCTGTGAGTCCTTCTAGTGAATTTCAAACTTGAGGGTGGTCTTGGGGCTGTTCCTAACTTTGCACTTCTATATTTAGTTTGCTAAAGATTATACCATGAAGGGGTGCTGAATTTTGCTAGATGCTTCTACACTGAGATTTTCATACTTTTTTTTCTCCTTAATTCTGTTATGAATCATGTTGACCTTGCAATGTGAAATCAACTGTACTCCAATTCCTGGAGTACACCCAACTTGGTTGTGATGAGCTACCTTTTTTACATTATCACCGGATCTGATTTGCTAATATGTGGTTTGGAATTTTAAACTGTGTTCATGAGAGAGAATAGCCTGTGTGTTTTCTCTCATCATGTCCCTTTCGAGTTTTAGTATCAAATTTGTTAGCCCTGTAGAACAAATTGGTAAGAAGAGTTCCCCTTTATCATCTGGAAGACTCTGTGTATGACTGATGCTGCTTCTTCAATTAGAGTCTTTTTTTTTGAGACGGAGACTTGCTCTGTCCCCCAGGCTGGAGTGCAGTAGTGCCATCTCAGCTCACTGAAAGCTCCGCCTCCCAGGTTCATGCCATTCTCCTGCCTCAGCCTCCTAAGTAGCTGGGACTAAAGGCGCCTGCCACCACGCCTGGCTAATTTTTTGTATTTTTAGTAGAGACGGGGTTTCACCGTGGTCTCGATCTCCTGACCTTGTGATCCGCCCGCCTCGGTCTCCCAAAGTGCTGGGATTACAGGCGTGAGTCTCCGCGCCCAGCCTTTGAGTCTTTTTTTTTTTTAATCGATTCTAGTTCTCTTTGTCATCAATTTTCCTGCATACATTAGTGTTACTGAAAAATAGGACTCCAATCCTGGTGTAACCATAGACTTCTATGTTTTCGTTTTCTGGTCCTATGTCCTAGCAAGCCTGTTAGTATTTTATGACTACAGTTAATGGTAACTTACTGCATATTTTCTAATAGGTAGAGGAGAGGATTTTGAATGTTCCCAACACAAAGAGATGATGTTTGAGGTGATGGATATGCTATCTACCTTGATGGATCATTATACGTTGTATATATATGTCGAAATATCACACCAAATCTCATCTTGAATTGTAGCTCCTATAATTCCCATGTCGTGGGAGGGACCCGGCGGGAGGTAACTGAATCACGGGGCAGGTCTTTCCTGTTCTGTTCTCCGGATAGTGAATACGTTTCCTGAGATCTGATGGTTTTATAAAGGGGAGATCCCTGCACACGCTTTCTTGCCTGCCGCCATGGGAGACGTCCCTTTGCTTTTCCTCGGTCTTCGGCCATGATTGTGAGTCCATTAAACCTCTTTTTCTTTATAAATTACCCAGTCTCGGGTATGTCTTTATTAGCACCATGAGAATAGACTAATATGCTCTGGAAGATACTATCTTACTCCAGACATTACTTTAGATCTTTGCCAATTTGAACTGTGGCAAACGGCACTCCAGCACAGCTTTAATTTCCACTGCTCTTGTCTGCCCAGGCTGGAGTGCAGTGGTGCAATCATAGGTCCCGGCAGCCTCCAACTCCTGGGTTCAAGGGATTCTCTCACCCCAGCCTCCTGAGTAGCTGGGATTACAGGTGGGTGCCACCATGTCCAAACCACTTTTCTTTGGTGATCTAGATTTCATCTGCAGAATATCTGTATATTAAGGAATTTAATCTTTATGTGGGATACAGCCAGGGAAACCTTTTTTCCCCATTAGTCTTTTCACTTTGACATGCATAAACTTTAAAGTCTCAGGTAGTCACCTTTATCAAGTCCCATTTTCTTTTACCTGGATAGTAACCTAATAGGATTTTCTACTTCCAACCTTCCTGCCGCCTCCTCCAAATCTACTACCAACAGTGATTCTTGGTGGTTGTGGTGACTTATGCCTGTAATCCCAGAACTTGGGGAGGCCAAGGTAGGAGGATCACTTAAGGCCAGGAGTTGGAGCCCAGCCTGTGCAACAAGGCAATACTCTGTCTCTACAAAATTACCAAAAAAAAAAAAAATGTTAACTTGGTGTGGTGGCACTTCTGTAGTCCCAGCTACGTGGGAAGCTGAGGCGTGAGGATCACTTGAGCCCAAGAGTTCGAGGATACAGTGAGCCATCATCACGCCACTGTCCTCCAGCATGGGCGAGAGACCTGTTTTGTTTTTCTTTTTAATAAGAACAGTGATTCTTTTCAAGCACAATTCAGATCCCAGTTCCTTCTCTGCTGACCATGCCAGTAGTCTCCATCCCACTCAGAGAACAGCCCCAAAATCACTCCACCTCTCACATTTAAACTTTCCCACGAGATCACAGGGTTCTTTTTCACTGCACTGAGATTTCCTCCTGCCCCTGCCTCGGGTTTTGTCCTAGCCATTCCTCTCCTAGAATTCTCTTCCACTCTTCCTTTTGGTGCTTTAAGACGCCCCTTATCCTAGAGACGTATGTGAGCAGCGCCCCAACGTCACTCCCAGTTTTTTCCGACAGCATTTCAGCATTAACCACTGACCTCGGAGCATCCGCATCTGCGGATTCAGCTGAGGATTCCCCCACCACCAGCACAGGGTTCTCAGCTGCAGCCACGCCTGCCGGGCCTGCTGCAGGCATTCAAAGAATATTACTTAAGTCAATGATTGCAGGCTCTTGTATCCTATTTAAAACCTTGTCCACTAAGAGATTTAAAACACGTGTTTCCCTGCTTTCTACTTTCACGTTACATTTCTTAACGTGTAAACCTGGGAAGCCTCTGGAGATAACCGCGGTTTCTGGAAAGGCTGGGATAGACCTCAGAGCCCAGGCCGCCCGGGAACTGCCGTGCCCGGCTCCTCCCCACCCCGGCACGGATCCCTCGGCAGGGAAGTCAACCCAAGCAGAAGCGAAAGAGGATCAGTCCTACGAGGCTGCCCCGCCACGCCCGCCCGAGGGCACCACGTGGCCCCCGGCGCAGGCGCATTCAGTTCAGGGGAAGAAGCGCGG
>NW_012116488.1:558376-561120 GCF_000951035.1 Colobus angolensis palliatus
CGACCCCACCAACCGGGCCAGGGCGCGCTGCAGCCCCCTCAATTGGATCCCGGCCGCGGAGAGGGCCGCGGATGTGGGAGGAGGCCCAGACCCCGGGCGGGTCGGCCAGCGCCGTCTTTCCTGGGCTCCTCCGGCGTTCCGAGGTGGGACTGGGAAAAGTCCCCGAGACAGTTGCAGAAGTCGGAGGCAAGCTTCCCTTCGCGTTTTCAAACGCTTCTCGTCCCGTAAACAGGATCGTGGTGACAAAGGCGCCTACAGCTTGCTGGAAGAGAGGCTCTCCGCTGCCTCGCCTCTCCTGTGGCCTTCCTGTGGGACGCACGAGACGGCGGGACCCAGATAACCGTTCTCGCAAAGTGAGCCACAGAAAAACATCGCCTGTTCCCAGAACTTACGTTTTATAAACTTTCTACGTACAACCACTCTATTTTCAAGTGTCACCATGTTTTATAATTAGGGTGGAAATCAACACAAAGTGAGTTACACCCTTTTTCTAGGAAGAGTGGTAGGCTTTGTCTTGGAAAAGGGGCCAGGAAGTTTCCCTCAACTTGCCATTGGAACATGTTTTCAGGGAAAAGAAGGTGTATCGTTCCAAGTAACAAAAGGTAGCTCACACTTCCCAGCACTTTGGGAGGAGGCCTGGGCGGATGGATCACCTGAGGTCCCCAGTTCGAGACCAGCTGGCCAACATGGTGAAACCCCACTAGAAATACAAAAATTAGCTGGGCGTGATGGCGCATGCCTGTAATCGTAATCCTAGCTACACCGGAGGCTGAGGCAGAAGAATCAGTTGAACCCGGAAGGCGGAGGTTCTCCAGCCTGGGAGACAGAGCAAGACTCCGTCTCAAAAAAAAAAAAACAAAAAAAAAAAACCCCTGAAATTAACATATCAGTAATTGTTCATGAACAGTATCAGCAGTCTGTAGTGGAAGGTGGAGCTCCCACTCAGTAGATCTCAAGACTGAAGACCTTGCTCCTCTTCTTCCTGTTTTTCCGATAGAATATTTCAAAGCTTATCTGATGTGTGAGAAATGGAAATTGTTGATGATTTGCTTAACCCGAAACTTCGAAGTGGCTGCAAGTCCAGCTGTGAAGGTGACAAGTTAGGTCAGAGTTGAGTCTGCCCAGCAGTCCCAGCCCTATTGGTCAGAATCTGGGAATCTGCATTTTCAGCCAGCCTCATGGGATTGCTCAGCCACGAAGGTGTGGCCACTGCTGCTGTAGTGAACGGCCGGTCTCAGCTGTACGCTGCTTGCCTGAGTAGCACTGCGGGGCTGCTCTCTGCTGGCCTCTGCCTCCGTGGGCTTCGTTTACTCTGTCCCTAGTGGCTTGTTGGCTGTTCCACCTGCCATGTCGGAAATGTCCTCAGTCTGTCTGACCCTCTTCGTTTTTCTCTCTGGTTGATGCTTGGTTTAGAAGCCTAAGGGTGGTGCTGGGAGTTGACTGAGGGGTGAACGCCTTGGCTGTCCCGTTGACACCCTGTGGAGTTGTGGGATTTTAGGCATTTAATTAGATGTGTAGAAGGAGCTTCAAAACTGAGCAGGGGGTCAGGCATGGTGGCTCACACCTGTAATCCAGCACTTTGGGAGGCTGAGGTGGGCGGATTGCCTGAGGTCAGGAGTTGGAGATCAGCCTGGCCAAAATGGTGAAGCCCCGTCTCTACAAAAAAAAATACAAAAATTAGCCAGGTGTGGTGCCACGTGCCTGTAGTCCCAGCTACTCAGGAGGCTGAGGCAGGAGAATCTCTTGAACCTGGGAGGTGGAGGTTGCAGTGAACTGAGATTGCATCACTGCACTCCAGCCTGGGGGACAGAATGAGACTCTGTCTTAAAAAGAAAAAAAATTGAGCAGGGAGCTAGGCTCCACAGCCCCACCCGTATGGTGTAGGGCCCTTCCTTCCATATTAGGAGTTAAGCAGCCTCAGGCCAGAGTCACACAGGAGGCCCTCAGGGAGCTGGACCCAGGCCAGGCATCCCTCAGGGCTGGTCAAGAGGATACTCTTGCTGACTTTGTCCGAAACACAGATATGGCCCAATTCAGGGTGATCCTCACAGGCCAGCTTCTCTAGGCCCAACCTTATCCTCTTCACCCCTGAACGCACGTTCTGGGTGACAGCTTTTAGGGGTCACACGACTGTAAAAAACACCTGGGAGCTTTACTCCTTTTTGTATTAATAGTAATAAACTTGTTAGCATTTTAAATATTGGGTACAACACAGAATTAGCTGCTGGAGATTTGGAACATTGGACAGGAATGATTTGATACTGAACAGGGATATTCTCATGGTACCAGAATGGGATCTGTGCATGGGATGAGATGCAGTGGAGGATGATGGAGATTCTCTCTCGTCCCTTGTAGGACTTGTATAACCAGGCACATCTACGCAGGTCCCTGGGTTACGCAAGTCCTACAAGGGGCGAGAGAATCTCCATCATTCTGGAGGATTCCCTCTGGCCCCTTGTAGCATTTCCCACCCGGATGGTGGCTACCCTTCTGTGTTTTCACAACTTACATTAGCTTTGCCTGTCCTGAAGGTTCAGATGAATAGAATCCTACAGTACATATTTTTGTGTGTGTCTTGCTGCTTTTATTCAGCATAATGTTTTGAAATTTATCCATGTTGCATAAATCATTGAGGTTTGTTGCTGAGTTGGATTCCTTTGTCAGAATACACCAGATCGTATGCATTCAACTTATTTCAAGTGTTTTCTTTTTTTGTTTGTTTGTTGTTGTTTTTTTTTTTTTTT
>NW_012116488.1:562137-573825 GCF_000951035.1 Colobus angolensis palliatus
GCCTCTCTGGAGGCTCACACCTGCTGGTCCTGCCCTTGAATAGACAGAAAAAATGTTCCCCCTGTTTTCTGAATTTCCTTTCAGTGTGATAGATCTCATTGCCTGTGCATTTAACACTTCTAAATTTTATAAAATGGTTATTTCTTGGGCATTTTTCCAAGAGAAATGAAAAACCAATGTTCATGCAAAAACATGTTCTAGAATGTCCTTAGTAGCTTTATGTGTAATAACTCCAAACTGGAAACAAGGAAAAAGTCCCCTTCAGCTGGGGTGCGGTGACGCTGTGCTCCATACTCTGGTGTGAACTATTGACACACAAGACAGTTCGCAGGGATCTCAAGAGAATTATGCTGAGGGAGAAAAGCCAACCTCAGAAGGATGCTTACTGTGGGACCCCATTTATGCCACATTGTTGTTCTGACCCAGAGCTGAAGGGTGGCATGGCCAGAAAAGGACCTACACAGGGAGGCCAGGGTGTCTGGTCCTGGCAGAAGAGCAGCTGTGGAACAGGATAGGAACACAGAGGTGGAGCTCAGTGGAGGAGGGAAGGAATGCTTAGCTGTGGGGCTCAGAGACTTGGCAAAGCAAGAGGAAGCTTTACCAGCAAGTGCGCAGAAATTAGTGCAGGCCAAAGCTGGTGGATTGTTCCACCTTCTTAGGGTGCAGTTTGATAATGTTTGTCAAGCCTCTTAAAAACGTAGCTGCACGTCACCCTAGTAAGTAGAGTCGAGGCTGAGGAAGCCAAATGCTAGAAATATCAAAGCACCTAAAGTTAGAAACTGGTATCATTTGTGGTTGGGAAAATTGTCAGTAGTGTGAAACTTCCCTCCCTTATGCAGAGAGGAAAGTGCTGGGAGAAACGGCTGGAAAGGAGGAACCCAGGAAAGGAAGAACCCAGGTGATGACTTTTTTCCTGAGTGGATAGGATCCTGGGAGAAAATTTGTTTTGTGGTTTTTGATACTTTTCCAGATTGTCTACAGTGAACTGTGGAAATAAGCAACCAGGTGAGAACAGGCAGAGGCTGTTTATCCAGAGCTTCCCCTAGCAAGGGTGCGGCCCTTCTCCCTTGTGATTGGCAGAAACTCATAGGCAGGCGAGGGAACAGGAGAGCTTTACAGTGGCAACCAGGGAAGCTCAGGGGTGGCTGATGGAGGCTGCTGACTTGGGGGACTGGGGTGGCTGGTTAGAAGTGGGATTCCTGGCCAGGCACGGTGGCTCACACCTAGAATCCCAGCACTTCGGGAGGCCAAGGTGAGTGGATCACCCAAGGTGAGGAGTTGGAGACCAGCCTGGCCAACATGGCGAAAACCCCGTCTCTACTGAAAACACAAAAATCAGCCAGGCCTGGTGGTACACGCTTGTAATCCGGCTTTCGGGAGGCTGAGGCAGGAGAATCCCTTGAACCTGGGAGGTGGAGGTTGCAGTGAGCTGAGACCACACCACTGCACTCCGACCTGGGTGATGCAACAACACAAAGAAGTGGGGCTCCTGTGAGATGGCTTAGAACACATTTGGCTTTCTCTGGTTGGTCCTAAATTGGAAGCAGAGACAAAAACTGGAGAGGTTGTCAGCTAATCATGTCCTGGCCATTTTGGGCTGCTTGCTGTGGAAATGACTGTTTAGCTTCCTAGAGAAAGCAGCCAGGCTTCCTGCAAGAGTGACTAGGGCAACCTGGCTTCCTGGCTGGTTACTGAAGGTAAAGGGCTGCTTTCGGACTGCTTGCCGCAGACGATGGCTGATCGTTCTGCTTCTGTGCGTGGTTCCGCCGTTGTTGGTGTATTCCCTCGCTCAGAGCAGATGTTAGGGTGATTTCCGATGGTCACGTATTCCTAGTGCTGCCCTTAGGACTGCTGACAGCACCAGGCCAAGCACTTAATTCATCCTCTTAAGACCCCCAATGGGAGGTTCAGGACCTGGCATTTCTAAGGACTCAGAGGAAAGGAAAGTGGGACCCAGAGGATACTAGGAGCTTGGGCCAGCTCCTTGAGCTGGTTGCCAGTGTGGTTGAGGGTCTTCTTGGTCTGTCCCATTGTTATTCTCGTTCCTTCTGTGAGTTGCCCTCATCGTCCTGGTCAGCCATGCTGACCTGTAGACCCTATGTTATCGGGGCTGTGCTGCTGGGTTTCCAGAGTCAAGGGAGGCAACCAGGGGTTCTTCTGTCTGTAAACTTGGGCTGAATGCGTGCTGTTCAAGAGGATTTGGTTTGGGTCTTAAATTAATCCATTGTTATGCAGGCTTGGGATTGAGATAGGGTTGAAAGAGAAACTAAAACCCCAAAAGGTATAGTGACTTCCCACAGAGGAACCCGTGGCACTTAATCTTTTCCTCAACACAGGGTGTCTTTTGTGGTTTGACATAGCCTTATGTGAATTCTTAATATACTTAGCAATTTTAAGCCAGTGATTTAAACAATGGATTGGGATGAAAACCTCTGAAAAGTTAAATTTGTGGCTGATACAAAGAACTTGAATATTGACCAGAAGTAGTTGAAATGTTTAAATGTATTTTGGTGGTAAAGTGTCCTTCATTTAGAATGAGTTGAGAAGCTAGTGTATGCAGGTGTGAGAGGTGGTGCACAGCCGGACGGTTGTGCCTGTGGTGACACTTGCATGCTGCTGGGGAAATTGGTGTTGTAGGGGAAATAAGCTAGGGTTATGTAAGTTTTCTTTTAATTTTAATTTTGAAATAATTGTAGAACCAGGGGAGGGTGCAGAGCAGTGTTCAGGAGGTCCCTGTGCCCTTCCTCTGCTCCCCAGGGTTGGCATCCTTGGAGGGTGCACAGCAGGCCCCAGGTCCGTGTGATCACATGGCTGCTGCAGGCGCATGTGCGTGTGTCCCGTACTCTGCAGTCAGAGTGGAACCGCCCCCACAGCCCGGGAGCAGAAGGACCCTCACCCCCGAGATCTCCCTGCGCCGGTCCTGTTCTAGCCGTGCCGCCCCTCAGCTCTGGGTCAGCACTGCAGTGTGACATAAATGGGATCGCACAGCAGGCACCCTTCTGAGGTTGGCTTTTCTCCCTCCGCATAATTCCCTTGTGGAAGGATCCGTTGTGTGTATCAACAGTTCATTCCTTTCTATTGCAGAGTAGGATTTGGTGGCATAAATGGAGCAGAGTGTGTGTCACCATACCCAGGTGAAAGGGACGTTTTCCTTGTTTCTGGTTTGGAGTTATTACAAATAAAGCTGCTATGGACATTCTGGAACATGTTTTTGCGTGAACATTGGTCTATTTCTCTCGGATAAATGCCCAAGACGTCACTTAGTTTTTTAAAATTTAGGTGTGTTAAATGCACAGGCAATTGAGATCTATGACACTGAAAGGAAATCCAGAGAACAGGGAGAACTTTTCTTCTGTTTATTCAAAGTAGGACCAGCAGGTGGGAGCCTCCAGAGGGGCTCCTGGGAAGGGGTATGGTTGGCAGCCAGTTCTCCTGCACTGCAAAACTTCCCGTCCTTGGTCTCCAGACCCCCGGCAGAGACAGCATACGCCTCCCATACCCCAGCTTTCCAAAAGCGCCTGGGTATACCCTGGTCACAGGGAGCCCTCAGATTGACTAAGAGAAAAAGAAGTTCCAAAGTTTGCATATTCAAAAGATTGTAACCCTATTTATGCATAACTTGAATTATTTGAAATAATATTTCACTACATCACAAGCATGAGAAGAGATAAACTTAATCATACGTGAGATGCTTGTCCTGTCAGACTCTGCCAGCCAGTGTGGCCCTGAGCCAGCTGTCATCCTCCCAGCTCCCCACAGGCGGCACTGGCTCAGAATGGCACCTGTCAAAAGCCAGAGCCCACCCTCTTCTCTGCTCTGCCTTTAATGCCCCAGAGATATTCCAATTTAGAATCAGTTAAAAAAAAAAAAAGTTTGCACAGACTTGTGCAGAGCCTCTGCACCTTGGGAGAAAGGAACTGGTGGGGGCGGGTGGGGGGAGCCAAGGAATGGGTGTGATCCCTAAGGCAGGCAGCACGGGCGGGTGTGGGAACAAGGGGCTGCTCAAGGCCACATGGGCTCTGCCAGGGGACCCTGTGTCCCTTGGAGAATTGTGCACGAAACACAGCCCACTCGCTGCATGGGAAGAGCATACAGCCCTGCAGTCCTTCCCCTGTGCGTTCCTGGTGGCACAGCTTTCCAGCATGGCTGTCTGTGACGTAGAGAGACTTTTAGTGAAAGTATTGAGGGGGAAGGCACTAACCCTTCTGAATGCAGAGGTGACTTTGTCCCAGGCAGGATCCTGAGGGAAGTTGGAATGGTAGGTGTGTGCGCCCGGCCCTGTCCCCAGCCCTGCGCCCTCTGCAGGCTGGCATGGTTCACATTCATCTCATGTTACCCCAGGGTCTCTTTCGCATGCACAATTAGATTTTTTGATACAGATTTTCAGCCAAGCTCTCAAACACTTATATTTCTCTTATGTATTTCTCCTACTTTTAGTTCATTTACCTTTTTTGCTGGAGAACACTGCTGTGGTACAGTTTAGAGGTTTGTTGTTTCTCACAACGTGACTGTGCCTGGATTAGGCAGGATGGCAGCTGATCTGAGGGGGTCTCCCACTGGGCTCCACATCTCAGCTCTGACTTCCCTGCCTGTTACAGAGTCGCTGCTCCTTGTGTACAGTCAGGGCAGTCAGACGGAATCCAAGGGGCACTATCTGTTAGAGAGTCCGCTGTGTGCTAAGTGGTATCTTCCTTGGTTTCTGCAGGACACAATGTTTGCACGAGGACTGAAGAGGAAATGTGTTGGCCACGAGGAAGACGTGGAGGGAGCCCTGGCCGGCTTGAAGACCGTGTCCTCATACAGCCTACAGCGGCAGTCGCTCCTGGACATGTCTCTGGTGAAGCTGCAGCTTTGCCACATGCTTGTGGAGCCCAATCTGTGCCGCTCAGTTCTCATTGCCAACACGGTCCGGCAGATTCAAGAGGAGATGACGCAGGATGGGACGTGGCGCACAGTGGCACCCCAGGCTGCAGGGCGGGCGCCGCTCGACCGCTTGGTGTCCACGGAGATCCTGTGCCGTGCCGCATGGGAGCAGGAGGGGGCACATCCTGCCCCTGGGTTGGGAGATGGCCACACACAGGGCCCAGTTTCTGACCTTTGCCCAGTCACCTCAGTGCAGGCACCAAGGCACCCGCAGAGCAGCGTCTGGGAGATGGGTGGCCCTCGAGAAAACAGAGGAAGCTTTCACAAGTCACTTGATCAGATATTTGAAACGCTGGAGACTAAAAACCCCAGCTGCATGGAAGAGCTGTTCTCAGATGTGGACAGTCCCTACTACGACCTGGACACCGTGCTGACAGGCATGATGGGGGGTGCCAGGCCAGGCCCCTGTGAAGGGCTTGAGGGCTTGGCTCCAGCCACCCCGGGCCCTAGCTCCAGCTGCAAGTCTGACCTGGGCGAGCTGGACCACGTGGTGGAGATCCTGGTGGAGACCTGAGCAGGAGCCCTGAGCGCTCACAGCCGCCTCTGACGCATGGACACGTGAGCACTGGCTCCCACGGAGGGTGCGCCTGCCGCCAGCGGCCCAGCCTTGCTGCCCTGTCTGCTGATTCTGAGAAATCCCAGAACAGCCCATTACCAGTGGGGTCTGCAGCCCCAGGCCCATCCCACTTACTTCCCCCCTGTGGAGGGCGAGGCAGAGGCTGTTCTCCTGGAAGGCTTCTGTCTCTGGGCCAGTTGTGATGTCCCCACAGCCCTGGGCCCCTTGTGTCTCTTTCTGTCCCCCACTGTAGAGGACGGCAGGCCACAGCTGCATCAACCTCCTTTACATTTAGATAGGTGAATTTTTACAATTCAGTTTTATATGTTTTGGGCAGTATTTTGTCTTAAGATATATTTTTTAAACTTTTTATACCTTATCTCTTTAGATTTTTTCAGCTATTTTCTTAAAAGTATATTTTTTCTATAAACATCCTTTGCTGCTACATTAGAACTTTTATAGCCTAAACAATTGCAGTTGGTGTGTTTCGTTTTTTTAAGGTTTAAATAAGGGCTTTTTTTTTTTTTGCAGTGAGCATCACTACAGTCTGAGTCAACAGTGTGAATGTATCATGTTTTACTTTAAATGTGTGTGTGATGATACTTCATTATGTTCTGTGCTACAGTGAGACCTGGGTGAAAATCAAGAACCGTGCCCAGCTACACTTGTTTTGTCGTTAGAAAATCTGTGGGAGCCACATCTTCCTAGACTATTAAGTGTAAATTATGGAGGATTTTATTTATGTCTATTTATATGTAAATGTCATTGAAGACGAAGGTCAAATATTTGTCTGTTTGGAGATCACGGGCACCAGTTGGTCTTTAGGGACCTCAGAGCCCCTCGGTGGTGCCTTCTTAAGGCAGTGTTTCTGGAGGCTCCTGTCAGGGTCAGCTCAGGCACCTGCCCTGGGTGAGGAAATAGCATTGCTGCTGGATGGGAAATGCCTGCACTGCCCTGTTAGATTGGTGCTGAAACAAAAGGTTAAGGCTAGGTTGAAGTCTAGAATGAAAGAGATCTGAATCCTTGTTGTCATTCATGGCACCTTGATCTGTAGGGCCACGGGTGCTGCCGCAGGCAGGGAGTGAGCTGGGGGTGCCTGCAGCCTTCCACTCCTGCCCCACCTCACCCCACATGCTCCCTGTTTCTCATGCTTTCTCTAACTTCCTTACCCCTTAACCAAAAAGGTGTGTTTTCTTTTGTGCATATAGCCGTTCTTAAATATCAGTGATGTAAACCATACTTTATTAAAAAATTATCCAGCAAACAAAATGGGAATGTGGCGTTAGTTGTGACCACGGCCTGACCCTCCAGTGACCTTTCTGCAGGATCAGTTCTGCTGTGTTATCTAATGGTGCTTTGTAAGGTGGGGAAAGGAATTTCACCTGGCTGCATTATTAAATGGACGCTGGGTTACTTTTATTCCCCCCCACAGGGTTGCAGAGCAAATTATTTTTACCTTGTTCAGCACCTGGCTGGGGCTGGGAGTGTCCATGACCTCTGACAGCCCCTGATGTCGAAAGTTAATCCTCATGGACCCTAGTTTAAAGGGTATGTGTTTTATAGCAATAAACCTAAAGCACTATTTTGTTTCTGTATAGCATTTTTATCTTTTTTTTTTTTTTTTTTTTGAGACAGAGTCTCGCTCTGTCACCCAAGCTGGAGTGCTGTGGCCGGATCTCAGCTCACTGCAAGCTCCGCCTCCTGGGTTTACGCCATTCTCCTGCCTCAGCCTCCCGAGTAGCTGGGACTACAGGCGCCGCCACCTCGCCCGGCTAGTTTTTAGTAGTTTTTAGTAGAGACGGGGTTTCACCGTGTTAGCCAGGATGGTCTCGATCTCCTGACCTCGTGATCCACCCGTCTCAGCCTCCCAAAGTGCTGGGATTACAGGCTTGAGCCACCGCGCCCGGCCCTGCATTTTTATCTTTTAAAAACATCATTTGTTCAGCATTAGTAGTAGTTGTAGTGCCTGTTTTGGTAGCCTTCAAAATTATAAACCGCTCAGAGAATGTGACTTTTGGGACCACAGAGACACAGAGACAGGAGAGAACAGCTGCTACGACTTAGAAGTATAGCTGGAGCCTCATTCCCTGGACTCTGATTGTGTTCACCTGTGATATTGTACAGCAAAGCCCACTTGTTTCCGCCGTGGTGCCCAGCGGCTGAGGAATCAGCTGTTTTCCTAGCATTTCTCTACAGGTTTAGTCTGTGTGTGGCGTGTTTTGTTTTTTGAGATGGAGTCTTCGCTTTGTTGTCCAGGCTGGGGTGCAGTGGCGCGATCTCAGCTCACTGCAACCTCTGCCTCCTGGGTCAAGCGATACTCCTACGTCAGCCTCCTGAGTAGCTGGTATTATAGGTGCCCACCACTATGCCCAACTAATTTTTTGTATTTTTAGTAGAGACGGGGTTTCACCATGTTGAGCAGGATGGTCTCAAACTCCTAACCTCGTGATTTGCCCCCCTCAGCCTCCCAAAGTGCTGTGATTACAGGCATGAGCCACCGCGCCGGGCATTTTTGGTTTTTTGACGGAGTTTCACTCTTCTTGCCCAGGCTGGAGTGTGATGGCGTGATCTTGGCGTGCTGCAACCTCTGCCTCCCAGGTTCAAGCGATTTTCCTGCCTCAGCCTTCCGAGTAGCTAGGATTACAGGCATGTGCCACCACACCCGGCTAATTTTTGTATTTTTAGTAGAGATGGGGGTTTCGCCATGTTGATGAGGCTGGTCTCGAACTCCCGACCTCAGGTGATCCACCTGCCTCAGCCTCCCAAAGTGCTGGGAATATAGGCGTGAGCCACTGCACCTGGCCGTGTATGTGGTATTTTTAAGTATGTAGCTACAAATTGACTTTAATTGAGAACACATTTTCCAAGTGTTTAATAATTTTGTTTACAAAATGTTTATTCAGAAACAGAAATACAAATTGCAGCGACCTAAAATTTTGGCACTGTTCTCTGTAGTCTGCTTGTGACTGAACTGAGGGGGAGGGCATTTGAGTTGACAGTTTCACAGGCGTTTCCTGGCGCATGGTGGACGCCCCTCACTTGCAGTGCACCTTGCACACAGCTTCAGAGCCCCTTCCGCCTCAGAAGTTCGGTTTCTAAGGTTAAAAAGGAATGCACATTTATTTGAAGACGTGGAACAGTATGAAGATAGCAGATTCCTCCCAGGGAACCGATCTTCCTTTCAGGGGTGACAGCGCGCCTTGGAGAACACTGCCTACTCTGCCCACAGATTCCTGCGCAGGATTTCCTCAGGGTCTCCGCAGGGCTGAGCCCAGCTGTCTGGGCCTGGATCCCTGCTGGGCCACAGCCAGGCCAGGCGCCTTCTCCCAGGTTCACTCCTTAGTGAAGTGGGCACTGCAGTGATGGAAGCAGGACTCAGCAGCAAACTGCAGAACAAGTGTCGACATTGTGCTCACCCTGTGGAGTCCGCGTTGCCGGATGAGGAGGCTGGCGGAGCCGCCGGAAAGGGCCTGGCTGGGAGGCCGACCTGGCTGGGATGGGTGGGTGTCTGAGCTGCGAACAGTTGATGCGCTGCGTTGGTGTCTACCTAAAGACCCGAGAGTGGTGGGATCACGTCCCTCATCATAAACTCTCACAGTTAGTTTCTGGGTTGCTAGAAGTTTCCATCTGCAACCAGCAAGCCACGTCCTTAACTGGGATTTGACTGACCTGAGCCAGGCTTTCCATGTGGCACTGCTGTGTGTGCTGGGTTGCTGCATTTACTCACAGGAAGGCCGCTGTTCCTTCTCATACCCTGTGTGGAGATGGCTGTGTCCTCAATGCCCGCTCAGGATTTGTAGTGGTGCCAAGCAGGGAGGGGAGGTGTGTGGATGCCTGAGGGTTCGAGGGTAACCTCCATGTCTCAGTGGTGAGCCTTTGCAGTATTCTCAGGACTGGCGATCGCCTGTCTGGGAAGATGTGACTGCCAAGTGCAGCCCTCAGTTGAGGTGTCACAGATGTTGCGTGGTCGCTCTGGCAGGCCTGCTGCAGCTGGACACAGTTTAAGCCCCTGGGGCTGCTTGCTGCCCCATGCAGGTGTACCCTTCATCGGCCCATCCCTCACTGCCCTGCCCCTGGGAGATAAGCCCTTGCTTCTCAGATCTGTACCCCTTGCCTCCCGCACTGGGCCTGAATGAGCCTCTGCACTGTGCAGGGGAGGCCAGCAGGGGCTGGGGGGCCTTGCAGAGGAGGCTGGGAGCAGCTCCATGGATTGTTCCTGAAGCTGTCAGAACCAGCTGAATGAACTGGAGGTGCAGGTGAAGGCCTGCTTCTTGGGTAACAGTTTGGTCAATGCCAGAACAAGAGGCTTGGAAAACCTACAGAGAGCTGGAATGGAAGGTCCAAGAAAGGCCCTTAAAATGACATGCTCTGAGCAGCCTGTTGGCCACGGCCACTGTGCAGCGGTTCCCGTCGGCCTGTGGACACCAGGCTTGGGCTCACTGCCTGGCCCGGCCCTGCCACCTTTGGGACCTTCAGGGGCCCTTCAGCACCCTCGTCTTTCTGTGAAAAAGCCCCAGATGTACAAGCTCTGCCCCCATCCCTGGGTTGGCCTGAGGCCCTGTAACCTTGCTGCCCCCACACTCCTGCAGACCATCAGACTGGGGAGTAGTCACACTGATCGCTTGAAGGTTAGCAAGTTGCACGGCGGGGAGCAGGTGGGTGTCCACAGGCACCTGTTGGGTGGACGCCCAGAGTGGAGTCGAAAACTCCACCTCAGATTCAAAACAAAGCAACCTGGACAGGGCTGTTACAAACACGCAGCCTCTGCCTGATGAAAGCTCCTCTGTCCTGCATTCACACGTGTGCCTCCCTGCAAGTGCCTCTGTCGCAAGCTGCAGAGAAATCCGGCCTGCCAGGCGAACCTGCCCACCAGTCTGCCCGGTGATCCTCTTCCTGGAGCTGAGGCATAGCACAGCCAGGCCCATGGGCTGCATCTGGTTGACAGGACTTTCATTATTTCCCACTGGGGTCAGTGAAGGGGCATTCCAGGACCCTACAAAGAGCTGGGCAGGCCTGGGGACAGAGGGCACTGTGGTGCTGGGCCCCAGGAGGGGCTGCCTCACCATTGACCCCACCAGTGATGAAGCTGGGCAGCCTGCAGGGCGAGAGCCAGGGGGGTGCTTGCTGCCCACAAGCTGAAGATCTGGTCCCAGGAAGCTCTCCCAGGGGCTCTGCCATCTTCACCCTGTTCTTCCTGCCTAGGCTGGTGGCCTAGCCTGTGGCAGCTGTGCTGGACCCAGGCACCCAGCAGGACCAGCCACCCACTGAGGGGCAGGAGAACAAGAAGGGGCACTGCCCAGCTCCGAGAGCTCAGTCGGGGCGGTGCCTCTGCCTCCCGACCCTGGCCAGAGGCCGGAGCCCGTCCCGATGACTGGCTGTACCGAGTCGGCCCAAGCCAGACCCACAGTGAGACACAGGCGGAAAGGTGCTCCCTCCATCCTGGCTGCCTGCTGTGGAGACTGGGTGGTGTAGGAGGGTGTGCATGTGTGTGTGCAACTACATGTATGTGCATGTGCAGCTGGAGGGGGTTCTGGGGGTGAGGGCCAGGGAAGTGTTCAGATCCCAGCCCGTTCGAGGATGCTGGTTTGTGATCCCGTCCCCGTGACCATGGGGCCACCACTCCTGCAGAGCTGCTCAGCTGTGGTCACACTGCGTGCGGCTGCCAGGAGCCCAGGCCGTGCATTTTCCTCCTCGCCCATGGGCCTGGCCAGCCTGGTGCTGAGGGTCACTGGGGACTGGGAAGGTCCCCAGGAGGCCACAACCCCTGCCACTGCTCCAAACACTTGGCTCATGGTTCCCCATGCTTGCCGTCTAGATGCAAGTGGAGAGCCAGGCAAAGCTCCCAGCCAGCGGTGGAGGTGCTGTCCCGAAGCCGGCAGGCTTGCCTGGAACAGTTCAAACACCCAGAGCCCAGAGCCGGGAAGCAGGACACTGAGCCCCGCGCCTGCCACCTGGGCTAACCAGATACTAGCATTGTTCATCTTTTTTTTTTCCTTTGAGACAGAGTCTCTTACTCTGTCGTCTAGGCCGGAGTGCAGTGGCACAATCCTGGCTCACTGTAACCTCTACCTCCTAGGTTCAAGCAATTCTCCTGCCTCAGCCTCCAAAGTAGCTTGGGTTACAGGTGCCCGCCACCACGCCCGGTTAATTTTTTATTTTCAGTAGAGTCAGGATTTCACCATGTTGGCCAGGCTGGTCTCAAACTCCTG
>NW_012116488.1:576844-599456 GCF_000951035.1 Colobus angolensis palliatus
ATCGCTTGAACCTGGGAGGCGTAGGTTGCAGTGAGCTGATATCGCACCACTGCACTCCAGCCTGGGTGACAGAGCGAGATTCTGTCTCAAAATAAATAAATACATAAATAAAATTAATTTTTAAATTGACAAATAAAAATTGTATGTTTATCATATACAACATGTTTTGAAATACGTGTACATTGTGAAACAGCTAAATAGAACTAATGTGCACCACCACACATGTCACTTTTTGCGGTGAGAATACTTAAATCTACTCTCTTAGTGGATTTATTTGTTGTTATATTTTTGAGACAGAGTCTTGCTCTGCCGCCCAGGCTGGAGTGCAGTGGCGCAATCTCTGCTCACTGCAACCTCTGCCTCCCGGGTTCAAGTGATTCTCCTGCCTTACCCTCCTGAGTAGCTGGGACTACACGCATGTGCCACCACACCAGGTTAATTTTTTGTATTATTAGTAGAGATGGGGTTTCACAATGTTGGCCAGGCTGGTCTCAAACTCCTGACCTCGTGATCCACCCGCCTCAGCCTCCCAAAGTGCTGGGATTACAGGAATGAGCCACCGCATCCAGTCTCTCCTAATGGTTTCGAAGAATATAATCCATTGTTACTGACTGCAGTCCCCGTGTACAAGAGATCTCCTGAGCTCATTCTTCCCAACTGAAGTTTTGCATCTTTTGACCACCATCTCCCCAGCCACCGGCCCTCAGTCCCTGGCAACCACCACTCTACTCTGCGTCTATGAATTTGCTTTTCTTTTTTGAGACAGAGTCTTGCTCTTACGCCGGAGTGCAGTGTCGCAAACATGGCTCACTGCAGCCTCAACCTCTTGGGCTCAAGCAATCCTCCCACCTCAGCCTCCTGTGTAGCTGGGACTACAGGTGTGCTCCACCACACCTAACTCATTTTATATATATGGGGGGGGGGGAGAGAGAGAGAGAGTCAGTTTTGTGGGTTTTTTTTGTTTTTTGAGACGGAGTCTTGCTCTGTCACCCAGACTGGAGTGCAGTGATACGATCTTGGCTCAATGCAACCTCTGCCTCCTGGATTCAAGTATTCAAGTGATTCTCCCGCCTCAGCCTCCCGAGTAGTTGGGATTACAGGCACGCATCATGGCGCCTGGCTAATTTTTGTATTTTAGTAGAGATGGGGTTTCACCATGTTGGTCAGGCTGGTCTCAAATTCCTGTCCTCAAGTGATCTGCCCCCCTCGGCCTCCCAAAGTCCTGGGATTACAAGCATGAGCCACCATGCCCAGCCTTTATTTTATTTATTTATTTTGAGACAGAGTCTCGCTCTGTTGCCAGGCTGGACTGCAGTGGCCCGATCTTGGCTCACTGCAACCTGTGCCTCCCGGGTTCAAGCAATTTTCCTGCCTCAGCCTCCCAAGCAGCTGGGACTACAGGCACACACCACCATGCCCAGCCAATTTTTGTATTTTTAGTAGAGACAAGGTTTCACCATGTTGGCCAGGATGGTCTTGATCTATTGACCTCGTGATCTGCCTGCCTCAGCCTCCCAAAGTGCTGGGATTACAGGCGTGAGCCACCACATCAGGCCCCCTGGCCTTTATTTTATCTTTGTGTAAAGATGAGGTATCATTTTGTTGCCCAGGCTGGTTTCAGACTGCTGGACTCACATGATCCTCTTGCCTGGGCCTCCCAAAGTGCTGGGATTATGGGCATGAGCCACCACACCTGGCAAGTTTGGCTTTTTAGGTTCCACGTATGAGTGAGATCATGTGGGATTTGTCTTTCTGTACCCAGCTTATTTCACTTAGCATAAATGCTTCAGGTTCATCTATATAGTTGCAAATGGCAGGATTTTTTTTTTTTTTTTTTTTTGCAGCTGAATAGTATCCCACTGTGCATCTGTACCACATTTTCTTTCTCCAGTCCTCTGTTGCTGGAGAACCTAGGTTGATTCCATGGCTGGGCTTGACTAGTGCTGCAATAAACATGGGGGTGCGGGTATCTCTTCAACATACTCATTTCCTTTCCTTTGGATAAATAGCCCGTAGTGGGACTGCTGGATGATATGGTAGTTCTATTTTTAACTTTTCCAGGCATCTCCATACTGTTTTCCATAATGGCGGTACTACTTTACACTCCCACCAACAGTGCACAAGCATTCCCGTTTCTCTACACCATCACCAACATTTCGTCTGTTTAGAATAGCCATCCTAACAGGTGTGAGGGGATATCTTATTGCAGTCTTGATTTGTATTTCCCTGATGATTACTGATATGGAGCATTGGTTTCGCATAGCCGTTGGCCATTTGTGTGTGTGTGTGTGTGTATATATATATATTTTTTTTTTTTTTGGAAAATGTCTGCTCGGCTGGGCGCAGTGGCTCACGCCTGTAATCCCAGCACTTTGGGAGGCTGAGGTGGCGAGTAACCTGAGGTCAGGAGTTCAAGACCAGCCTGGCCAACATGGTGAAACCCCATCTATACTAAAAATACAAAAATTAGCCGGGCGTGGTGGCGGGTGCCTGTAGCCCCAGGTACTCGGGAGGCTGAGGCAGGAGAATCGCTTACACTCAGGAGGCAGAGTTTGCAGTGAGCTAACATCGTGCCACTGCACCCCAGCCTGGCTGACAGAGTAAGACTCCATCTCTAAAAAAGAAAAGAAAAGAAAAGAAAAATGTCTGTTCAGGTCCTTTTCCTATTTTTTCAATCAGGTTATCTGGGTTTTCTTTCTGTTAAGTTGTTTGAGTTCCTTATGTATTTTGGATATCAACCCCTTATCAGATATATGGTTTCCAAATATTTTCTCCGATTTCCGAGGCTGTCTCCTGGCTGTGTTGGGCAGAGGCTGCCTGCTTTTCCTTGCTGTGTGCTATTGCAAGTTATCTCTGCCTTTGGTTTGTTTGAATCAGGAGTCACGCGAGAGTCGCACATCACATGCTCTTTCGTCTTCACTTACGACCATCCCTTTTTCCTAGTGTTCTGCCATTTTCCATTTTGTTGATTTTGGCTCTCAGTTTTATTTCCTTCTTTCTGCTTACTTTTGGTTTAATTTGCTCTTTTTCTTGCACCTTAACATGAAATCTTAGGTGGTTTTGTACTTTTTTATTTTCTAATATAAGCATTTAAAGCTATAAATTTCCTTCTAAGCACTGCTTTCACTCAGATTTTGATCAGTGCACTTTCATTATTCAGTTTCAATTACTGTCTAAGTTTCCAGTGACCTCTGTGGACCCACTGGTTATCTGGACATGTGTTGGTCTCATGACCTCCTGCTGTGTAGCCACCATCACTAGCTTCACAGCATGCAGCACCTACCATCTGCTACTGCCATGATCTCATGCCAGGGCTTGGCTGGGCTCAGCCGGGTGGTTCTTGCTGGGATCTGTCAGGCCATTGCTGTCGGGCAGCGGCTGCAGCTGGGTGCACCCCGCCCTGAAGGCTTCCTCCCTCCCAGGGCTGGCATGCTGGCCGGAAGGCTTCAGCAGCTGGGTCCTTGAGCATCTATCAGCATCTTTTGGGTCGCTCCAGACATTTCTCCAGCATAGAGGCTTCAGGGTGGCTAGGTGTTCTGCATGATGGCCGAAGTCTCTGAAGGCCATGTCCCTGGCCTCTGATGTGGCTGATGGCTCAGCATCTGATCTGCTTGGAGAGAGCTCCACGTCCACTAGAAAGAACGAGGGCTTTGCAGTGTCACTCAGGCCAGGTGATGGTCACGTTCCTTCAGGGCCTCTAGGAATCAAAGGCCAGGATAGATTTACACATTCAAGAAATTTTGGGAAATACTTATGAAGGACAAAAGGGTTAGAAAGCAGGAGCAGGCAGAGTAAAGCTGCCAGCCTCGATGCAAGCCTGGCATCTGTGGGAGGAAGGGCATCTGCCACACCCATGGCCCAGGGCAGAGTGCCTATCTGAGGCCGAGGTGGGCAGAAATGGCTGGCTCTACACCACTCTATACTCAACATGGACTGGGGACAGCTGGGAGGGGGCAGCAGCTGGCTGGGAGAGGGGCCTTCTCTCTTGGGTCAGGTCCTCTATCAGTAGTATTTGGCACAGGAGCCCAACATGGCATGATGGACCCCAGCATGCCCCATGTTTGCACTGGCTCTGCTCCTGAGCCACTCCAGTAGGGTGCTCCTGGGGGCACCTGTCCTCCTGCCAGCTGTCCCTGCAGACCAGCTCCAGCTCAGCTCCTTTGCCTAGGCCTGTTCCTGTGCAGCCACACTCGCTGTGAAAGGCCTGCATCTCAGCCTGGGAGGGCAGGGGGCCTCAGTCAGGCCTTAATTCCTCACTGTACTTCACCCCCAACCCAGAGAAGCTGCTTTCCTGCATCTGCTACTTCAGGGCCTGTGAAGTAAGTCTTTATTGAAAAACAAAAAACAAAGAGGCCAAGGCAGGAGGATTGCTTGAGCTCAGGAGTTCAAAACCAGCCTGGGCAACATGGCAAGACCCTTTTAGTAGTTAACCAACTTTTACTAGTTAATTCTTTTTTTATTCTTTTTTTTTTTTTTTTTTTTTAAGACAGGGAGTCTCACTCTGTTGCCCAGGCTGGAGTGCAGTGGTGTGATCACAGCTCACTGCAATCTCCAACTCCTGGGCTCAAGCAATCCTCCCACCTCAGCCTCCTGAGTAGCTGGACTACAGGTGAGCGCCACCACACCAGGCTAATTTTTTTTTACTTTTTGTAGAGATGAGGGGGTCTCACTATATTGCCCAGCCTGGTCTCAAACTTCTGGCCTCAAGCGATCCTTCCACCTCAGCCTCTCAAAGTGCTGGGATTACAGGTTTTTCTTCTTCAGATAACTGGTGTAGTTTCTGTATCCTGGCTGATAATACCTTCATTTTTAAAGAATATATATATATATTTTTTGAGATGGAGTCTCACTCTGTTGCCCAGGCTGGAGTGCAATGGCATGATCTCGGCTCACTGCAACCTACCCCTCCCAGGTTCAAGTGACTCTCTTGTCTCAGCCTCCTGAGTAGCTTGTATTACAGGCATGCGCCACCACGCCAGGCTAATTTTTGTACTTTTAGTAGAGACAGGGTTTCTCCATGTTGGCCAGGCTGGTCTCAAACTCCTGACCTCAGGTGACTCACCTGTCTCAGCCTCCCAAAGTGCTGGGATTACAGGTGTGAGCCCCTGTGACCGGCCTTAAGAGTATTTCAAGGTACGTGAACTTCTAGTTTGACCTTCCTTTTCCCTTCAGCACCGCAGATGTGGGTCCATGGCCTTCTGGTGGGAAGTGAGCCACTGTTCCTATCATTGCTTCTCTATACGAATCTCCTGTTTCCACCCTAGCTGCCTTTAAGGCCTGTAGTATGTGTTCAGGTACGGTTTTCTCCACATCACCTCCTTGCAGTTACAGAGATTCTTGGATCTGTGGATCTGATTTCTGAACTTCATGAATTTCAGAAAGTTCTTAGCGATTCAGTCTTGGAATATTTCTTCTTTCTTCTCTCCTGCTCCTGCTCTGGGACTCCAGTTCCACCCAGTTCGGCCTTCTGACTCTGGCCCGCACATCTTGGACCCTCTGTCGTTTTCCCTCCCCTCTCTCTGGGTTTGGATCTTCTCTAGTGACCAATCTTCACGTTAACTGATCCATTCCTCTGTGGTGTCCAGTCTGCTATTAAACCCATCTAAAGAGGATTCATTTATATACTATTTTTTCATTTCTAGCATCTTCGTTTTGTTCTTTTCTGAAGTGTCCCTGTTTCTGCTGAACGTCTCTATCACTTCGTGAATGTCACCTGCTATTTCCACAGGCCCTCCCCACCTCCCCCAGAGTTCCTTCAAAGCCCTTGACTTCAGTTTTACCACTGGGGCTGTCTCTGCTTCTGCTGTTCACTGTGGCTCACGTTTTCTTGCCTTTTCATGTGTCTTGTAATGTCTTATTGTAGGCTAGACAGTTCACATAAAAGAACAATAGAGGCTGAAGCAAACAATGTTTATTTCCAGCGAGGGGCACGTGCCTTCCGCTGTGAGGCTGCCAGAGTGGGGACGGAGCTGTCCTTTCCTGTAGTTGAGCTGGTTCTGGACTTCTCTGCAGCTGTAGTTAAGCCTTCAGATGCCCTGAGGGTGGATCAGGGCGCGGCTTCGGTGGGGTCTGAGCTCTGAGCACAGCGATTGTGGACATCAGCCTGTGTGTCGCAGCCAAGCCACCGGCTTTGGGGCCTGCACGATTTCTCTGTTCTTCAGCCGGACTGCCGTCCTTTTTGGCCACTGGGGGCTTCCTTTGCTCTCCATTCCAGCCCCTTGCCTGGTGCCCGGGGCGTCCTGCAGCCCTGCTGCCTCTTCCTCAGCCTTTGGGGGCTTGCCTCCTGCCCACTCTCCCAGCTCCCACGCTGGGCCTCCAGACTTTGGGAACAAAAATCCCAGCATGTCTGTGAGAGGGGCGTTCTTGGGGAGTGTCTGTCAGCTCCCTGCCCTCACTCCCAGCTTTTGGCACTTTCTTTCTGAGCGCTCAGTGTGCACCTGAGCGGGGCCGGGGAGCTTTGAACCTGTCTGTTGCAGGGTCCTCCAGACCCTGGGGGCTTGGCAGCCGCATAGTGGGCGAGCCGTTTGCATGCATGTTGCCTGGTCCCTCCTTACCTGACTCTGTGAGGGTCCTCCTCCTCTCACTCGCCTCTGCAGACGAGAGCAGCAGGGCCTCTCTTCTCTACTGGGCACCACAGAAGTCAGGTTTGGAACCTGTTGCTTCTGAGGTTCCTGTAAGGCCACAGGGAGGTCAGGAGAAAGGCTTGGCCTTCTGAGGTCTGTGGGTCACCAACATCCAGCCAGGTGAGGAGCAAGGGCCACCACGGGTGACATCGTGATGCCGTGGCACAGTCTGAACCCGAATCTTGGAAGGGAAGGAGCAGGATGGAATATTTTGGCTTGTTAAAGTCTAACTTTTAAAGGTTAGGAAACCAGGCATCTCCTGGAGGGGCTTTGTAAAGGGGCCCAAAAGACAGTGCCTTTGAAGGAAGCTGCATGTTAGAAAAAGTCTAAATTCCCAGTTTCACCTGGCTGAAAATGAAAAATAAAAACAGCTTTCCAAAACATGTGATATCCAAAAACAAACAAAAAGGAATGATCCTCATCACAGACCTAAAGCCACATGCAGCATGGTGCTGGCTGTGCAGCTGGGTGGCTGAGGCCATGGTGTGTACAGGGACATCCACCTCCTCCTCCCTTATGATGGAAACTCCTGCCCATCACTGCACACATCCCACTGATAACCACGGCAACATGGAGGCTGTGGTCCCCCGTGTGGCCTTGGCTGGAACAGAGATAGCCAGGGTGGCTACTTGCTTAGACTTCAGGCCTCCCCTGGGGACAGGATTTCAGGTATCAGTCCCCCCAGCTGATGAAGCAGTGAGAACAGGCTTATCTAGGCGGTTTTATTTAATAAAATTTTACAAAAGTCAGGGCTGACTTCTTGGCTCTGCCGTTCGAAGAGCACAGTTTTCCTTAGCAGATAATTAGGGGAAGCCATGGGCCCACCAGAAGCTCTCGCAGGCCAGTGGTGCGACTTCCTGTCCATAACCATGAGGGAGAAAGGCCTGTCCTTGAGGCTGCTGGGCAGAGGCCCGGGCAGTGAGTGAGGGCACCTGCGAGGCTTTGAGGAAACTGCACACCTGCACACCCTCATGGTGCCCTGACCACATGGCAGCCAGGGCCAGGGCAGAGTGTGACAGCCAGAGGGTTTCTGAGCACTCTCAACAGCTGTCTCTCTGGTGACATTTCAGCGCCTTCCCCTTTTCCTCTGAACTCATGGATTTGACCACAAGTTGTTCCCCCTGGCCTAAGCAGCCCAGAAGCCATGCCCAGGGTCCATCCCTGGGTACCCCCCGCCAGGTGCCAGAAGCATTCACATGGGCCAGGGGGCCCATGGGTGCCACCTGGACTCCGACAGCCTGCCATGGCACCCAGAAACCTCTGTTTCCCCACAAGGACTGGCTCTGCCAAGGACACATCCTCCATCTCCTGGTCAGACCTGAGATGAGCCCAGAGCACAGGACAGGTCCCGTTGGAGAGATCCCAGGAATGGGCCTGGCATCTGGAAAACAGCTCCACAGACACTTCTGGTTTCCACATCAACCCAACCAGGAAGAAAATGAAAAATTCCTCACGAAGGTACAGAGTCCTCCTGGTTTTAGCAAATGTCGCTATTAAAGAGTGTCAGTTTGAGCGTGCGTGGCGTGAACATCTTTTTCCTTGGAATAGTGATGTGCTGGCCACCTCCGCATGAGGGGGTCTTCAGGAAGCGGCTGCATGGCATCAGCCTCCCCTGTCTGCTGCCAGGCGGCCCCGAGAGCTGAGATGAGAGGACAGCAGTCAGGCACGCGCACCCCCGGCAATGAGAAACGCTGGCTTGGGCGTTTGACCCTGGCCGCCCCGGCCCTCGGCCCCCTAGTGTTCTCTCCTTGGTTCTCCTCTTAGAAACCTTCTCATCATGAGGTGTCACCAGAGGCGCACAGGGAAAACACGCTGGGGCTCCTCATGATTGAGTCTATGGCTCTGGCCTGCAGCCAGCCCCGACGACAGCAGTGGGCCCACATCTTAGGAGGGTCTCTGGCCCTCGTGCTACGTGTCTGGCACTCCTTGGTGGAGGCTGCCACTACCCTCCACACTCACAGCCCTGCAGTGGCCACTCTTGGACTGCACCACAGACTTCCCCCAAACAGCTGTGGCTGGACGTCTGCCCCAGTACGGGCTGTTGTGAACGACACAGCCACAAACCTGTCTTGACGGCTGCTGCTCTAGGACGGCCCCTCCTGCGCTGCGGCAGCCACAAACCTGTCTTTACGGCCTGCTGCACTAGGACGGCCCTCCTGCGCTGCGGTGTTTCTCAAAAAGATGGACGGCCTGTGAAGACGGCCGATGAGGGCCCTCTTCTGTTGCACCATGACACCTGTCACCTGTATGCTGACCACCCAGGGCACCCACCCCACGTCAGCTGGGGGCAGTGCCACATTCATGCCAATTCTTGCCCAGAAGCTGACCCTGGCTGCCTCCTCTGCTATGCAACCTTCCTGCTGTCCCAGCTCAGGCTCAGGTCCTTGTCACCTTCTACCAGGCCACAGGGCAGTACTTTACCCCTGCGCCTCCCTGCATGTCACTCGTCATGCAGATGGCCGCCCATGTGTCCTCCCACCATCTCCTGGGTGTACACAATGAGCCCCGACTGTTCCAGGGTCCTGGGTCTCCAGGATGAGAGGAAACCAGGTAAGCTAGGCCTGGCCATCTCACCCCTCCTGCAATACCTGGTCTGAGAGTGGGCTCCAGACTCCAGCCCAGAAAAGCTTTTCTTCTCCCTGATAAAAGACAGCTGCAGGAAGAAGTCCCCTTCTCTCCTCATCCCCTCTTCCGCCTTGAGCTGTGATGATGTGATGAAGTGACTCTGCGGCAAGAACCGCAGCTCATGAGAAAGCTGTGGGCAGACCCTGCACCCTGCGTAAGGTAAGCGGCCTGTGACTGAGGCCGCCAGTCAGCTCAGTCCATGACAGCTGCCCAGGCGGAGTCACATCCCCTGGCCCAACAGTCACAGCCTGGTCCCGCCTCATCCTTCCAGCCTCGCCATCCACACCTGGCGTCTCAGCTTCCCTGCAGCTCCTCCTCTGCCTGGCTTCTCCTGCCAGTTCTCCTGTGTGACCCACCCATATCCTGGGTCCTCTGGCCTAAGAGTCTTTCTGGATGATATTTATATTCCTTGGCACTCTGCAATGGTGGTAACAATTTGCCTGTCTGCCCTAAATAGTAGAAATGTTTGTTTTCTGTTAAGCCCACAAGACTCAACGAAATAAAACAAGCAACTGACTCACATCAGGGAAAGCAGAGGGCTCCGCATGTGTGGACACCACCAGCGCGGTTCCCCGAGGTGTCTCCTTAGTGACCACTCACCTTGGTCTGAATCAGGGCTTTACAATGCTGGAGACGGAAGCTGCTGACAGTGAGGAGCCCTTCAGGCTCTCTGAGGTCACAATCTTCCATGATGGGGCCCTGGCCTCCAGAAAGGTTCTAAGGAGACAGACCCCCATCAGACAGCCAGTACAGGCATCATTTTGTCTCCTGTTTTCTTTTCCCCGGAGCCCTTCTACTAATTTCATTCTAAAACTGCAAAGTTCTCTCAGGCCCCTCTGCAGGTCAGGTCACCCGTGGCCCCTAGCCCTGCCACTCGTTGCCCCATCCCCGGCTCACGGGCCTCGCTTCCCTTCAGGACCTCAGCGCCCCTCAGCTGCTCAGTGGGAATAACGCCTTCACGGCCACTTTCAGACACACCCTCCACGCTGCTGCCACTCGGAGCTGGCCCACCTCTGAGCCTTCTATTCAGGCTCCCATTTCCTAGCCTCCTGGTTCTCTGTTTTCCTTGCAATGACACAGTCAGGGCTGATCTCACTGGGAACCTCTCTGTTCCTTTCTGCCCTTCACTTCCTTCCTGGCCAGCCCAATGTGGCCCACAGGCCAACAGGGCAACCATTTTCATGCCCCTGTCTTCACCAGGGCCAATCTGCCTGCCTGGCTGGCGCTTTTTGAGTTTTCCATGTTTGAAAATTTCCATAATATTTAAGAACGAAGAAAGATCCTTGAAATCTAGATTGCTGAAGGGCGGCCCTCCCTGTGGCCGGTGTTTTCTGTGACAGCCCAGGAGCTTGAGCACATGCACGGCAGTCTGCAGTCTGTGCGTGGCAGTGGTGCGTGTGGCGGTGTGCGCGCACAGCAGCAGCGGCGTGCGTGTGGCAGTGTGTGTGGTGTGTGCGCACGGCAGCAGTGGCGGGTGCATGGTGTGTGCACGCGGCAGTGTGTGGTGGCGTGTGTGCGGCAGTGTGTGTGCACTGATGCACATCTCTGTGTGCGTTGTCGGGTGCGGGCTCAGGCCTTTCCAGAGCCTTTCCCTACCTCCTGCTCTAGGCTTTGCTGGCTCCTGCCTCAAGCATTCGGGATTCATCCAACGGCCTTGACACGTTTATGGGGCCACCTAGTGGCTTTAACCCACCTGACCCCACACTTCTGCCTACACCCACCCCTTGGGCACGGCCAAGGACCACTGGCTACAGTGAAGTTCAGCCACGCTCCCAGGAGCCCTGTGTCAACCCAAACCACCTACCTTCTGCGCAGCATCTATTCCAAGAACAAGAAAGAAGTTCTCCTGGCAACGGGACTCGCTCCAGAGGCATTGAGAAGTAGACGTGGTATGTTTGCTCTGAAGGGCTCTCCAGAGTTTTCTGGATTCATTACTGGAAAACAGACGCAACTGTTAAAAGGTGACCTTGAAAGCCTTCTGAGGAGATCACTGAAGCACTGCCCAAAGCACACAACGGGGCGCCTGCCCTTTACCCCGAAGCTGAGACTCACCAGAGTTCTGTTAAGAACTCTAAGAGCAGCATTCCCGGGCTGGGCACGGTGGCTCATGCCTGTCATCTCAGCACTTTGGGATGCCGAGGCAGGCGGATCACGAGGTCAGGAGTTCAAGATCTGCCTGGCCAACATAGTGAAACCCCGTCTCTACTAAAAATACAAATATGGGCACCGGTAATCTCAGCTACTGGGGAGGCTGAGGCAGGAGAATCGCTTGAACCCGGGAGGCGGAGGTTGCAGGGAGTGGGGATTGCACCACTGCACTCCAGCCTGGGCAACAGAGTGAGACTCCGTCTCAAAAACAAATAAAAAATAATAATAATAACAACGTTCCCTGCAGGAGCACTGGCCTGCCTCGTTTATTTGTCCATTTACACTTTTATTCAAACAACACGTGCCATCCTGCAGTACCCCAACCCACCTCCCGTGCCCCCTCTACGTCTCACAGCACCTGGCCTGGAGTAGCTTACTCACTGCCACTACTGACTGTCTCCTCCAAGGAGTGGAAGCTCCATGAGGCTAGGTATTTTGCTGGTTTTGTTCACTCAAGTGCCTAGAACTGTGCCGAGTACGAAATAGATGCTCACGAACCAAGAGTACCAATGCATGCTTAGGAGAACAAATGAACAAACCAACGGTGAATGTCTACTCTGTGCCACGTCACTGCTATGTACTGCGAGGGACTGAGAAGGTCTGCCTGTAGGAAGTTCACGCTCTAGTAGAGAAGGGCACATGAGTACAAGGCCAGGTGTGGCAGCTCGCACCTGTAAACCCAGCACTCTGGGAGACCGAGGAGGGCAAATCACTTGAGCTCAGGAGTTCGAGACCAGCCTGAGCAACACAGCAAAACCTTGTCTCTACAAAAAATACAAAAATTAGCTGCGCGTGGTGTCGGGTGCCTGGAGACCCAGTACTCAGGAGACTGAGGCAGGAGGACTGCTTGAGCCTAGGAGGTGGAGGTTGCAGTGAGCTGAGATTGCGCCACTGCACTCCAGATAACTACAGAATAAGAGCAGATGTGCTAAATGCCAAACCGTTTCCAAAAAATACCCCAGTGTTTCAGAACACACAAACCATGCTCTACTCCACCCCCAAAGTACCATCCAGCCTTCTGTTCCACGAGTGTCCAGCCCTGCCAAGTCCTGACACCCAGGACTCCCCATGCCTCTGGGTCTGAGAGTCATGCGGCTGGGGACAGAGAGGTCAATACTGCCAGCACCGTGCCCACCCCCACCATCGGCTTGCTGGGACCACATTCTTGGCAGCTTTTCCCCAGGGATCATGCTTTGCAGAAGCACCACATACAGAGGGCATACTGGCCATCTAGGCAACGCTGGTTGTGGCCTTCTGGGCTCCAGGCCTCTGTCCTCAAGCCCCTGTGGAAGGTACCCTGGGGCAGGTGCTGGGTTGGACCCCAGTAGAGGCCACAGTGGGCCAGGGCTGGAGCCCAGAATGGCCTGTCTGCAGAGCTCTCTGAAAGTCCAGGCCTGCTCAGAGACACACAAATCAGCAGGCTGACCTGGCTCTCCCCTGGCTGCTGGGAGACCCACCCCACAGACCACACCGAGGGGCACGGAAGCTAGCTCTCCCCAACCTTCACTTCCCTCCTCCCTCTCAGGCCTTGGGCCAACTTACCTCGAGCTTCTCAACCACTGCTGCCTAATCCGCTAGAGCACCGTTTGTCTTTCAATGCTCAGTTGAAAGCATGTCCCTGGAAAATGGCCATCTGCAAGCGACTGCGGGTGCACTTTCCCCTGGAAGCCCACAGCCCTGCAGGCAGCACTGGGAGCACCCCTGGGGCTAGACCTGGGGCTGACAATGGGGCTCCAGAGTGTGGAGTGTTTTCTAGAACTCTGTGGCTGAGGACCACAACGCAGCCAGGGTCCGTTCAGCCAAGTCCCCCAGAAAGCCCCTGTGCCCACTGCTCAGGCCCACCAGCCACTCACACTGAGTGCGAACCTCCCACCCACTCCACCAGCACTGCACTGAGAGCCAAGGGGAGCTGGGCTCGGGTCCAACTGCTCCAGGCGAGCTGGTGGGGGAGGGGGATGAACAGGGCTCCGCGCGGAAGGCCACAGCTGGAGCAATCATGCTGCCTGCTTCTCACAGGACCCCATGACCACGGCTGGAGCAATCGTGCTGCCTGCTTGTCACAGGGCCCCGTGACCACAGACAGCAGGGACTTCGGCAGAGACGCTACTCTCTATAAACGCAAAAACAAAGCCTCACACACCTACTTTTATCCAAGAAAAGTACAAATGCAGTTGCTGTAAGAAATATTTAAGTTCATTACCACAATTTATGTACACATTCAAGGCCAGGTTTTTCTTCACTGCTTATTTCTAGGAAATGGTCTATGGTGGAAATGTCTTCAGCTGCCTGCTGGACTGCTACTTCTTGAAAAGCACACTTTAAAATGTTCTCATAGCTGAGAATGGACTGAAAGAACAAAAGCATACCGAAGTTAGGAGAAAGACATACATAACGTTACCTTATTCCAAAGAAATAATTGTGATGGAAATGAAATTTGTAATTGATCATATCATTAGTGTTACTATCACTTGACATACTCATTCCTAAAAATCACCATGTTAGCAAAATCACACAAAACCAGAGGACTCATGGGAAAGGTGGGGTTAGGGCAAAACATTCAAACTTCGTCAGTGACACATGAAAAAAGATGGCCACCCAATGTTAGTTCTGTTTTTCATGTTTGGTTAAGAAATTATATATGTGGCCAGGCGCAGTGGCTCATGTCTGTAATCCCAGAACTCTGGGAGGCCCAGCTGGGCGGATTGCGAGGTCAGGAGTTCAAGACCAGGCTGGCCAACATGGTGAAACCCCCTCTCTACTAAAAATGCAAAAATTAGCTGGGCATGGTGGTGCGTGCCTGTAATTCCAGCCACTTAGGAGGCTGAGGCAGGAGAATGGCTTGAACCCGGGAGGCGGAGGTTGCAGTGAGCTGAGATCGCGCCACTGCACTCCAGCCTGGGTGACAGAGCGAGACTCCGTCTCACAAAAAAAAAAAAAATTTTTGAGACGGAGTCTCGCTCTGTCGCCCAGGCTGGAGTGCAGTGGCCGGATCTCAGCTCACTGCAAGCTCCGCCTCCCGGGTTTACGCCATTCTCCTGCCTCAGCCTCCCAAGTAGCTGGGGCTACAGGCGCCCACCACCACGCCCGGCTAGTTTTTTGTATTTTTTTAGTAGAGACGGGGTTTCACCGTGTTAGCCAGGATGGTCTCGATCTCCTGACCTCGTGATCCGCCCGTCTCGGCCTCCCAAAGTGCTGGGATTACAGGCTTGAGCCACTGCGCCCAGCCAAAAAAAAGAAATTATACATACTACAATAAGCACAGCACTTTACCTTGGAAAAGATGAAGGCTCACAGGCTGAGTTAGTGTGAAGGGGTGGGAGGAGGGCGGTCTGAACCGGGAGAGGTCCTAACACCAGGTGTTGACAGGTGTGCTACGTCGGGGTGCTGAGCGCTGTGTGAGGGTGTGCGTGTGAGTCTCACGTATTCCAACGGGCCCCAGCTCAGCTGGGGGCAGTTTTTTGCATTCACCTACTCTTTCTTGTGAAATTTCAACTATGCTCAAATTGTTCCCTAATACATCAATCATGCTGGAAAACAAATCCTGTATTCAAAACAAGCATTACAGCAGACCTTACTCTATTAAGAGTGGATCTCATCAGGATTCCAGGGAAACTGCTTTAGAAAACAAACAGTCCAGCCCTGAGAACCTAAATATCTTTATTTCCTTCCTCACTGGTTTTATTTCTTATCTCTCGTGACGGTGTTTGGGATGAACCATTTGGGAAGAGGTGGCAGAGAAAGAGGAACAATGGAAGGAAGAAGACAGGAAGAGAAGGAGCGGAAGTGTCACCAAACAGTAAACACCCGGCAGTCTGCTCTGAAAGAGCAGGGGGCAGGGGGCTGAGGGCTGGGACCCTGGCTCCTGGACCGGTCAGACTGGGCATCACCCAATTCATTACAAGAAAGTTGAAATGTGATCATGTGATTTTAGAAGCTCTGAGACTTCTAAACTCAGCAGATAAGAATTCAGACAAAAAGCTCCTCCTCAAATGCCCTGAGCTGGGACCAGTGCAGGCCCCACCAATGGGGAGTGGACAGGCCAGGGGAGGAATGGTCAGAGAGAGTGACCCAGCTCAGGTGGCCCCCACCTGGCCTTGGTGTGACCCATTTCTGCAGCCTCCTCTGCCAACTCATTCCTTCCCTGGCCTCAGGATGGGACAGCCAACCACATGGCCAGGGACGAAGGCCAGGAGAGCAGCAGACCCTCCGAGGCTCTCAGCCCCCTCCCTGGTCAGCACGCCACAACATTTGAGGGCTGCAGGCCTCTTGGTGTGTACACATATCCCACTCAATATAGTGACCACAGCACGGCAGAAGTACCTCAGAAGGTGAGACGGCAGCAGTTCCTGTCACCCAAGGTCCACCCTGGCACGGTTGGTGAGAACTGCACTCCTTTGGGGCAGAAGTGGTTCTTGGTGGCTGGGGTTCTGTGGGTCTCTCCAGGAGTTCAAGGGACTGTGAGAATTGTCCAGACTTGGCTGAAGATTCCCGAAAGCCTTCAAACTCCCCCCAAGTGTTGCTGTGTTCCCCAGGGTCAGGATATCGGGTAACGCAGGTGGAACCGCCCTCACCGGGCAGGGAGATGCTGGCTTTCCCATCGGACAGGAGGTCGGGGCAGGTCCGTATCCATTCCAAACTGTCATCACTTAGCCTCTCAGGTGCCACTCGGAGGGAAGCGCTGGCTGCTTCCTCCCGGAGGTCACTCAAAGGCTCTCCCCGCAGCTCCTGCCGGCCTTGCATCTTGGAGCCGCCAGGCCAGCAGAGGCCCGATGGGCAGCTGCTCAGGAGACATGCACGCTGCGGTGCTGGCCGCCCGGGACTGCCCAACCTTCCCCTGCCCTGGAGAGGGCCTGGGGACGCTGCAGGAGTGCCCCGGGCTGCCCAGTGGCTGACGGTGGAAAGTGCCCACGTGCTGCTGTGGAACTGACACAAACCACAGGCACGGCCCGGTCGTCCGGGAGTCCTGGCTTCCTCCTACGCGTGCGAGCGCGGAGTCTGACACAGGGGCGTGTACCGGACCCACGGCAGGTGTGAGAGGGGCGGCCCAAAGCGGGGCTCCTGCTCTGGAGGGACCCGCGAGGGGGCCTGGGAGGTCCACGCTGGCCAGAGGGAGTGGGTGCGGCGCCCCAGGGCGTCCCGAGAGTCCCCCTCGCACGCGGCCCGCAGGGCAGCCGTGGACCGCCTGAGCCTGGACAGGGTCCCAGGTGGCCGGCTAAGCGCCTGGCCCACGGCTCCCGAGAGTCCCCGCGTGTCCTGGGTCCCGGCCCAGGCCCCGCACCCACCTTCGTCGCCGCCTCGGCAGGGCCGCGCGGGGCCAGGCCGAGAGAAACCGGCAAACAGCAGTCCCCTCCTGCCTGCGCCGCCCTGTTGCCTGGCAACGGCGTGCGCCAGCTCCGCTTCCGGCGTCCGCCGACGTAGCGTCAGCACGCATCGGGGCGTGGCCAGCGCCGGCCCCCGCCCTCCAGGCCTCGCCCCCCACCCCCGGACCCGCCTTCCCTGCCCCGTGCCGCCCCCGCTGCTGGTGGGATCGGGCTTCCCCACCGGCCGAGCCCTGGGCGCGTGGCCGCTCGAGCTTTCTGTCCGTGCTGAGTTCGCCGCCCGAGTGGTTCTTTCTTTCTTTCTTTCTTTTTTTTTTTTTGAAACGGAGTCTCTCTCTGTCGCCCAGGCTGGAGTGCAGTGGCGCGATCTCGGCCACTGCAAGCTGCTCCGCCTCCCGGGTTCACCCCATTCTCTTTCCTCAGCCTCCCGAGTAACTGGGACTACAGGCAGCCGCCACCACGCCCAGCTGAGTTTTTGTATTTTAATAAAGACGGAGTTTCACCGTGTTAGCCAGGATGGTCTCGATCTCCTGACCTCGTGACCCGCCCGCCTCGGCCTCCCAAAGTCCTGGAATTACAGGCTTGAGCCACCGCGCCTGGCCCTAGAGTGGTTCTTTCTTTATCACGACGAGCTGCCCAGGTCCCGCAGCCCCCTCTCCCTGCGCCCCGCAGCCGACCTCGCTGCGCCGCCGACCTCGCTGTGGGTGCAGCTGAGCGACGGCCCCTCCCCTCAGGACTCCAGCTCCCCCAGGCAAGAGCCAAGTCCGTCTTGCTGACTCCTGAACCCCAAAACCTCGCCCGCTCCTAACTCGTCCCCATTCCTGGGGGAAGGAGCGGCGGGGAGGCTCCACCCCTCCCTCGCAGGCCCCACGGAGTGCCCCCCTCCCTTGTCACCAGCCAGACCCAGGCAGAGCAGGGCTGGCAGACAGCCCCTCTCCAGCCACAGGACGACCAAGGAGCTAGGCTGGCCTCTGCCAGCTCCCCTCCGGGCTTCCAGGCTTTCTGCCATCTGCCCTCACCCCCAGACTCAAGGAGTCAACCTTGACTCCATCTCCTCCCTGGCCTTCCCAGATTGGCCCCCATCACTGCCTCCTCTGGGTAAGGGGAGGGCCCGGCCCTGGTGAAGCCCTGAGCCACACCACCGGCTGTCCATCCCCTATCTACCTCAGGCTCATATTTCTCCCATCCTGGGGCCTGGGGTCCTGCCTGGACTCTGTCCTTGCTTGAATCACCCCTTCCCTCCCTGGTCCTTCTCAGCCAAGCTACAGAAAAATTTAATTTTATAAATGACAAGATGAGATCACTCTCTGCACCTTAGACCCAGCCTCCTGCCCCTGCTCCTTCCTGAGGGGCAGAGCAGCTGGGCCATGCAGTATGGGAGCTCTTTGGCCAGACTGTCCAGGACTGAACCTTGGCTCGGGCACCCCAGCACCTCAGTGACCCTAAGGATGGTGATCAGGAGCTGGCTGCGTTTGTAGACCAGGCCTGGGCCTGTCTTGCTAGCTTAAGGGCAGTGTCCATTCCCACTGCTGCCCCTCATCCACTGCATTGTCCTTGCTGTCCTTGAGAGGCCCAGGGAGCTGGGAGCGGGGCAGGAGGAGTGTTGTCCTTGTGTACAGGTGGGGAAACTGAGGCCCCGCCCCAAAGGCCTGCATGAGAAGCAGAGCTGGGACAGGAACTGCTCTCCTGGTTCTCTGCAATTCCCCACTCTGTCTGGGCCTCAGCTTCCATGTGGAAAGCGTGTGGAGCACGGCACCCCCAGGGTGGCTGGAGGATACAAATGACTCATATGGGTTGATGAGCTGGTATGGAAGCTGAACAGAGCCCCACAGAGATGTCCACACCCTAATCCCTGGAACCTGTGAATATGTGACCCTGCTGGGTCAAAGATACTTTACAGATGGGCTTAAATTAAGGCTCTTGAGAGGAGGAGCGGAGCCTGGATGATGCGTGTAATCACAAAGGTCCTGAGAAGGAAGCAGGAAGGTCAGAGTCAGAGAGGAGACACAAAGATGGAAGCAGAGCTGGAGTGATACAGGACTGCAGATGCCTCTGGAGGCTGAAAGGACCAGGAAACAGATCTCCCCTGAAACCTCCAAGGGAGGCTTCCGTCCTGCCCACACCTAGAACTGGAGTTGACAAACGCGCACATGTTGTTTTCGACCACTGCGTTGGTGATATTTGGTTATGGCAGCAGCAGGGAACTAGTACACCTGAGTGACCCCTTGCAAACCACTAAAAGGTGCTGCCTAGGGGAAGCCAAGGCGCAGAGGAAATGGCAGCGGCAACCTTGACATCAGGTGTCCAACCCTGGTTGCAGGAGGAGGTGGGGCAGCCCAGGTAGCTGCTAGGCTGCCGCTGGCTTCTTGGGCCAGCTTCTGGGCAGACCATCCTGCTTCATGGCACACCCTGAAGGGCATGAGCTGAGGATAAGGCTTCCAGGTTGGCGATCGGAGCAGGCACTGCTCAAGTTGAATGGCCCAGCTGATAGGGGAGACTGGGCCAGAGAGGGTGGGTCCCCATTAAAGTCCGGGTGTGGGGGAAACATTAGCCATGACTCCCGAGGGGCATGGAGGGGCAGGTGGAGTGTGGTCAGGAGGAGGAGCCCGTGTGGCCCTCCCAGGACCTCTCCAGCCGCCTCAGTCCACCCTGAGCCCCAGCCCTGCTCAATGGGTGTGTGGGGAGCACCTTCCCTTCTGCAGAGGAGCCGACCTTTCCTACCCTAGTCTCAGGAGGCAGGGGCCAGCCTAGGTCCTGGGGCAAGTGCCACCTGTCACAGAGCCCCACAGTCATCTTGGGATCTCCCAGCATCACCTGATGAGCAAGGACTGACTGGGGAGGGGGTCCCAAGAAGCACCCAGGCATCCCGGTCCTCTGGGATCCTCAGCCCCAAGTCCTTAGGGCAAGCTGGGGAGTGTGCCTGTCCTCGCCTCTGGCAGCAGCAATGGCAGGGCTTGCAGGCGGCAGCATGGGAACCTGCTGCTGCTCAGATCCCAGGCTAGCCCACCCGGACTGCTGAGCCAGAGGGCCCGATAAAGACACGGGGGTTGAAAGAAAACCACCCGAGTGGAACGATGGCAGCACCCCGACATGCCCCACCGCTGCCACATTTCCTGATCCCAGCTGTGTGGGTGCAGAGGAAGTGGACCTGGGGACAATACCCAGGCCTGAAACGGGCACCCAGCTTTGGGGGAGAGGGAGGTGGTTAGAGGTCAGGAGTCGTGTGGTCAGGCAAGAGTAGGAGGCTGGGTGGACAAGTGTCCCCCACCTGGTCACGGGGGTTCTCCCCTATCATCTCCATGTAGAAGACTGAGCAGGGGCAGGCAGCAGCTGAGACAGTCCTAGATGCTCCCATCTCACCTCACACCCCTCCATCTGGGCATGGGGCTGGGCTGGATGCAAGGCTGTGGCTGGGGCAGGGCAGGGACCACAGCAGAGCTATTTTTGCTTATGTTGCTGCAGCTGCCGCAGCGAGCATCAATCATTGATGCTGTGGGCATCCCTGCCTGCGGAGGGTGGAGGCGAGCAGTGCCAGTCAGGCCATGGGGGCAGGGCAGCGGCTCTGCTGATGCATCAGGACCTGGGGAGCCTCGATTTCTCCCCCAGGCCCTGGCACTCAGCCTCAGAAGGCTGTGGGCAACCAGCGGGCTGGGCCGGTGTCCCCATCTCGGTGGTCCAGGGAAGAGGTGGAGGCTGCGTGCATGCAACACCTTCTCCCCAGGGTGGCACCTTCAGCAGGTGTGGGGCCTTGTATGTGCCAGGGGCGGCTGTGAGTTGGGCTTGGGCCTGGTGATGCTGTGGATGGGCGCATGAATTCCTGAGTCCAGGCCCACTTCTGTGGTCCTCCCTAGCCAGGCGTCTGTCCCCAGAGGAGCACGTGGGGAGGACACTGGAGCTAGGTGTGCTGGTGGAGCGCAGGCTTCAGCTGGTGGGAAAGGACTGGGATGGGGGCTGGTAGCCCCTCTCACCTTCTCCCATGCTCCCACAGCTGTGATCCTGGAGCCCCGTTTCATCTGCTGAGGCCCTGGTGGGCGGGTGGAGGGATTCTGGCTGGCCCCCGGGGAGCCAGTCCCCAGCCTCACATAGCCGCAGCCTGCCCGTTTGTAGGGGTACACTGCCCAAGTTGCAGGCCCTCCCAGAGGCATCTGGAGTGAGATAGAGCCCTCAGGACCCCAAGTTCCCTGAAGCGGGGAAGCTCTCTGGACAGACACCCCAAGGTGTCTTACTCAGGACACTCTCAGCTTAACCCTCAAGCTAGGAGAAGACCCCCAGAAGAAGGGTGGGAGGGGCAGTCCCCAGCTCCCCTGACAGTCACAGCCAGACTGCAGCCCCAGCACTCAGGGCGGGGCAGAGCCAGAGGCCACTGCAGAGAGACACCAGCCCTCTGTCTCAGAGTGGGCAGGGGAAGGGAGGAACGGCCTCCGGGTGGAGCAGGCCCTGCCCAGACCCCATCCTGAATCCTGGAGCCACAGGGGAGCACGGCCCAGCTGCGTGTGTCTTTGCCCACCTTGGAAGTGGGCAGCCCCATGCAGGGCAGAGGCGAAGTTCTGACCCGGGAAGCCGTGATTGGCTCTGGGATCATTTCTTAGCCAGGGGTGGGCAGGCCCAGTGTTCACAGCTAGGTAAAGGTCTCAGCCACCCCAGGGTGAGGGGCAGGACCAGGGCAAAGTCCTCCCGAGTGTGGGGTCCCCACACTCCCGAGACGCCCCGCTGAACTTGCGCTCTCACTTGGTCCCCACCAAGATGGCCTGGAGGGCTCTCTTGTCTTGCTGAAGGAAAACAGGCAGGGGCAGCAGGTAGTAGCCCAGGGACGGGGGCAGCCCCGGCCTCCCCACCCAGGGCTCCGTCCTCACCCATCCTGCAAAGCTGAGGGGAGTCCCCATAGCCCTGTGCAGATCACGCCAGACAATCAGGAGAGGGGCCAGTTCGTTTGGATGGGGGCCCAGGGGGCCACATGACCTCGTCAAAGGCACACACCTAACAGAGCTGAGGATACAAAGGTGGACGAGTGCCCAGAGCTGCCCCTCGTTCCCAGGCCCTGCAGTCAAACTCAGACACAGAGGACTGGCGGGCCAAGCCCCCAGCAGACCAGGCAGAGGCATAGACGCAACCAGGGACACACGCAGAGGTGTACGCACCCAGGCACCCTAGTGGCTCTCTCCCTGTGCCCAGGGAGTGACTGACACCAGGTGAGCAGAGCGGGGTGGGTCCCTGGGGAGGGAGGTAAGTTCAGGGGCTCTGGACCCCAGGCAACACTGCTCAGCCCTGAAAGAAGGACACTGCGAGGAGGGGGTAAGACCCACACCAGGTCCACACATGAGGGAGAAGATTGTGCCCCACCATGCCTGGGCTCATGAGGAGGCTGCCAGGGCCTCTTCCCAGCAGTGGCTCTGGCGTCCGTCTGACCTGCTGCTGGATGGCTGCCCAGTGGCTGCAGCGCGGCTAACGGGAACTGTCTAGAGTGAGTCATCGCGTCCTGGTGGCTCACCTGGGCCCGCTGGCTGTGCGTGGTCTCCGAATGAGCCCAGGAACGTGTGTGTCCTGTGTGTATGTGTGCACGTGCATGGGTCTGTGTCCTGGTGTGGGTGTTCATGCGTGCAGGCCTGAGCGTGTGTGTGCCTGCCTGAGCGTATCAAATATCCCAGGTGGCCTGTGCCTGTGTCTTGGTGAGTCTGTGATCTTGTCTATGAGTGTGTGTGTCTGCCTGGCCCTTCCCAGCCCAGGAAAAGGTGTCTCTGTGTGTGCGTGTGTGTGTGTGTGTGTATGACGGAGAGAGCATGTGTGTTTGTGTGTGTCTGTGTGAGTGTGTCTGTGTGTCTGTGTGTGTGAATGTGCCTCTGTGTACCTGTGTGTGTGTCTGTGTGTCTGTGTGTGTGAATGTGCCTCTGTGTACCTGTG
>NW_012116488.1:599966-601391 GCF_000951035.1 Colobus angolensis palliatus
TGTGTCTGTGTGTCTGTGTGTGTGAATGTGCCTCTGTGTACCTGTGTGTGTGTCTGTGTGTCTGTGTGTGTGAATGTGCCTCTGTGTACCTGTGTATGTATCTGTGTGTCTGTGTCTCTGTCCGTGTGTGTCTGTGTCTCTGTCTTTACCTCTGTATGTATGTGTGTGTGGATCTGTATGTGTGTCCGTGTGTGTGTGTATGTCCCCACATCTGACCCACACCCACGGACATTGCCAGGCAGCAACTCCTTGGTGGTGGTGGTCCTCTCCTGGGTCTCTTCCAGCCCTGCCTCCCCCCATAATCCCTGCAGAACTCCACTCTTTCCGGTGTGTGCCCAGCTCGGGTCTACACCAGGCCAGGTGTCACCAAACTCTTAGAACTGCCTTGGGCCCCTGCCCTCCCTGTCCACACCACAGGTGTGCTGCCTCTGTGTGGTGCCCAAGCTCGATCCCAGGAAGGCTCCCACCCTCTGCACTCTGTCCTCACCAAGTCCCCTCTGCCCGAATAGCCCGGGATCCTTTCACTCCCTCCCACACCACAGCCCTGGTTCCACTGCTCGTATTTCCAGTTGTGCCCCATGCCAACACCCCTAGCCACCTGTGCAGTCCTATCCTCAGCTCTCACCAAGCTCAGAGACCCTGCTTGGAGCCTTAGGTGGCACCTCCTACCCACAGGAGCCCCCTCAGCAGCCTTGCTGCCCTGCCCCCGCCCACTGGGCCTGACTTTCAACACCAGCCCTTTTGCCCCCATTCTCTGCACACACACTATTCTGTTCCCTCTCTCCAGAACACTCTTCCTACACTGCCTGGCTCATACCTCACCCCTAAGGTCTCAGCTTACACTGCCAGGAGCCTTCCAGGACCCCCGTTCCCCCGCCCCTAGGGCAGTCCTGCCCTGCAGAACGCCTTATCCTTGCAGTCTTGCCTGTGTCTACACCAGACCTGGAGCCCCTGGGGCAGGGCCAGTAGGGTGCTGGTTGCCGCTGTGTCCTAGGCCCTAGGCTCTTGACAAGAATCAGTAGAAAGGGTGACTCTGGGCGGGGTTCTGGCTCCAGGACGGCCCCACATCTCTGGGTGCTCCCGCACGCAGCGCCCACCCCGCAGCCCTGTCCGTGGCGCCCTGTTTCCCTGTTCTCAGCCGCGTCCTTGTATCTGCCACCCCCAGCCCCTGCAGAATTCTGTCTTGTCCTTATGCTGCCGGATCACTTCCTGGGGTGCCCGCGACCACTGCTGTCCCCGCAGGCCGCCCCCCACCCCAGCTTGTGAGTAAAGTGTCTGTCTCCCCCGGAATGGGAGGTGAAGACAGCGGCAAGTCCAGGAGCCTAGGTGCGGGGATCCTGAGCTCGCTCCCTGGCGGGAGTCCAAAGTTAATTCTGCGGACGCGACAGGCGGGCCGGGGGCGCGGAGCGGGGCGGGGCCTGGCCG
>NW_012116488.1:602001-611626 GCF_000951035.1 Colobus angolensis palliatus
GCCGGCCGGACTCGCGCGCTGTTCTGGTCCTCCCCGGCCGCTGGGGTCTCTTCTCCCGTGCCTCGCGTTCTACCTGTCTGCGACTTTCGGTCCCTGCCCCTCTCCCGGCCTCTGGGGCTGTCTCAGCCGCTCACTTTGTTTCTCGGTGGCTGACTTGTCTCTGTCGCGCACTCCCTCTGTCACTCGCGGACCCTGTCTATCTCTCCTTTTCGCTCCTACCCCGCTGCTGGGACGCTGTCTGGTCGAGAGGCGGCCTCCTGGGGGGTGCTACCGCGCTCTGGAGCAGAGCTGGTGTCTGCATGGGGCATGAAAGCCGGGGCCGCCAGGACCCAGGGCACCTGCACCAGGCTTGCCCTCTCACCTGCTTTGGGGGAGAGCAGCCAGGCTGGTCCAGGAGTCTGGGCTCTCCACTTTGGTCCGGGGCTTCTAGGCAGGGTTGGGCGGCGTCTACTGTGTGGCTGTGTGGTGGGGTCGCTGGCTAGGTAGAGGCCTGTGGCAGCGCTAGGCCTGAGGTCTGGGGCCTTGTGAGGGGCCTGAATGGGGTCAAAGTCAGGCTACAGGGTCCCTCAGTGCTGGGCAAGGGAAAGTGGGTGCTACCCACTGGCATGCCCCCAGGGATGGTCAGTAGCCTCCCTCTGAGCCGCAGGCTACAGAATGTGTACCTGCTGCTTTTTGTGTGTCTGTTCCTGCACTGGGCCTGGTTCCAGGGCCTAGGTGTCTCAGCATCTTAGAGGGCAGGGCTGGGGTGGGGGGGCAGTCCCTTGGGCTAGGTCTATGCTGCTGCAGCCTGACCACACCCAGGGCCTTGGCAACCACTGGCCAGGGGGTTGGGCTGTGCCGGCACTGGCACGGGCTGGACCCCACTCCTTGGGGAAAACAGGTCAATGCTAATGGTGCCATGCTGCAGGTGCAGAGGGGTGCCCTTGGCCTGGGCATGCCCCCCAGCTGCAGCAGGCACTACCAAGGCCCCTCCTGTGGCCTGTTTATCTGGTGCGCACTTAGGGCGGGAGACTTGTCGGAGGGACTCCAGAGCAGGGAGGCCCCTACAGCGCCTGCTTCACGGTGTTGCAGAAGGGAGTCCAAGGTGTCTGGGCTCAGCAGCGGGAGGATGATGGCCCCGGTGGGCTGGAGGCCCCCAGCTCCCTCCTCTTTCACTATGACTGGCCCTGCCCACATGGCTGCAGGTCGACCTCCTCAGAGGGAGAAGGGCGGGGCCCCAAGGCATGGGACCACTACCCTGCCCCCAGCTTCCCTGCACAGCCCTTCCTCTCCACTTCCTCCTCACTCACGGGCACCCAGAGACTCCCAAGTTGCAGGGTCCAGGACCGCCTCATCCACCCTCAGCCTCCACCGAGGCCTGTGCTGGCTTCGTGGTTCCCAGCCTGTCTGAGGCAGTCCCTCCCTGTGTCCAGCCTACGGAACCATCCGCTCTTAGGGAATAAGGTCAGTGGCTCTCACTGGAGCTTTGGTAGGAGACTTGCAAGATCAGAGCCCTTGGGAGTTCTGTCCAGCACATCAGTTCCCAGACCCTCCCCAGCCCTGCAGCCTAGGAATGTGCATTCCTGACAAGCACCCTGCCACCTACTGCCTTTCCCAACCTGCATTTGGTCCAGGCCTTTTTCACCTGCAGTCCCCTCTCAGCAGGCTGGAGATGGGCGGACTCTCCCCTACTCTAGTCTTCCTATCCAGTTCAAACCTGCCCTCTGCCAGCCGCACCAGGCACCAGCCCAGCAGGGAGCCATCTCCTGGGCAGCTTTTGTGCCGAGGCTGCCCCCTGGTGGCCTTGCTGGGAACACCCCACGCAGCGCTGCCCACTGTAATACCAGCCCGTTCACTCCCAGCGGGCTCTGGGTGTCACACCCTTGCCTACTCCAGGGGCAGTTTGCCTCCTTCCCAGGGGCAGAGTTGGATCCCCGATAGCTGGGGAGACAGGGAACCCCTCCCTGGCCCTGGCCTCCACCCCGCACCTGCTGCCCCTGGCTTGGCCTGAGCACCTCCCACAACGACACCCCAAGAAAGCGCCACCGTGTTGGGAAGGCCCCAGGTGCAGTGACATCATGTGAAGATGTGTGGGTGGTCTCTCCTCTGGGATGGGGGTCATGAGATGGCTGGGCCCTTTTCCAAGAAGGGTGCAAAGCAGGGCAGCTGTGGAGGTGGTCTGGCTGTTCTGTGCCTCGCTGGTGCCCTCTTCAGGGCCTTGGGCTGCCAGTGTGGGTCAGGACCTCACATTTGGAGACAGGAGTGATCGCAGCTGCCTGTGCTGCTAGCGCCATGCAGCCAGGGATGCCAAGTGACAGCGCGGGCCGGCCTGTCACCACCCTAGTGTCTCCCTGACTGGGTCGTCCATACTGAGGGAGGGCTGTATTCCCATTCTGCAGACAGGGACACTGAGGCTGGGGACCGTGAGGCAGTGACTCCCTGGGCTCTTAGGGACCAGAGCATGCTTTAGTCAGTGACATGCTATTCTGACAGGTACTGGCTCTGCCCTGCCCCACCAGGCAGGGTGAGTGCAGGCAAAGGAGCCCCTCTGTGGCCGCTAGTGGCAGGAATGGCCCTGAGGAGGAGGCAGCAGAGGGCAGGTGCCCTCCAATGAGGTGGCCTCTCAGAAGCCACCGACAGTGATATTGTAAGTGTGTTCCTAACAACAAGCCCAGCACTTTCCCTGGTGGGGAAACAGAAGCGGAACCACCAGGGAGGGAGGCTGGGCTGCCTGCTGGCCTCTGGCTCCTGCCCCAAACCTCAGGAGTGCCCACCTGGTGCAGCTCAGGGAAGGGGTGGGGCTCAGAAGTGGACAGGAGGGTCAAGCCCGCAGAGCCTCCAGTTCCAATGCCCCGGGAGCCCGCTCCCTCCCGGCCTTCTCCATGCCCAGGAAGCTGAGTGCCCACTCCCATCTGGGCTCATCGTGGCAGGGCCTACAGCAGGAATGCCCTCATTGCCTTCTCTCCATTTGGCCAAGCTCTTCTGTCCTGGGCTGGGCTAGGAGCTGCCTCTTCTGGGAAGCCCCCTGGGTTGCTGGGCTCACTCCCAGCTCTCCCTTAGACTCTGGCCCCCTCTGTGTCCTTCCTCTTGTGACACCTATGCTGAAAGCCTCTGTGTTTCAGGCTCAGCTGGGGGCTGGCTTGGCCAGGTGTGGAGAAGTATAGGTGCTGGGGAGCAAAGGCCCCCAAACCCCAGCAAGGGGGGGGGCACTGCCATCTGGGGGTCCCTGCCACTCACTTCAGGAGTAGCATGCCACACTCTCCCAGCTTGGTCTTCTGGCTGGCAGAGGAACACCCTGCCCTCAGGGCTGGTGTGAGCTGTGGGAGTGCTTCCCGTCTGGCTGCCTGTCACCCATGCTTCTGGGACTCAGAGCCACCCCGGCAGCCCTGGGACCTGGGAGGTCATACCTCAGCAGAGCAAAGATCCACCCATTGCTCATTCAACAAATGTGAACCCCATTTTTGTGGCCAGTGCAGCCACAGGGGGCACAGAAGGGCCAGAGAGGGCTCCCTGGAGGAAAACTGGCCCAAATGGAGACTGGGACTGGTCATGAAAAAGAAGTGGAGGCAGAGCAGGAGGAGCTTGCAGAGGCTGAGGGCGAAGGCAGGGACCTGCAAGGTGCTCAACCCAGTGCATCTGGGACAGGTGGGGTGAGGATGGAGAGGTGGCAGCGCCAGCTGCTGGAGGGAGGGCTTTGTCCTGAGGGCACCGGACAGCCCCATAGGTCTTAGGGCAGTTTTGGCAGGAAGGAAGCTGCTCCACGGGGGATTTGGAGGCCAGGTTAGCCTGGAGGGAGCTTAGCGGAGCCTTAACTGGACACAGGGCGGACGGGCCATGCTCCTCTGCTCCTCTCCATCCCCTCTACGGGCGATGGGATCCCCGGCCACGCTGTGAGCTTCGAGGGTGTCTCCACCAGGCCCCACCTGCACTCAGTCTGAGCCTCCAGATTTCCCTTTATTTTTCTTTTTTTGGAAGCCATAGCCTGGCCGGGAGCCAAGGACTTTCTTGCTCGGATAAATATTTAATAGTCAGAAGCACTTTCTAAAATGGAAACATGGAGCCGGGCCCAGGAGGCAGGGGGTAGGGAGGGGCTGGGGCGGGAGGCAGTGATCCCCCATCCCCGCACCTACCAGAGGCCCACAGAGTTATTTGCAGCCACCGCCCTCCCCTCCGGCTGCCCGTCCCTGCCCTGCCAGCTGTGCTGCGCAGACTTGGACTTGCTGACCCAGTGTGTGCTTGTGAGGATGGGAGTGGCATCGGGGCCTCCTCTCTGCAGCGCTCTTGGGAGGGATTCCTTCCTGCAGGGGTGGCAGTGGTGGGAGGGTAGGCAATTGCACAGGCTGTTCCGGGTAGAAGTCCGGAAAGGGATCTCAAGCCACGCCCCTGCCTGGACGCTGCAGAGGGTATAGCCAAGCAGGGGCAGCTGGGGATGCCTGGGACGCGGCAGGGGCGGGATACTTTGGGGAGCCTCACTGGGCTATGTCCATGTGAGCCCTGCCAGCTGGAGGGGCTGTCAGGTGACAGCGCCTGGGTGGGCGGGAGGCCTCATGACTCAGCCTCACCGGGTGGAGTTAAGGCCCCCTTGTTTAGGGCTCCAGCCCTCGGTCCTCGGCCTGCTCCTGCTGCCTGGCAGGCCTGGCTTCTGAGTGAGCCAGTACCGTCGGCTCCTTGGTGACACATGCCCTGAGAATGCCGAGCTTCACGCCTTGGCCTCCTCCTGGCTGATTCACCATCCGCTGCCCTCGGCCCTGCCTGGCCCCCGCCAGCAGCCGAGTTCCCACGGCGACTCCTAGCTGGTCCTGGGTCCTAACAGCTCCGAGCCGGGACTAGCTGTGCAGTGCGCATCACCGGACATGCTGGATCTCAGGGTCCGTGATGTGGTGGCTCAGCAGATGCCCTGCCTGCCGTCCCTCCAGCTGATCAGACACCTGCCTGACCACTGAGTCCCACCACGTGGTGCCAGGGGTCTGGTAGGTGGGGTCCCCAGGAACTGAGGCAGGTGAGCAAGGCCCTGCCCAGCACCCGCCTGCTGGTGGTCAAGTGTGCCCCTCTTGGGACTGGGTAGCAACAGGGGCAGCGTGTGAGGCGTGGCTCTCCAGCTCTTACCCTTCCCAGTAAGTGGTCCTGAGCCAGAGCCCAGGCTCTCCAGCCTGGCCCCTTCCCTTGCTGTGTGTCTGCACCGTGCTGTGGGCACCCACCGCCAGGGGCTCTGTAGCCGAGGGCTTGGTGCTGACTGCCTGGCGGGGTAGCGAGTCCAGGATCTGAGCTGGGAAGGTGCCCTAGGCAGAGCCAGTGGCACGTGCTTAGAGTCTGGAGAGGGCCTGGGGCAGGGTGTGGTGCGTTCCCATGGCAGTCCATGTTGGGGAGGGTGCGCCAGGAGGAGATCTCGGTCATGTGATCCAGGGCTGGGTGGACCACACTCGCCGCACTGCAGCGAGGGTCTGGGAGGGGCTTACGTGGCTGGCGCTGTGGCCAGCTCTGCAGGGCGCCTCCCTCTGGCTGCTGTGAGGTGGGCCTAGCTGGGGTGGGGGCCCCAGTAAAGGCCCTTGTGGGGGTCAGTGCTGTGTCTGGCATGATGGCCCTGCTCTGTGCCAGCGTCCCCTTCCCATCCCACTCCAGCTGGGCTGGGCCTCTAGGTACGGTGATGACTCAGCCAGCCCTGCCCTGCCTGGCTAGTGTGGGTGTCAGGTGGTAAACAGGTAAACAGCGTTCCCAGGTGAGAGCTGTCTGGGAGTGTTCCCGGAGCAGACCTGGCCAGCTTTTCTGTCTTCGTGTAAATAGAATCATTTTCTACCTTGGTGACCATTAGGTTTTCGTGTCAGCCTTTTTAGGGCATTGCAATGGGGGGAGGCCAGGAAGGGGCCTGGGAGCAGGTCCCTGCCTTTCAGGACTTAGGAGCCCTGGGGCCTCTCCCACCCCGTTTGCCGGCCAGTGCCCCTGCCCTGGGGCTGGGACAGCGCCTTCCCCACCCTTGAAGTCCTCTGGCCTACTTGAGGACCCCTTCTCTCTGTGCCCACCTCAGGTCACCCTGACATCCCGTGGCGGGGGCAGCCCTCTCAGCCGCACCTTCCCACCTCTTCCCATGCCACTGGGGCCTGGTGTGGGTGCAAGCCATTCCGTCGCTGACCTACCGGGCCGGGTCTGACCCCTCGCTGCCCCTGAGGCCTGGGCTGGGCCTCAGCTGTGCGGGCCTGCTCCAGAGGCAGGTCCCCACCCAGGCTGTGGGCACAGGGCTGGCACCCTGGGATCCCAGTGGGGCTACACATAGCACAGTTGGTTGTGTCCTGCTGAAGCCTCCTGGCCACCCAGAGCAAAGATGAGTGGGAGCTAAGGGCCCAGGGTGCAGCAGGGTGAGGTGACCAGGAGGTGGGCCAGGCAGCTGGAGCTCTGGATAGTGGGGGACTTGGGGTCATGGGCCTCAGGTGTTTCTCAGCCACCACCCAGAAATGACTGGGAAAGATGGGAGGCTTGTTAAAAAAAAAAAAAAAATGCTAGGCCAGTGCGCAGGCTCACGCCTGTAATCCCCGCACTTTGAGAGGCTAAAGCAGAAGGATCTCTTGAGTCCAGGAGTTTGAGACTAGCCTGGGCAACACAGGGAGACCTGGTCTCCACAAAAAATTTAACAATTAGCCAGGCGTGCTGGTGTGTGCCTGCAGCCCCAGCCACTTGGGAGGCCAAGGCGGGAGGATCGCCTGAGCCCATGTGTATGAGATCAGCCTGGACAATATAGTAGGATCCTGTATCTACAAAAAAAATTTAAAATTAGCCAGGTATGGCGGCGTCACCTGGAGACCCAGCCACTTGGGGGGCTGACACGGGAGGATGGTTTGATTCCGGGAGTTTGAGCCTGCAGTGAGCCATGATCGCACCACTGCACCCCAGCCTGCGTGAGAGAGAGAGACCCTGTTTCAAAAAATGCTGGTTCCTGAGCCCCACCACACCCTGCTCACCAGATACCCTGGTGCTTCGAGGGGTGGGGGCTGCTGTGAGTTTGGGCTGCGAGGGCTGAAAGGAGGCCAGGGTTGGCTGCCCTGGGGGCTCAGGCAGGTGGCAGATGACCAGGCCCCAAGGTCACTGGCCCAGCCCCCTGTGGGCTCAGTCCTGCCCTTAGGCTATGCCTCTCCTCCCTTTTGGGCCAGCCTCTATCCTGGCACCTGCAGGGAAACTGAGACACAGGGCTTGTGCAGAGCCTGCCTGGGAGGGACCTGCTTCAGGCCTGGGTCTATCCACAGAGCAGGACCTGGCACGCACTAAGGCACTCACCAGACTGGGCTGGCTGTGTGACTCAGAGCGGTCTGTTCCTCTGCAGTCAGCTGCTCAGGCTGGGGGGGCACTCAGGGTGGGGTCCCCAGCCCCAAGAAGCTGAGTGAGTGTTGAGGGCTGGCCTTGCTCCTGGCCCATCAGGGGACCCGCCTCCTCCCTCTGGTGGGACGTGGAGGTCCTGGCAGGGTCCAGAGCCAGCCCTAGGAGCAGGCGGAGGCGGGATAATGGGGGGAGGAGCTGTGGAGGGAGGAACCGGGCGTGGCAGGGGGAGGCGGCCAGTTGGGATCTTCACTTCTGGGCCAGTTGGGAGAGCGTCTGTAGCTTCCTTGGTAAGTGGCTCCTGTGCCCACCCCCTGCACTTCGGCCCCCTTCACGGTCAGCCCCGGGCACCTGCTTGCCTCACTCTCTGCAGGTCTGTGGGGGCCAGCAGGCCACCAGCAAGAGGGGCTGGAGGAACAGCGCTGGGCTGGGCATAGCCCTGACCCACAGCTGATGGCTGGGCAGGGGTGTTAGTTCACCATGGCTCCAGCCAGGGCCAGTGGGTTGGGCACGGATGTCAGGGAGAAATTCCCGGAGCCCCTTCTCCTGGCTCCTGGCCCCTGGGGTGCTGGCGGAGCCCAGGCCATACAAGGTGTGTGGCAGAACACCGAGCTGTGGGCCCTGGGCAGGTAGGGGACAGTGGCTCTTGTTTGCAAGGAGCCTGGGTGTGGGGGAGGTGAATGTGAGGGCACCTGCACTCAGGGCCGCCACAGGTCTGCGAGTTCCCCGGGGGGGCGTGGGGCCTGGGGAAGGGTCCTCAGATGACCCTGTGCTTGTTCGGTACACAGGGGCCCTGGGTGTCTGTGGAGGGCGGTTGCTTCCAAAGGCCAGGTGTACTCTCCTGAGGGTGCCCGAGGTGGGCTGTGGGGGCCTGGGGCGATAGGCAGCCCCATCACAGGGTCACACTGCCCTGGACGTCTGTGGGGCCGGCCTTTCAGCCCAGGGAAACTGGCTCCGGCTAGCCAGCCTGGGATGGGTGGGAGCGTGGGGCTGATCCTTTTGGCTGCCAAATCCCTTGGAGAGGTGGCTGGTGTGCTCCCCTGTGCCTCAGTTTCTCCAGGAGCAGAAGGAGATGAACTGGGCCCACCTGCTACCCTCCCATCCCCATCAACGGCCTCCCACCCTCAGGCTTACCAGGCTTTTCCAGGAGATCTGACAAGCTCCTTCCTTTTTCCCATACACTGCCTGCACTAGCATTTATTATGCACCTACGGTGTGCCAGGCTCTGAGTGCTTGGTGAGCAAAGTGTTCTGGGGACCAGGGACCAGGCAGTGTCCAGAAGCCATGGCAGGGTGGCCAAGTGTAGTCTGTAAATTTGCCCAGCAGAGAAGACAGCCTGGGAAAGCCCAGAGAGAGCGAGCCCGTGGCCCAGGCAGGCACAGTGAGGGCTGGAGAGGCTGTGGATGTTGGCTAGGGCTAGAGCAGGCACAGAGAGGCTTCCCGGACAGTCTGACCCATGGACGGCACCAGGGAGCTACGGAGGGTTGTTTCGGGAGAGGGTGATGTGAATAGCCTCACGGGTACAGCTGGGCTGCGGTGGGGAATGGTTGCTGGGTGGGCGAGGAGCCCAGCTCCTAGGTCTAGGGGACTGAGGCTGGCTCCTCCGCCCTCCTGCAGCCTTGGAGGCAAACACAGAGGCAGGAGCAAGAGCCAGAGCTGGCTCTGCCCGCCTCATCCCGAGAGAGTTATCTCAAGAAGGTGGGGGAGGGGTGGGGGATGTTGCTCAGGAAAGTCTGAAGGTCTCATGACAGTCAGCCCGCTTGGCACTTTCTTCATGAAGTTCCACGACTGGGTGAGGCCCAAGTGCAGCCGGCTGTGTGCTCTTGTGTCTGGGTGGGCACAGGGCTCCCGCCTCCATGGCCTTACTCGGGGTGTTCAGAGGGAGGAGCTCAAGACAGACACACAAGTGCACACACGCCCTAGCACCTGAACACGTACATCCCGTGAGCACACACGTGTGCACACTCACCTGCAAACCTGGAGTGGGCCGTGCTTCCCACCCAGGATGGACTTTTCTGGCCACTGGAGAGCCAGTCTCCTCCCTGCCAGCCCCCAGGGCCCTGGTGACTTGCAAATGCACCCAACCATGCCCTCCCACCTGGAGGCAGGAGATGGGGCCCTGGGGCTGCCAGTTTAGATGCAAACTTGGATTTTGTTTAAGCAAAATCCACTTCCTCCCCGCATGGACCTGTTCTGGACCCTCCAACAACTCTCATTTAGCTGGTGGCTGGTGGGAGTCCTCAATTCGGACCCGGCTGTGGAGCAGGGGTGTTGGTGAGCCTCTGCTGCACTCCCCAGCCTGTGTTCCTTCTCCCCTCCCGCTCCGCCCGCCCTCCGCCACTCC
>NW_012116488.1:611746-629764 GCF_000951035.1 Colobus angolensis palliatus
CCACACCCCACCTCCCTGCCAGGATCTGCTCCTCCCCCAAACACACTTCCTGAGGCCCTGCCTGCTCAGGCCCTGCCCCAAAATAATCCAGTTCTTGGGGAGGCAGCTTTTCTGGGCCAGGGTGGGTGTCCTCTGTGCCTTTCACTGTGGTACCACCTCCACCTGCCCTGGCGTGCAAGGGACTGGCCTAGGTCCTGGGGTCCCTCCCCAAGGTTCAAGTTTGCACCCACAGGAATGTTAATGGTAGTGTTGAGGTCAGGGCGCCGGGGGCCCGGGGAGTGGGGGAAGGGCACTGGGGAAGGAACCAGGTGCCAAAGCCTGACCAGCTGGGCCTGGCTCAGGCGAGTCACCTTCCACATTCTCCTCTGTGAAGTGGAGCTTTGGTGACTGTCAACAACCAGCGTCGTGATTCAGGTGATGGGGCCACTTGCAGAGCCTGTCTGGGAAAACCGGAGACGGGGCGGGGCAAAGGCGGCCTCCTCCGCACTCTGGGGCCGAGGCAGGGCTTCTTCAGGACCTCGGGCCTGGGAGGAAGTGCTCTTGGTGGGGGACTGGGATACTGGGGGCCTTCCTCTCTCTCCCCACTGGTGTGGGTCCGAGGCCGGTAGCCTGGCTGGGCAGCCTTATCCCGAGGCGGGCAGGATTTCCCCCTTCCTGTTTGTGTTCCTGGGCCGGGTTCCTGCCAGCCCAGTGGCACAGGGGTCCCCATTCCACAGCTGTGTGGCCAGAGGCAGGTCTGCTGCTCCCTGAACCTCTGTGCTCCATCCCCACCACAGGCAGTGCAGGAACAGCTACTCCCAGTGTGGTTGCTGAGGGTGGGACCAGGGACTGTCCCGCGTGGGCCAGTGCCAGGACCAGGCATGAGGGCCAGCAGGAGCAGAACTGGTCACGCCTCCTCCTCCTTCCCCACGCAGGTTCCCAGCACAGGGTGTGCCCAGGACTTGCTGTCGACACCCTCCCTCACTGGCCCCAACACCCACAAGACTACCCTGGAGAGATCTGAAAGTGCAGCCGGCTGTGCCCAGCTCAGGGGCCCTTGACCGCTGTGCCCACCCCCAGCCCAGCAGACCTGTGCTCCCCTGCCTGGCGAGTCCCTTCTCCAAGGAGTTGCCCTCCTGACCCTTTCTTGGGCCTCACGGCAGCTGTCCCCCACCCCCAACCTAACCAGGCTCCTGCCTGCTGGGTGGAGTTTTTTGGCTCGGGAGGCTGCGGAGGGAGGAGGAGGCTGCTGGGTTTCTGGGCAGCCTCAGAACACCTGCCCCACCCTGAGTGCTGGGTAGGGCCTGGGACACCCGGTCTCGGAGGCAGTGGAGCCCCTCCCCACTCATGACCCCAACTCCAACTGCTGGCAGGGGAGCGGCTGTGGGCCAGGTGACCCAGGCAGTTGCCCCAGCTACACACCTACTGGCTGGGTCCCCTTGGGTAAGTGGCTCCCCTCCCCCAGCCTCAGTTTTCACATCTGTTACCCACCTTGGGGATTGAGGGGCAGGGTCTGGGCAGAGCAGGAAGGGAAACTGAGGCCAGAGAGTGGCTTACCTGCGTTGCCCTTGGCTTAGCGGTGCGCAGGCTCTGGCCAGGTTCCTGTCCCCTTCCTCGGCACGACCCCGTCCCACGAGTTTGCTGTGGGTCTGGTGTGGCTGGAGCTCCAGGCAGCTCCAGAGTGGCCGGGGTGGCCCCAGCTGGCGGTCCCTCAGGGTTGTGGGGTGCACTGGGGAGCCCTGGCAGGGCCACATGGAGGGAGTGGGAGGGGCAGGTGGGCAAGGAGTGGAGGGTTTGGCAGCCATCTGGAAGGGAGAGCGGTGGGGCTGGCCAAGTTCTGTCTGTGCAGGTTGGGGGTGCGTCCAGGTGGGAGCAGCAAGGGCCCTGTCGGGTGGTGGGGCAGTGTCTGAGTGCCAAGGTGAGTGAGATGGGCCCAGGTGGCCAGGACAGAGCTGTGCAGAAGAGAGACAGGGCCTTGCCCCTTTGCTGCCTGGTTAGGGAGAAGGGGCCTGTGGAGGAGATCGTGTCGTGGGGTTGCCAGGGGTACAATTCTTGGGCTGACACCTTGTGCAAGGGTGGTTTGGCAGGGGAAGGAAACGGAGGTTGTGGCTCTGCTGGGGGGTCATGGAGGCCAGGGGTCTGGGCCTGGCCACCCGAGCAGTAGGAAGGTGGAGGGGTGAGATGATGTGGGGGTGAGTGTTGATGCCTCCTGGCACTGATCCAGCCTTGCCTGCCCTCACCTCATGCCCTTCTCTTCCCTCACTTGAGAGAACCTCCTCCAGGAGACACCACCCCCCGGCCCTGCCAGGCCTGAGACCAGAGCCAGGGGGACGTGGGCTGTGCGCCATCTTGCAGAAGGGCAAGGAAAGGCCCATGAAGCAGCGAGGGGGCGGCGGGGCCTGTGCAGGCAGAGGTGCTCTTGGGATGAGCAGGCATGGCCCTGGGGGTGCCTCTGGGGGAGCAGTGGCTATGGCCTAGCAACCTACACTCAGGGCAGGCAGGGTGGCCCCCGAATCCACGAGGGAATGAAAGCTCAGAGAAGGCATGAGCTTGCTCAGGGCCACACAGCACATTGGCCAGAGCTAGACTACTGCCAGGACTGGGCCTCCCCATCTCCCTTCATGGGACAGTCCCCAAGGCCAGGACACCTACCGCAGAGGACAGGGAGCAGCTGGTCCCCGAGGCCAGCACACCACCCCAAAGGATAGCGACATGCTCCTTCCCAATCAGTGTCCTACCAGCAACTGGGTCTGGGGCAGGGGTGGGGGCCTTAGGTCTGAGACCCTCCTTGTCACTGCTAGAGGGAGGCCCTGGAGCCCAGGCCAGGGCGCCAGAGTTGGTGTGAGATTGGTACTGTTTCTTCTTGGAATATTTAGAGTATAATTCGGAGTGGGAGCTGGGCCTGGAGTTCTTTTTGTGGGACGGTTTTAAATAAGGGATTTGATTTTTTCTTTTTCTTTTCTTTTTTTTTTTTTTGAGACAGCGTTTGCTCTTGTTGCCTAGGCTGGAGTGCAGTGGCGCGATCTCGGCTCACTGCAACCTCCTCCTCCTGGGTTCAAGCGATTCTCCTGCCTCCGCCTCCGGAGTAGCTGGGATTACAGGCGTCCGCCACCACACCCAGTTAATTTTTGTATTTTTAGTAGAGACGGGTTTTCACCGTATTGATTTTTAAATTGTTATAAAACTGCTTGGATTATCCATCGGTGCATCCTATCTTTTGGCCTCCCCGGGCCACATTGGAAGAAGAATTGCCTTGGGTCACACATAAGATACACTAATGATAGCTGATGAGCTAAAAGAAACAATTGCAAAAGAATATCCTCATGTTTTAGGAAGTTTACGAATTTGTGTTACGCCACACTCAAAGCTGTCCTGGGCTGCATGCGGCCTGTGGGCCGTGGGCCGGACACGTTTGGTTCTTCTTGTGGGTTTTCTAGGAATATATCCAATCGATCTAAATTTTCAGATTTATTAGTGTAAAGGTTATAATTATGTTTGATTTTATGTAGAATTCTAAAATTTTTTATGGAGAAAGGATATAAACCACGGCACACCCAAGTAACTAGTCCTCTGGTTGGGAAGTAGACCCCTACCACCACCAGGAGATCCTGTCTGCCCGCTCCCCCTGGCGACGTCAGCCCTAGTTGGCCTGAGCCTGACTGTGAACTGGATGTGATGGGCTCCCCTGGTATGAGTGCTTTTTATATCTAGCTTCTTTATCTCAACCTTTTGTTTGTGAACTTCATCCATGTTGCACGTAGGTGTAGTTTATACCATATACTGTTCCACTGGACAAATACCTCAGTTTTTTTTTATTCTACTATTGATGGACATTTGGATCTCTGGTTTCTGGGTGCCACAAATTATACTGAGATGGACGTTCCTGCACCCATCTTTTGAGGGACATACGTGTGCATATTTCTTGGCCCTGCCCCTGGCTATAAGTTGCTGGGCCACAGGGTAAGGCGTGTCAGGCTCTGATAGACTCTACCAGGCTGTTTCCAAGTGGTTGTGCCAGCTCACCCCCAACCCACACCAGGACGGAGTTCCAGCTGCCCCAGGCCTTGTCCTCAGGTGGCCCGCCTCGCCTAAATCTCGACTTTGAGATTTCAGTCATTCTCCTGGGAGCACATGGCACCTCGTGGTTTTGTTGGCATTGCGCAGATGACCAGAAATGCTGGCCATCTTTCCACATTCTCATCGGCTGGTTGAACATCCTCTTCTATGAGCTACCTTTCCAGTGTTTTCTTGCCCATGTTTCTATCGGGTTGTCTTTTGGTTTGCAAGAATTCTTTGTGCTTTCTGGGTTGGAGGACTTTGCTTGGTAAATGTATTGCAGCTATCTGCGCCCAGTCTGTGTTTTGGGCAAAGATAGCTGCAACACATCGATTTCATTTCCTTTGGTTATATAACCCAGTAGTGGGATTGCTAGACCAAATGGTAGTTCTATTTTTAATTTTTTGAGGAACCATCCATAGTGTTTTCTATCATGGCTGTACTCATTTACATTTCATGCCCCTAGTGGTGTTTTTTGATGAACTTAATTCTTTTTTTTTTTTTTTTTTGAGACAGTCTCACTCCATCGCCCAGGCTTGAGTACAGTGGAGTGATCTCTGCTCACTGCAAGCTCTGCCTTCCGGGTTCACGCCATTCTCCTGCCTCAGCCTCCCGAGTAGCTGGGACTACAGGTGCCGCCACTACTCCCAGCTAATTTTTTGTGTTTTTAGTAGAGATGGGGTTTCACTGTGTTAGCCAGGATGGTCTCGATCTCCTGACCTCGTGATCCACGTGCCTTCGCCTCCCAAAGTGGTGGGATTACAGGCGTGAGCCATTGCGCCCGGCCAGAAGTTCTTAATTCTAATATAGACCAATATCTGTCATTTTTTGTGTGTTCTGTTTAAGAATTTTTCCCCTACTCCAAAAGTAATTTCTATTTATTTTCTAGAAATTTTATTGGTAAGCCTTTAAGTTTGGATCTATAATCCACATGAAATTAATTTTCTGTGGCTGAGATGGGGCGAAGATTAATGTTTTTCCATATGGATATCCAATAGATCCCAGGCCATTTATTGAACAGATCATCACAGCTTTATGTATGTGTGTCTGTTTCTGGGATCTCTGTTCTGTTCCATTGGTCTTGATTTTCATTTCCCTGATGATGGAAAATGTTGAGCATCTTTTCTTGTGCTTATTGAACACTCGTACATCTTCTTTTGTGAAATGTCTGTTCAAATCTTCTGCCCATTTTTAATTGAGTGTTTTGTCTTCTATTGAGTTGTACACGGGCTCCATGCAAGTCCTTTGCCAGATACATTCATTGCCCTTTCATTTTCTGAGGAAAATGAAAGCTCTTAAGGCCAGTGTTTTAAATTATAAGAACTTAAATTTATCAGTTTTCCTTCTACTATCCTTACCTTCTGTATCCTAAGAAAACTTTGCTGCCTTCAAGGTGGTAAATAATTTCTCCTATATTTTCTTCTAGAAGTTTTATAGTTTTCAGTTTTACATTTACCTCTATGATTCATTTTGAATTCATTTTCACGAGTGATGGGATAGAAGGGTCCAGGTTATTGGTTTCCCAGTAAATACCCAGCTGTTCCAGGACCATTTGGTGAAAAGATTTTGTTTTCTATTGGAATAACCGGGCTGCTTTGACAAGAATTTGGTCGGGCATGCACAGGTTGCTGTCAGGAATGTTCTCACACAGGTTCACACCTGTACTTTGGGAGGCCAAGGCAGGTGGATCACTTGAGGCCAGGAGTTCAAGACCAGCCTGGGCAACATAGTGAAACCTCATCTTTACTAAAAGTACCAAAAAAAAAAAAAAAAATTAGCGAGGCAAAATGGTGCATGCCTGTAATCCCAGCTACTTGGGAGGATGAGGCACGAGAAACGCTTGAACCCAGGAGGCAAAAGTTGCAGTGAGCAGAGATTGTGCCACTGCATTCCAGCCTGAGGGACAGAGTGAGATCCTGTCTCAAAACAAAATAAGCGGCCGGGCGCGGTGGCTCAAGCCTGTAATCCCAGCACTTTGGGAGGCCGAGATGGGCGGATCACAAGGTCAGGAGATGGAGACCATCCTGGCGAACACGGTGAAACCCCGTCTCTACTAAAAACAAAAACAAAGTTAGCCGGGCGTGGTGGCGGGTGCCTGTAATCCTAGCACTTTGGGAGGCCAAGGCAGGTGGATCACGAGGTCAGGAGATCGAGACCATCCTGGCAAACACGGTGAAACGCCGTCTCTACTAAAAATACAAAAAATTAGCCAGGCGAGGTGGTGAGCGCCTGTAGTCCCAGCCACTCGGGAGGCTGAGGCAGGAGAATGGCGTGAACCCAGGAGGCAGAGCTTGCAGTGAGCTGAGATCCGGCCACTGCACTCCAGCCCGGGCAACAGAGCGAGACTCTGTCTCAAAAAAATAAAATAAAATAAAAAACAAACAAACAAACAAGAATTAATTGGCCATGTAAGTGTGGGGCTGCTCTGGACTATGTTTTCTGTTCACTGGTTTGTGTTTCTGCCACACTGTCTTGATTCCACTGGGGGTCAGAGAAGAGACCTAGGATGATTGAAGTGATTTTAAATGTGTTGAGGCAGGTTTCTGAGCCAGCATGGGGACTGTCTCAGTGGCTGTCCCCTGTGCACCTGAGCGCAGCGTGCTCCGGCTGCTGTCTGGAGTGTCCTCCCGGTGCCAGTTTGGTCTCGTTGGTTGATGGGTGCTTCAGGTGTCTTGTATCTTCCCCTGTTCTACTTTGTAAGGTTATCATTTCCTAAGAGTGTGAAAATATCCTATTGTATAATAATTATGGATTTATTTCTCCTTTCAGTTTTGCCGGTTTTTACTTCAGTGTTTTAAAAAGAAGATCTAGGTGTTTTTTTATTTGTTTTTTGAGATAGGGTCTTGCTCTGTCACCCCGGCTGGAGGGCAGTGCCACGATCTCGGCTCACTGTAGCCTCAACCTCCTGGGCTCAAGTGATCTTCCCACCTCAACCTCCTGAGTAGCTGGGACTACAGATGTGCACCACTATGCGTGGCTAACTTTTTAATATTTTCTAGAGATAAGGTCTCACGGTGTTGCCCAGGCTAGTCTCAAATTTCTGACCTCAAGTGATCCTCCTTCCTCGGTCTCTTAAAGTGCTGGGATTATGGCGCAAGCCACTGTGCCCAGCCTACTATTCCATCTTAGTTCCACTATTGGTTTATTACCTACACATCTTTTTTTTTAATGGTTGCATTATGGCTTATACTCTGAATATTTAACTTATTGCAGTATAATTTCAAGTAAGATTGTCCTACTTCAAGTATAATGTAAGATCTTCACAACAGCAACTTCTGCACTCCATCCCCATCCCGTCATATGCTTTACTTCTATATTTGTAAAATTCTAAGATTCATTTTGTTTTATTTGTTATTAGTTTTTTGGAGACAGAGTCTTGGTCTGTTGCTGAGGCTAGAGTGCAGTGCAAGGATCTCAGTTCACTGCAACCTCTGCCTCCTGGGTTCAAGTGATTCTCCTGCCTCTGCTTCTTGAGTAGCTGGGATTACAGACGTGCACCACCATGCCCAGCTAATTTTTGCATTTTTAGTAGAGACAGCGTTTCACCATGTTGACCAGGCTGGTCTCGAATTCCTGGCCTCAAGTGATCTACCCTCCTAGGCCTCCCAAAGTGCTGGGATTACAGGTGTGAGCCACCGTGCTGACTTGTTTTTGTTTTATACAGTTAATTACCTTTTTCTTTTACAATTTCATTGAGGTGTAGTAGAAACCATAGAACCCACCCATTGTAAATGTACAATTCAATCATTTTACTAACCTTATAGAGTTGTGCAAACATCACCACAATCCAGTTCTGGAAGACCTCCATCACCTTCCAAATTTTCTCAACCCCACTTACAATCAATCTCCCTTCCCACTCCCAGCCCCAGGCAATGCCAGCTTAATTCTGGTAAATTATAGAAACTTCGGTCCAAGGTACACTTGTCCCTCAGCATCCATGGGGGATTGCTGCTAGGAACTCCCTCGGATACCAAAATTCAAGGATGCTCAAGTACCTTCTATAAAGTGATGTAGTATTTGCAAATAACCTACCTACATCTTCCCTCCCCAATACTTTATTTCATCTCTAGATTACTTATAATACCTAATGTAATGTAAATGCTATGTAAATAGCTAGTATACTCTATTGGTTAGGGAATAATGACAAGAAAAAAAGTCTGTACATGTTCAGTATAGATGCAATTTTTGGGAGAACATTTTTGACCCAAGTTTCATTGAACTCAGGACACAGAAACCACTGATATGAAAGGCTAACTGTATACCCTCTCCTCCCACTCCTTTTTGCTATTATTGTCACATATATACTGCGTCTATATATGTTATAATCCTAACAATATGGTGTTCGAATTGTTGCCTTATATTAGTGCTTCACAGACTATTGCCTGTCTTCTAAATCCAGCCTCCTTTTTGTTTTACAAGTAAAGTTTTGTTGAAACAGTTACGCTCATTTATTTACATATTATCTATACTCTATAGCTGCTTCTGTATTATAGCTGCAGAGATGCAACAGAGATCATGTGGCCTGTTAAGCTTAAAATATTTACTATATTGCCTTTTTCTTTTTCTTTTTTTTTTTTTTTTTTGAGACGGAATCTTGCTGTGTCACCCTGGCTGGAGTGCTGTGGCCGGATCTCAGCTCACTGCAAGCTCCGCCTCCCGGGTTCAAGCCATTCTCCTGCCTCAGCCTCCCGGGTAGCTGGGACTATAGGTGCTGCCACCTCACCCGGCTAGTTTTTTGTAGTTTTTAGTAGAGACGGGGTTTCACCATGTTAGCCAGGATGGTCTCGGTCTCCTGACCTCGTGATCCGCCTGTCTCGGCCTCCCAAAGTGCTGGGATTACAGGCTTGAGCCACCGCGCCCGGCCTATATTGCCTTTTTCAAGAAAAGTTTGTCAATCCTTGCTTTATACAATCCTCTGTTTTTGAAAGAAGTTAAGAAATAAAATGAGGACAATATATATTCAGAGTCTTTTATATTTGCCTACATATTTACCATTTTTTGCATCTTCATTTCTTCCTGTGCATTTGACTTACTGTCTGGTATTAGTTCCTTTCAGTCCGAAGAGCTTCTTTAGTATATCTTGTAAGGCAGATTTGGTAGCAATGAGATTCCCAAGTCTTTGTTCATTTGGGAATGCCTGTATTTTGCCTTTTTTAAAATTAAAATTTTTATTTTTTTGAGACAGAGTCTTGCTCTGCCTGACTGGAGTGAAGTGGTGCAGTCACAGCTCACTGCAGCCTCAACCTCTCAGGCTTAAGCTATCCTCCCGCCTCAGCCTCCTGAGCAGCTAGGACTATAGGCATGCACCACCATGACCCGCTAATTTTTAAAAAAATTTTTGGGCCGGACGCGGTAGCTCATGCCTGTAATCCCAGCACTTTGGGAGGCCGAGGCAGGTGGATCATGAGGTCAAGAGTTTGAGATCAGCCTGGCCACCATGGTGAAACCCCATTTCTACTAAAAATACAAAAATTAGTAGGGCATGGTAGCGCGTGCCTGTAGTCCCAGCTACTCAGGAGTCTGAGGCAGAAGAATTACTTGAACCTGGAAGGCGGAGGTTGCAGTGAGTCAAGATCGTGCTACTGCACTTCACCCTGGGTGACAGAGTGAGATTCCGTCTCAAAAAAAAAAAAATTGTAGAGATGAGATCTTACTATATTGCTCCGACTGGCCTTGAATTTCTGGGCTTGAGCTATCGTCCCACCTCAGCCTCCCAAAGTGCTGGGATTACAGGCATAAGCCATCATGCCCAGACTATTTTGCCTTTATTTTTGAAGGATAGGTTGCTTAATATCAAATTCTTTGTTGACAACATTTTCTTTCAGCCCTTTGAATATATTGCTCCACTTTCTTGTGGCCTCTATGGTTTTGATGTGATTCAGATGTTAGTTGTATTTTTATGCCCTTATTATGTGATAGGTCCCTTTCTCTTGAGCATTTTGACTATCATGTGTCCAGGTGTGGATCTCTGTCTTTCTCCTGCTTAGGTTTTGTTGAGCTTCTTGGATTCTGCAGATTGTTTTCAGCCACCACTTCTTCAACTCTCTCTTCTGTCTCTTTATCTTATGGTTAATGCTCTGAGGCTCTGTTTTTCTTCAATCAGTCTTCCTCCTGATCCCCGTTCTTCAAATTGGTTAATTTATATTAATCTACAAGTTGATAATTCTTCTGGTGTCTCAAATCTATTGGTGAACCCCAGTAGTAAATTTTCAATTCCAGAATTTTTGCTTGCCTTTTAAAAAATAAGTTTTATTTCTTTATGAGATTCTTACTTCATTGAGTTATTGTTAACATATTTTCCATAAATTTTTCAAACATGTTTTTTTGTGTGTGTTTTGAGCAAACTTTTTTTTTTCTTTTTGAGATGGAGTTTCACCCTTGTCGCCCAGGCTGGAGTACAATGGTGCAATCTCGGCTCACCGCAACCTCCACCTCCCAGGTTCAAGTGATTTTCCTCCCTCAACCTCCTGAGTAGCTGGGATTACAGGCATGTGCCACCATGCTCAGCTAATTTTGTATTTTTAGTGGAGATGGGGTTTCTCCATGTTGGTCAGGCTGGTCTTGAACTCCCGACCTCAGGTGATATACCTTCCTTGGCCTCCCCAAGTCCTGGGATTACAGGTGTGAGCCACCGCCCCCAGCCTGAACAAACTTTTAATAGTTTCTTTGAAGTCTGTATTAAACCCAACATTGATGGACATTTAGAGATACTTTCCATTCACCGCTTTTTTTCTTGGTATGGATCATACATTCTTGTTTCTTTGCGTAACTTGTAATTTTTTGTTGGCTGCTGGATATTTTAGATAATACATTCTAGCAACTCTGGATTCTGATCCTCCCAGGGTGTGGTTATACAATAACTAACACCTTGTGTTTGTTTAGTAACTTTCTTGGACTAAATCTGTTCCAACTTGGAATAAGTCCAGTCTCAATTCACTGCTACCTGACTTGATGCCACAGCCTCTCCAGCCCAATAGCTGTAGATCCTCCCCTGGCCCCTGAATTTGCTCTCAGATCCAGTGTCCAAGACAGGACTATGCCACCTCCACAGTGTACATACACTCCTGGCTCCCTCCCCGGGCCCCGATCTGCTCCCCCAGCCTGCTTATCTCCACTGACAGCCACTCTCTCTGCAGTGTCTGGCCGACAGCTGCAGCCCAGGGAGCCAGATGCAGAAACTGAAGATGACCACTCTGTAAGTGAGAGCGGGAGGAAGTGTGGCCTCCTCATACCCTGCCCCCATTCTCCCTGGGCCCTGGGAGAACTGAGTGGCAAAAGTAACTGGATTCTCTCCTGTCAGGTGACTGAAGGGCCTGCAGATGAGGTCATTCGACCACGGCCACAGGGGTCCTCACCTGTCTACGAATACACGACTGAGGCTGCTGACCTTGGACTCCAGGTGAGCCTGCTGGGCAGAGCCCCACAGGCACCCACATCTCCTCCTGCATCGCCCTGTGTGGGCAACTCCCTCATGTCTGTGCAGCCCTGCCGCCCTGCCCTGCTGCCCACTGGGCAGTGCCCACTCAGATGTCCTCTCAGACTCCTCTGTGCCCTAGGGTTCCTCCCTGTGGCTGGCCAGGGCACAGTGGGATGGAGGTGCCCTGCAGCTCTTGTGAGCATGCATGTGGGCTGATGGGGACAGGCCTCGTGTTACTGTGTGTATGTTTCAGGGGCACAGGCTGTGTGCATACCTGAACCTGTGTAACACACTCATGCTGTCTTTGGGGACAGGGCCCCATGGCTACCTCTGGAGACAAGGACTTGGGGAAGGGATCAGAGGAGCCACGTCTATGAAAGGATTCCTTTTTGTACAATTTGAATTTCTTCTCTCCCTCCGTACGAAACTCCAGTTACTGTGGGGCTTCCCTGTGGGCGCTGTGGGCTGTAGGCTGGGCCTGTCGGGAAGCAGGAAGGCCGAGAGTTGCCTTTTCTCTGTGGATGTGCCTGGAGGGACCCGGCCCCCTCTGCACACAGCTGCATGTTGGAGGTTCTGGGCCCCTCTGAAGGGAGGGCTCCTGGTCTGGCACTAGCCTACCTGTGCCCCTCCCTGTCCCTGAGCTGGGGCAGGTGCCTAACTCCCAACACTTGTGGCTGCAGGAAGACGCTCCCGGCAGGCAAGGTTCCGCTGGGAGACGGAGATCCTGGTGGAAGCGGGATTCAGGGGACTCACGGACGTTTTTCAGGATGAGTCGTCCAGAGGTGGGTACAGAAGGAGCTGAGGGTCACAGAGGTGTGTCCGTCCACAAAGGATCCAGCCAGAGAGTCCGAGGTCAGAGCAGGCGGGGGAGGAGCAAAGAGGCTGGCAGTGTGCCTCGTGCCCTGGGGAGGTGGGGTGTTCTTGTCCCCCTTGTCGGGCCTGGGGAAAGGCAGGGGCTCCAGAAGGCTAAATCTGGTTCTGACCCTCCCCACTCCTCCCTGGTGTGGAGTTTGATGCATAGCCAAGCTCCCGGCCAGGTAGACCTGGCTGTGCAGACCTCAATTTCCTCCTCTGTACAATGGGGCAGTGCTGGTGTCTGTTGCATATTCAAGTCACGGGGCTGAAAGGGCCAGTCAGCACCCAGGCCATGTAACTATGGAAGGTGCTAGACTCTGCTAGCACCCAGTGACGAGGGGACTCTGCCTCTAAAGCAATTGTTCTTTTTTTTTTTTTCCTGGACTCCCCAGCAGTCCAAGAGCTCTGCAGGACACAGGCCCCATCCTGTCCCAGGTCTGGCAGTCTGCACCCAATGTCCCGTATTTTCCTTGGCATTGCTGTTCTTCCTTGTCTTGAGCATCAGGTGCCTTGCACACAATTCATACTTCATGTGTTTGTGAAGAATGCACAAAGGAGCTGAAAAGGGAACCTCTGGCCACAGGGAAAGCAGAAGTCGTTCTGCGCTGCTCCTGGTGCCCTGCTGGGCCTGGTGGCATGGACAGGCTGTGCCTAAGTCCTGGCAGGTTGGGGTGGGGACAAGAGTTCTGGAAGCTTCCAGCTGGCTTCCTCCAGAGCTCAGACACAGCTAGCTGAGCCCACCTGGTGGGTGCCCCCCTGCTCTGAGTTGTCCGGGCTGATGGGAAGGATGGTGGGGTGCCCATCCTCTGGAGACTCAGGCCCCAGCAGGGATGCTTACGGTGGGACTGGCACTTGCTCACCATGGCCCTGATGTGCTTCTGCTCCAGTCCATGCAGGAGGCAACAGAGGTGACGCTGAAGACAGAGGTGGAGGCGGGAGCCAGTGGCTACAGTGTCACAGGCGGTGGGGACAAGGGGATCTTTGTCAAGCAAGTGCTGAAGGACTCCTCAGCTGCCAAGCTTTTCAACTTGAGAGAAGGTGCCATGGCAGTTCCATCCCTGGGGTCCCCATTCTCCCCACCAGGATGGGAGGGACCTGGAGGGGGGCATGGAGGGGGATCGGAGCCACACCTGGAGGCTAGGACGACCTCCTCACGTCTGCTCAGCCGCTTGAGGCTGGGATCACCCACTGCATCTAGTAAAATGGGGGACCCCATCCACCTTCCCTGTGCCTGAGGCACTCAGTGGGGGCTGGTGGGGCAGACTCAGTGGGATCCCCCCATTCATGCCCCGGGGCCCTCCTCGCCAGCCAAGGCAAGACAGCAGACCCCATCTCATTCACACACGCGGCCCTGGGGCTGCTCTTTCTCCGTCTAGGGGATCAGCTGCTCAGTGCAACTGTGTTCTTTGACAACATAAAATACGAAGATGCTCTCAAAATCCTTCAGTACTCAGAGCCATACAAGGTTCAGTTCAAAATCAGACGGCAGCTCCCTGCTCCACAGGATGAAGAGTGGGCTTCCAGCGATGCCCAGCACGGCCCACAGGGCAAAGAGAAGGAGGTGAGACCACCATGCCTGTGGGGCAGGGCCCCAGCTGGCTTCACTACCCTGCTGGCTGAGCCTGGGAGGGGATAGCACTCCCAATCCGTCTGTCCCTGGGCCAGGGTCTCAGGCTGCTTGGACTGCTACCAACAGATTCCCTCTCCCTGTGTTTCAGGACACGGATGTCGCTGATGGGTGCAGAGAGACCCCCATGAAAACTCTGGAAGGAGATGGGGACCAAGAGAGACTCATCTCCAAACCCAGGGTGGGGAGAGGCAGGCAGACCCAGAAGGAGAGGCTCTCTTGGCCAAAATTTCAATCCATAAAGAGCAAGCGGGGGCCGGGACCCCAGAGGTCACACAGCTCGTCAGAGGCCTACGAGCCCAGGGACGCACAAGACGTGTCCCCTACAAGCACAGACACAGAGGCCCAGCTTGCAGTGGAGCGCCAAGAGCAGAAGGCAGGGCCGGGCAGCCAGAGGAGGCGGAAGTTCCTCAACCTGAGATTCAGGACAGGCTCGGGACAGGGCCCTTCATCAACAGGAGAGCCAGGCGGGGGGTCCCAGAGAGGGGTGGGCCGTGCTGGGGTCCTGGAAGAGTTGGGGCCCTGGGGTGATAGCGTTGAGGACACTGGGGCTGCCACAGGCAGCAGGAGAGAGGAGAGGGCAGAACAGGATCGAGAAGTGATGCAGTTGCCCACAGAGCTGGGTGACCCTAGAGCTTGTGAGGGAACCCCTGAGGAAGGGGGACTCAGGGCAGCCAGGTTCCACAGAAAGACCCTGGAGGGGCAGGCACAGGAGACAGCAGTGGCCCAGAGGAAGCCCAGGGCCCAGCCAACTCCTGGAATGAGCTGGGAGGGTGAAGGTGAGGGACTGCAGAGCCTGGAAATTGGGATCGCCAGACTGTCCTTGAGAGACACAAGCGAAGGAGGCACACAGATCGGCCCACCCAAAATTAGGGTGCGAGTACACGATTTAAAGACACCAAAATTTGCATTTTCCACCGAAAAAGAGCCAGAAAGAGAAAGGCGCATTAGTGCCCCACAGCGAGGGAAGAGACAGGACCTGTCCTCAAAAGTGGGTACTGGCCTGAATGTTGAGGAGGTGGAAGCAGCAGGGTGGGAACCAGGCAGGGAACCAGCCACACACGCAGAAGCACAAGAGGGTGAAGGAGATGGAGAAGGACTACAGAGGACAAGGATCAGCCAGGAACAGGACAAGGTCGGGGAAGACAGAGAAGGACAGATGAGAATGCCCAAGTTCAAGATACCATCCTTAGGATGGTCGCCAAGCAAGCAGGCAAAGACAGGGAGAGACACAGCCACACAAGACACAGAGCAGGAAAGGGCAGGAGAGGCCATAGCAACAGCCGACAGAAGAGAACAGGGAGGCACAGAGGCAGGACTAAAAGACAAGGAAGACAGAGACTCAATGACAAACGAAACAAAATTACAATTAACACATGACCAAAAACCCTTGAAAAAGGAACAAATTCTGAAAGAAAAGGATGTGGCCACCAAAGATAGCAAGTTCAAAATGCCCAAGTTCAAGATGCCGTCCTTCGGGATGTCAGCCCCAGGCAAGTCCATTGAGGCCACGGTGGACGTGTCTGCCCCGAAGCTGGAGGCCGACGTGAGCCTCCCCTCCATGCAGGGGGACCTCAAGACCACTGACCTCAGCATTCAGCCCCCTTCTGCTGACCTGGAGGTCCAGGCTGTCCAGGTGGACGTGACATTCCCGGAAGGCCACGTGCCCGAAGGAGCCGGCCTCAAAGGGCACCTGCCCAAGTTGGAGATACCAAGTTTGAAGATGCCCAAAGTGGACCTCAAAGGCCCTCAGGTGGATATCAAGGGCCCCAAGCTGGACCTGAAAGGCCCTAAGGCGGAGGTGACGGCCCCCGATGTGGAGGTGTCTCTGCCCAGCGTGGAGGTGGACGTCCAGGCCCCAGGAGTCAAACTGGATGGCGCGCGGCTGGAGGGGGACCTATCCTTGGCCGACAAGGACGTGATTGCCAGAGACAGCAAATTCAAAATGCCCAAGTTCAAGATGCCATCCTTCGGTGTATCAGCCCCAGGGAAGTCCATCGAGGCCTCGGTGGACGTGTCTGTGCCGAAGGTGGAGGCCGACGTGAGCCTCCCCTCCATGCAGGGGGACCTCAAGACCACTGACCTCAGCATTCAGCCCCCTTCCGCTGACCTGGAAGTCCAGGCTGTCCAGGTGGATATGAAGTTCCCGGAGGGCCACGTGCCCGAGGGAGCTGGCCGCAAAGGGCACCTGCCCAATGTGCAGATGCCAAGTTTGGAGATGCCCAAAGTAGACCTCAAAGGCCCCCAGGTGGATATCAAGGGCCCCAAGCTGGACCTGAAAGGCCCCAAGGCAGAGGTGACCGCCACTGACGTGGAGGTGTCTCTGCCCAGCCTGGAGGTGGACCACCAGGCCCCGGGAGTCAAGCTGGATGGCGCGCGGCTGGATGGGGCCCTATCCCTGGCCGACAAGGACGTGACTGCAAAAGACAGCAAATTCAAAATGCCCAAGTTCAAGATGCCATCGTTCGGGCTGTCCGCCCCAGGCAAGTCCATGGAGGCCTCAGTGGACGTGTCTGCACCGAAGGTTGAAGCCGACGTGAGCCTCCCCTCCATGCAGGGGGACCTCAAGACCACAGACCTCAGCATTGAGCCCCCTTCCGCTGACCTGGAGGTCCAGGCTGGCCAAGTGGACGTTACACTCCCGGAGGGCCACCTGCCCGAGGGAGCCGGCCTCAAAGGGCACCTGCCCAAGGTGCAGATGCCCAGTTTCAAGATGCCCAAAGTGGACCTCAAGGGCCCCCAGGTGGAGGTCAAGGGCCCCAAGCTGGACCTGAAAGGCCCCAAGGCGGAGGTGACGGCCGCCCACGTGGAGGTATCTCTGCCCAGCGTGAGGGTGGACGTCCAGGCCCCAGGAGACAAGCTGGACGGCGCGCGGATGGAGGGGGAACTGTCCCTGGCTGACAAGGACGTGACCGCCAAAGACAGCAAGTTAAAAATGCCCAAGTTAAAGATGCCATCAGTCGGGGTGTCGAGACCAGGCAAGTCCATCGAGGTTTTGGTGGACGTGTCTACACCAAAGGAGGAGGCTGACGTGAGCCTACCCTCCATGCAGGGGGACCTCAAGACCACTGACCTCAGCATTCAGCCCCCATCCGCTGAGCTGGAGGTCCAGGCTGTCCAGGTGGATGAGACGCTCTGGGGGGGACACGTGCCCGAGGGAGCCGGTGTCAAAGGGCACCTGCCCAAGGTGCAGATGCCCAGTTTCAAGATGCCCAAAGTGGACCGTAAGGGCCCCCAAGTGTACATCAAGGGCCCCAAGCTGGACCTGAAAGGCCCCAAAGCGGAGGTGACAGCCCCCGACGTGGAGGTGTCTCTGCCCAGCGTGGAGGTGGATATCCAGGCCCCAGGAGCCAAGCTGGACGGCGCACGGCTGGAGGGGGAACTGTCCCTGGCTGACAAGGACCTGACTGCGAAAGACAGCAAGTTCAAAATGCCCAAGTTCAAGATGCCGTCCTTTGGGGTGTCGGCCCCAGGCAAGTCCATCGAGGCCTCGGTGGACGGGTCTACGCCGAAGGTGGAGGCCGACGTGAGCTGCCCCTCCATGCAGGGGGACCTCAAGACCACAGACAAAAGAATTCAGCCCCCTTCCGCCGAGCTGGAGGTCCAGGCTGTCCAGGTGGACGTGACGGAGGCCCACCTGCCCGAGGGAGCCGGCGTCAAAGGGCACCTGCCCAAGGTGGAGATACCCAGTTTCAAGATGCCCAAAGTGGACCTCAAGGGCCCCCAGGTGCACATCAAGGGAACCAAGCTGGACCTGAAAGGCCCCAAGGCGGAGGTGACGGCCCCCGACATGGAGGTGTCCCGGCCCAGCATAGAGGTGGACATCCAGGCCCCGGTGGCAAAGCTGGACGGTGCCGGGATGGAGCGGGACCTGTCCATAGCCGACAAAGACGTGAACGCCAAAGACAGCAAGTTGAAAATGCCCAAGTTCAAGATGCCATCCTTCGGGGTGTCGGCCCCAGGCAAGTCCATCGAGGCCTCAGTGGACATGTCTGTGCCAAAGGTGGAGGCCGACGTGAGCCTCCCCTCCATACAGCGGGACCTCAAGACCACTGACCTCAGCATTCAGTCCCCTTCCGCTGAC
>NW_012116488.1:633179-633741 GCF_000951035.1 Colobus angolensis palliatus
GTGGACCTCAAAGGCCCCCAGGTGGATATCAAGGGCCCCAAGCTGGACCTGAAAGGCCCCAAGGCGGAGGTGACAGCCCCCGACGTGGAGGTGTCCCGGCCCAGCGTGGAGGTGGACATCCAGGCCCGGGGAGCCAAGGTGGATGATGCACGACTGGAGGGGGAACTGTCCCTGGCCGACAAGGACGTGACTACCAAACACAGCAAGTTTAAAATGCCCAAGTTCAAGATGCCATCCTTCGAGGTGTCGGCCCCAGGCAAGTCCATTGAGGCCTCGTTGGACGTGTCTGTGCCGAAGGTGGAGGCCGATGTGAGCCTCCCCTCCATGCAGGGGGACCTCGAGACCACTGACCTCAGCATTCAGTCCCCTTCTGCTCACCTGGAGGTCCAGGCTGTCCAGGTGGACGTGACACTCCCTGAAGGCCATGTGCCCGAGGGAGCCGGCCTCAAAGGGCACCTACCTAAGATGGAGATGCCCAGTTTGAAGATACCCAAAGTGGATATCAAAGGCCCCCAGGTGGATATCAAGGGCCCCAAGCTGGACCTGAAAGGCCCCAAGGCAG
>NW_012116488.1:633791-634434 GCF_000951035.1 Colobus angolensis palliatus
CCCAGTTTGAAGATACCCAAAGTGGATATCAAAGGCCCCCAGGTGGATATCAAGGGCCCCAAGCTGGACCTGAAAGGCCCCAAGGCAGAGGTGACGGCCCCTGACATGGAGGTGTCTCTGCCCAGCGTGGAGGTGGACGTCCAGGCCCCAGGAGTCAAACTGGATGACGTGCGGCTGGAGGGGGACCTATCCCTGGCTGACAAGGATGTGACCGCCAAAGACAGCAAGTTCAAAATGCCCAAGTTCAAGATGCCATCCTTCGGGGTATCAGCCCCAGGCAAGTCCATGGAGGCCTTGGTGGACGTGTCTGTGCCGAAGGTGGAGGCCGACGTGAGCCTCCCCTCCATGCAGGGGGACATCAAGACCACTGACCTCAGCATTCAGCCCCCATCTGCCGACCTGGAAGTCCAGGCTGTCCAGGTGGATATGAAGTTCCCAGAGGGCCACATGCCCGAGGGAGCCGGCGTCAAAGGGCACCTGCCCAAGGTGGAGATGCCCAGTTTCAAGATGCCCAAAGTGGACCTCAAGGGCCCCAAGCTGGACCTGAAAGGCCCGAAGGCGGAGGTGACGGCCCCCGATGTGGAGGTGTCTCTGCCCAGCGTGGAGGTGGACATCCAGGCCCCGGGAGCCAAGTTGGACCACA
>NW_012116488.1:634484-634930 GCF_000951035.1 Colobus angolensis palliatus
TGAAGCTCCCGGAGGGCCATGTGCCCAAGGGAGCTGGCCTCAAAGGGCACCTGCCCAAGGTGCAGATGCCCAGTTTCAAGATGCCCAAAGTGGACATCAAGGGCCCCAAGCTGGACCTGAAAGGCCCCAAGGCGGAGGTGACGGCCTCCGACATGGAGGTGTCTCTGCCCAGCGTGGAGGTGGACATCCAGGCCCCAGGAGCCAAGCTGGATGATGCACGGCTGGAGGGTGACCTGTCCCTGGCTGAAAAGGACGTGACCGCCAAAGACAGCAAGTTCAAAATGCCCAAGTTCAAGATGCCATCCTTCGGGGTGTCGGCCCCAGGCAAGTCCATCGAGGCCTCAGTGGGCGTGTCTGTGCCAAAGGTGGAGGCCGACGTGAGCCTCCCCTCCATACAGCGGGACCTCAAGACCACTGACCTCAGCATTCAGTCCCCTTCCGCTGAC
>NW_012116488.1:634980-635324 GCF_000951035.1 Colobus angolensis palliatus
CGGATGGAGGGAGACCTGTCCATAACCGACGAGGATGTGACCGCCAAAGACAGCAAGTTCAAAATGCCCAAGTTCAAGATGCCGTCCTTCGGGGTGTCGGCCCCAGGCAAGTCCATTGAGACCACTGTGGACGTGTCTGCCCCAAAGGTGGAGGCCGACGTGAGCCTCCCCTCCATGCAGGGGGCTCTCAAGACCACTGACCTCAGCATTGAGCCATCATCCGCCGAGCTGGAGGTCCAGGCTGTCCAAGTGGACATGAAGCTCCCGGAGGGCCATGTGCCCAAGGGAGCTGGCCTCAAAGGGCACCTGCCCAAGGTGCAGATGCCCAGTTTCAAGATGCCCAA
>NW_012116488.1:635374-635858 GCF_000951035.1 Colobus angolensis palliatus
CACCTGCCCAAGGTGCAGATGCCCAGTTTCAAGATGCCCAAAGTGGACGTCAAGGGCCCCAAGCTGGACCTGAAAGGCCCCAAGGCGGAGGTGACGGCCCCCGACGTGGAGGTGTCTCTGCGCAGCGTGGAGGTGGACGTCCAGGCCCCAGGAGCCAAGCTGGATGATGCACGGCTGGAGGGTGACCTGTCCCTGGCCGACAAGGACGTGACCGCCAAAGACAGCAAGTTGAAAATGCCCAAGTTCAAGATGCCATCCTTCGGGGTGTCGGCCCCAGGCAAGTCCATCGAGGCCTCGATGGACGTGTGTATACCAAAGGTGGAGTCCGAACTGAGCCTCCCCTCCATGCAGGGGGACCTCAAGACCACTGACCTCAGCATTCAGCCCCTTTCCGCTGACCTGCAGGTCGAGGTTGTCCAGGAGGACGTGACGCTCCCGGAAGGCCACGTGCCCGAGGGAGCCGGCCTCAAAGGGCACCTGCCCA
>NW_012116488.1:635908-636223 GCF_000951035.1 Colobus angolensis palliatus
AAGACAGCAAGTTCAAAATGCCCAAGTTCAAGATGCCATCCTTCGGTGTGTCGGCCCCAGGCAAGTCCATTGAGGCCACGGTGGACGTGTCTGCCTCAAACGTGGAGGCCGACGTGAGCCTCCCCTCCATGCAGGGGGGCCTCAGGACCACTGACCTCAGCATTGAGCCATCATCCGCCGAGCTGGAGGTCCAGGCTGTCCAGGTGGACATGAAGCTCCTGGAGGGCCATGTGCCCAAGGGAGCTGGCCTCAAAGGGCACCTGCCCAAGGTGCAGATGCCCAGTTTCAAGATGCCCAAAGTGGACGTCAAGGGCC
>NW_012116488.1:636273-646661 GCF_000951035.1 Colobus angolensis palliatus
CACCTGCCCAAGGTGCAGATGCCCAGTTTCAAGATGCCCAAAGTGGACGTCAAGGGCCCCAAGCTGGACCTGAAAGGCCCCAAGGCGGAGGTGACAGCCCCCGACGTGGAGGTGTCTCTGCCCAGCGTGGAGGTGGACGTCCAGGCCCCAGGAGCCAAGCTGGATGGCGGACGACTGGAGGGGGAACTGTCCCTGGCTGACAAGGATGTGACTGCGAAAGACAGCAAGTTCAAAATGCCCAAGTTCAAGATGCCGTCCTTTGGGGTGTCGGCCCCAGGCAAGTCCATCGAGGCCTCGTTGGACGTGTCTGTGCCGAAGGTGGAGGCCGATGTGAGCCTCCCCTCCATGCAGGGGGACCTCAAAACCACTGACCTCAGCATTCAGTCCCCTTCTGCTCACCTGGATGTCCAGGCTGTCCAGGTGGACATGACACTCCCTGAAGGCCATGTGCCCGAGGGAGCCGGCCTCAAAGGGCACCTACCTAAGACGGAGATGCCCAGTTTGAAGATACCCAAAGTGGATATCAAAGGCCCCCAGGTGGATATCAAGGGCCCCAAGCTGGACCTGAAAGGCCCCAAGGCAGAGGTGACAGCCCCTGACATGGAGGTGTCTCTGCCCAGCGTGGAGGTGGACGTCCAGGCCCCAGGAGTCAAACTGGATGATGTGCGGCTGGAGGGGGACCTATCCCTGGCTGACAAGGACGTGACCGCCAAAGACAGCAAGTTGAAAATGCCCAAGTTCAAGATGCCATCCTTCGGGGTGTCGGCCCCAGGCAAGTCCATCGAGGCTTCAATGGACGTGTGTACACCAAAGGTGGAGTCCGAACTGAGCCTCCCCTCCATGCAGGGGGACCTCAAGACCACTGACCTCAGCATTCAGCCCCCTTCCGCTGACCTGCAGGTCGAGGTTGTCCAGGAGGACGTGACGCTCCCGGAAGGCCACGTGCCCGAGGGAGCCGGCCTCAAAGGGCACCTGCCCAAGGTGCAGATGCCCAGTTTCAAGATGCCCAAAGTGGACCTCAAAGGCCCCCAGGTGGATATCAAGGGCCCCAAGCTGGACCTGAAAGGCCCCAAGGCGGAGGTGACGGCCCCCGACGTGGAGGTGTCTCGGCCCAGTGTGGAGGTGGACATCCAGGCCCGGGGAGCCAAGGTGGATGATGCACGACTGGAGGGGGAACCCTCCCTGGCCGACAAGGACGTGACTACCAAACACAGCAAGTTCAAAATGCCCAAGTTCAAGATGCCATCCTTTGGGGTGTCGGCCCCAGGCAAGTCCATCGAGGCCTCATTGGACGTGTCTGTGCCGAAGGTGGAGGCTGATGTGAGCCTCTCCCCCATGCAGGGGGACCTCGAGACCACTGACCTCAGCATTCAGCCCCCTTCTGCTCACCTGGATGTCCAGGCTGTCCAGGTGGACTTGACGCTCCCTGAAGGCCACGTGCCCGAGGGAGCCGGCTTCAAAGGGCACCTACCTAAGATGGAAATGCCCAGTTTGAAGATACTGAAAGTGGACCTCAAAGGCCCCCATGTGGATATCAAGGGCCCCAAGCTGGACCTGAAAGGCCCCAAGGCAGAGGTGACGGCCTCCGACATGGAGGTGTCTCTGCCCAGCATGGAGTTGGACGTCCAGGCCCCAGGAGTCAAACTGGATGACGTGCGGCTGGAGGGGGACCTATCCCTGGCTGACAAGGACGTGACCGCTAAAGACAGCAAATTCAAAATGCCCAAGTTCAAGATGCCATCCTTCGGGGTATCGGCCCCAGGCAAGTCCATGGAGGCCTCGGTGGACGTGTCTGTGCCGAAGGTGGAGGCCGACGTGAGCCTCCCCTCCACACAGGGGGACCTCGAGACCACTGACCTCAGCACTGTGTCCCCATCCACTGAGCTGGAGGTCCAGGCTGTCCAGGTGGATGTGAAGCTCCCGGAGGGCCACGTGCCCGAGGGAGCCGGCCTCAAAGGGCACCTGCCCAAGGTGCAGATGCCCAGTTTGAAGATGCCCAAAGTGGATCTGAAAGGCCCCCAGATGGATATCAAGGGGCCTAAGCTGGACCTGAAAGGCACCAAGGTGCAGGTGACAGCCCCCGACGTGGAGGTGTCTCGGCCCAGCGTGGAGGTGGACATCCAGGCCCCGGGAGCCAGGCTGGATGATGCCCAGCTGGAGGGGGAACTGTCCCTGGCCGACAAGGACATGACCGCCAAACACAGCAAGTTCAAAATGCCCAAGTTCAAGATGCCATCCTTCGCGGTGTCGGCTCCAGGGAAGTCCATCGAGGCCTCGGTGGACGTGTCTGTGCTGAAGGTGGAGGCCGACATGAGCCTCCCCTCCATGCAGGGGGACCTCGAGACCACTGACCTCAGCATTCAGCCCCCTTCCGCCGACCTGGAAGTCCAGGCTGTCCAGGTGGACGTGACGCTCCCAGAGGGCCACCTTCCCAAGGGAGCTGGTGTGAAAGGGCACCTGCCCAAGGTGCAGATGCCCTGTTTCAAGATGCCCAAAGTGGACCTCAAGGGCCCCAAGCTGGACCTGAAAGGCCCCAAGGCGGAGGTGATGACCTCTGACATGGATGTGTCTCTGCCCAGCATGGAGGTGGACATCCAGGCCCCGGGAGTCAAGCTGGACGGTACACGACTGGAGGGGGAACTGTCCCTGGCTGACAAGGACCTGACTGCGAAAGACAGCAAGTTCAAAATACCCAAGTTCAAGAAGCCGTCCTTTGGGGTGTCGGCCCCAGGCAAGTCCATCGAGGCATCGGTGGACATGTCTGCGCCGAAGGTGGAGGCCGACGTGAGCCTCCTCTCCATGCAGGGAGAACTCAAGATCATGGACAAAAGCATTCAGCCCCCTTCTGCCGAGCTGGAGGTCCAGGCTGTCCATGTGGACGTAACGCTTCCGGAAGGCCACGTGCCCGAAGGAGCCGGCCTCAAAGGGCACCTGCCCAAGGTGGAGATGCCAAGTTTGAAGATACCAAAAGTGGACCTTAAAGGCCCCCAGGTGGATATCAAGGGCCCCAAGTTGGACCTGAAAGGCTCCAAGGCGGAGGTGAAGGCCCCCGAAGTGGAGGTGTCTCTGCCCAGCGTGGAGGTGGACCACCAGACCCCAGGAGTCAAGCTGGATGGTGTGCGGCTGGAGGCGGACCTGTCCCTGGCCGACAAGGACGTAACTGCCAAAGACAGCAAATACAAAATGCCTAAGTTCAAGATGCCATCGTTCGGGCTGTCTGCCCCAGGCAAGTCCATGGAGGCCTCGGTGGATGTGTCTGCGCCAAAGGTGGAGGCCAACGTGAGCCTCCCCTCCATGCAGGAGGACCTGGAGACCACTGACCTCAGCATTCAGCCTCCATCCGCCGACCTGGAAGTCCAGGCTGTCCAGGTGGACATGACACTCCCGGAGGGCCACCTGCCCGAGGGAGCCAGCATCAAAGGGCACCTGCCCAAGGTGCAGATGCCCAGTTTCAAGATGCCCAAAGTGGACCTCAAGGGCCCCCAGGTGGACGTTAAGGGCCCCAAGCTGGACCTAAAAGGCCCCAAGGCGGAGGTGACGGCCCCCGACGTGGAGGTGTCTCTGCCCAGTGTGGAGGTGGACATCCAGCCCCTGGAAGCCCAGCTGGACCACACGCGGATGGAGGGGGACCTATCCGTAGCCGACAAGGACGTGACCACCAAACACAGCAAGTTCAAAATGCCCAAGTTCAAGATGCCATCCTTCGGAGTGTCGGCCCCAGGCAAGTCCATCGAGGCCTCGGTGGACATGTCTGTGCCGAAGGTGGAGGCCGACGTGAGCCTCCCCTCCATGCAGGGGGACCTCGAGACCCCTGACCTCAGCATTCAGCCCCTTTCCGCTGACCTGGAGGTCCAGGCTGTCCAGGTGGACGTGATGCTCCCGGAAGGCCACGTGCCCGAGGGAGCTGGCCTCAAAGGGCACCTGCCCAAGATGGAGATGCCGAGTTTCAAGATGCCCAAAGTGGACCTCAAAGGACCCCAGGTGGATATCAAGGGCCCCACGCTGGACCTGAAAGGCCCCAAGGCAGAGGTGACGGCCCCCAACATGGAGGTGTCTTTGCCCAGCGTGGAGGGGCATGTCCAGGCCCCAGGAGCCAAGCTGGACGGTGCACGGCTGGAGGGGGACCTGTCCCTGGCTGACAAGGATGTGACCACCAAAGACAGCAAATTCAAAATGCCCAAGTTCAAGATGCCATCGTTCGGGCTGTCCGCCCCAGGCGAGTCCGTGGAGGCCTCGATGGACGTGTCTGCGCCAAAGGTGGAGGCCGACGTGAGCCTCCCCTCCATGCAGGGGGACCTCAAGACCACGGACCTCAGCATTCAGTCCCCTTCCGCTGAGCTGGAGGTCCCGGCTGTCCAGGTGGATGTGAAGCTCCCAGAGGGCCACGTACCCGAGGGAGCCGGCCTCAAAGGGCACCTGCCCAAGGTGCAGATGCCCAGTTCCAAGAAGCCCAAAGTGGACCTCAAGGGCCCCAAGCTGGACCTGAAAAGCCCCAAGGTGGAGGTGACGGCCCCCAACGTGGAGGTGTCTCGGCCCAGCGTGGAGGTGGACATCCAAGCCCCAGGAGCCAAGCTAGACGGTGCACGGCTGGAGGGGGACCTGTCCCTGGCTGACAAGGACGTGACCGCCAAAGACAGCAAGTTCAAAATGCCCAAGTTCAAGATGCGGTTGTTCGGGGTGTCGGCCCCAGCGAAGTCCGTTGAGGCCTCGGTGGACGTGTCCGTGCCAAAGGTGGAGGCCGACGTGAGCCTCCCCTCCGTGCAGGGTGACCTCAAGACCAGTGACCTCAGCTTTCAGCCCCCTTCCACCAACCTGGAGGTCCAGGCTGGCCAGGTGGACGTGAAGCTTCTGGAGGGCCATGTGCCCGAGGGGGCCAGCCTCAAAGGGCACCTGCCCAAGGGGCAGATGCCCAGTTTCAAGGGCCCCCAGGTGGATGTCAAGGGCCACAAACTGGACCTGAAAGGCCTCAAGGCAGAAGTGATGGTCCCCGACGTGGAGGTGTCTCTGCCCAGCATGGAGGTGGACGTCCAGGCCCCAGGAGCCATGTTTCACGGCGTGGGGCTAGAGGGGGACCTGTCCCTGGTCCACGAGGATTTAGCTGCAAAAGACAGCAAGTTTCAAGTGCAAAAACTGAGCACGTCTGGTGCTGAATGGTCGTCAAAGAAAGTTTCCATGTCGTCCTCTGAAATCAAAGGAAATATTACACTCCATGAGAAGACTTCAGCATTTCCCATTGTGGAGTCTGTTGTTCGTGAAGGTGATCTTCATGATCCATCATGCGACAGTAACCTGGGGCTTGCTGTTGGAGAAGCTGGAGTGGATTCGAAGTTTAAGAAACTGCATTTTAAAGTGCCCAAAGTTTCATTTTCTTCTGTCAAAACTCCTAAAGATAGTTTCGTCTCAGGTGCAGAATCTAGCGTAGGTCTTTCCACGATTCCCTTATCATCTTCAGAATCCTCAAGTTGTGAATTACAACAGGTTTCAGGCGGTTCAGAGCCATCCATGCAGATGCCTAAGCTTGGTTTGACTGGGTTTCCATCATCCCGGCTTGATCTCACTGGTCCTCACTTTGAATCTTCTATTCTCTCTCCCTGTGAGGGTGTTACACTGACAAAATACCAGGTGACCGTTCCCAGAGCTGCCTTGGCCCCTGAGCTTGCTCTGGAAATTCCTTCTGGGTCTCAGGCTGAGTTTCCTCTTCCCAAGACAGAGTGCTCTGCTGACCCGCAGCCTCCAGAGGGAGTTCCAGTAGCTGGAACAGAGAGTCACTCTGGTCCACTGAAGTCCATGATTCCTGTTTCTCTTGGTCAGGTGTCTTTTCCTAAATTCTATAAACCAAAGTTTGTGTTTTCAGTTCCCCAAATGTCAGTTGCTGAGGGAGACTTACATGCAGCAGCGGGTGCCCCAGTCATGTCTCCTCTTAGCCCTGGAGAGGGAGTACAGTGCCCCTTGCCAAGCACCCATCTGCCATCCCCAGGCACCTCTGTGTCCCAGGACCCGGAAGAGCTTGTGGCCTCCTTGCAGACATCAGTAGCGGCCCCCGGAGAAGCCTCTTCTGAAGATGCTGACCACGAAGGGAAAGGGAGTCCCTTCAAAATGCCTAAGATTAAGCTTCCATCATTTAGGTGGTCCCCGAAGAAGGAAGCAGGGCCAAAGGTGGACCCAGAATGCAGCGTGGAGGACTCAAAACTCAGCCTGGTTTTAGACAAGGATGAAGTGGCCCCGCAGTCTGCCATGCACATGGATCTGCCTCATGAGAGGGATGGAGAGAAGGGAAGGAGCACAAAGCCTGGCTTCGCCATGCCAAAACTTGCACTTCCCAAAATGAAGGCTTCTAAGAGTGGGGTCAGCCTGCCACAGAGAGACATGGATCCTTCTCTTTCTAGTGTCACAGCAGGGGGTAGCTTTCAAGACACAGAAAAGGCCAGCAGTGACGGTGGTGGGGGAGGACTTGGTGCAACAGCAAGTGCCACAGAAGGTGAGGGTGTGAACCTCCCCTGTCCACAGGTCCGCATTCCCAGTTTGGGCTTTGCCAAACCTGATCTCAGATCCTCCAAGGCCAAGGGGGAGGTGAGCCAGTCTGAAGCTGACCTGCCTCTTCCCAAACATGATCTATCTACCGAAGGTGACAACAGAGGATGTGGGCTCGGGGATGTCCCAGCAAGCCAGCCTTGTGGGGAGGGGATCGCTCCCACACCTGAAGACCCCCTCCAGCCATCCTGTAGAAAACCAGATGCTGAAGTCCCCACAGTGGAAAGCCCAGAGGAGGAAGCCACGCCCAGGGACTCGCAGGAAAGCTGGTTTAAAATGCCCAAGTTCCGCATGCCCAGCCTTAGGCGCTCTTCCAGGGACAGAGGCGGGGCTGGAAAGCTGGAAGTGGCTCAGACACAGGCACCGGCAGCAACAGGGGATGAAGCAGCAGCTAGAGTCAAAGAGTTCCTTGTTTCTGGGTCAAACGTGGAGGCAAGTATGTCCCTACAGCTCCCAGAGGCAGATGCAGAAGTGACAGCTTCTGAGAGCAAATCATCCACAGATGTTCTAAGGTGTGATCTTGACAGCACAGGCTTGAAGCTGCACCTTTCCACTGCTGGGGTGACCGGGGATGAGCTTTCCACTTCTGAGGTCAGGATCCATCCAACCAAAGGACCTCTCCCTTTTCAGATGCCTGGCATGAGGCTTCCAGAAACCCAGGTTCTTCCAGGAGAAATAGAAGAGACTCCTCTTTCCAAGCCAGGACATGACCTTGCCAGCATGGAGGATAAAACAGAGACGTGGCCATCCCAGCCTGAAGGTCCACTTAAACTGAAAGCTTCAAGTACTGACACGCCGTCCCAGATTTCTGTGGTTAACATGGATCAACTGTGGGAAGATTCTGTACTAACTGTCAGATTCCCCAAATTAAAGGTACCGAGGTTCTCCTTCCCTGCCCCCAGCTCAGAGGATGACGTGTTCATCCCCACTGTGAGGGAAGTGCAGTGTCCAGAGGCAAATATTGACATAGCCCTTTGTAAGGAAAGTCCCGGGCTCTGGGGAGCCAGCATCCTGAAGGCAGGGGCTGGGGTCCCCAGGGAGCAGCCTGTGGAGCTTAACCTGCCTTTGGAAGCTTCCCCAGTTTCAAAGGTCAGAGTGCATATTCAGGGTGCTCAGGTTGAAAGTCAAGAAGTCACTATACACAGCATAGTGACACCGGAGTTTGTGGATCTCTCAGCACCCGGGGCTTTTTCCACTCAGATTGTGCGGGAATCAGAGATCCCTGCATCAGAGATTCAAACACCTTCATATGGATTTTCCTTATTAAAGGTGAAAATCCCAGAGCCCCACACACAGGCTAGAGTGTACACAACAGTGACTCAACACTCCAGGACTCAGGAGGGTGCAGAAGAGCCTCCCACACAAGCTGCCCCAGGAGTAGACTCCGTTTCTGGAGATCTCCAGCCTGACACTGGAGAACCATTTGAGATGATCTCTTCCAGCATCAATGTACTGGGACAGCAAACACTCACATTTGAACTTCCTTCTGGCCACCAGCTTGCAGACAGCTGTTCAGATGAGGAGCCAGCAGAAATTCTTGAGTTTCCCCCTGATGATAGCCAAGAGGCAACCACACCACTGGTGGATGAAGGCAGGGCTCCAAAAGAGAAACCAGAAAGTAAAAAATCTGGTCTGCTCTGGTTTTGGCTTCCAAACATTGGGTTTTCCTCTTCTGTTGATGAGACAGGTGTCGACTCCAAAAATGACATCCAGAGATCTGCTCCCATTCAGACACAGCCTGAGGCACGACCAGAGGCAGAACTGCCTAAAAAACAGGAGAAGGCAGGCTGGTTCCGATTTCCCAAATTAGGGTTCTCCTCATCTCCTACCAAGAAAAGCAAAAGCACCGAAGATGAGGCAGAGCTGGAAGAACAAAAACTTCAAGAAGAAACAATCACTTTTTTTGATGCCCGAGAAAGTTTCTCCCCTGAAGAGAAGGAAGAGGGTGAACTGGTCAGGCCTGTGAGCACTGGGCTGGACTCCAGAGTGACGGTGACATCCGCGGCAAGAACAGAGTTAATCCTGCTACAGCAGGACAAAAAAGCTGATGATGTAGGCAAAGGTTCAGTCCTGTGACCGTGAAGGCTGAGAGGTATGGCTCATCAGCACAAGAGAGATGCAAAAAACTAAGTTGGAAAGTAAAGGCTACACACACATATGGAGCACCCCATCCCACAGCACATTACATCCACCTCACTTCACAGAACTGAGAACAGAGCAGAAATGACCAGAACACCTTTGTCACCATCACACAGCCCTCCTAAAATGGAACCAAAGCTTTGGATGCAAAGAAGGCACCCTGACTTCCCACAAGACACCAGAATTCACACGGTACTCAGAGGCGTTGCTGGGAAAGTTTGTTGGTCTTTATTAGATAAATTTCAAGAAACCTGTCCATAATACCCAACAGAACATAAGTGTTTCTTTGAGGAAAGGGTTCTAATGTCTGTGGTGTACGAGTAGTTTTTGGTATGACTTCTTTCCTGCTGCTGCTGCTTCCTGGCAAACATAGTTTTCCTATTTCAGGCAGAGTGCGGTATATTCCAGGAGACACTGTTTCCTTCTCTCTTAGCTTACTTCTTTGTTGAATGCTCACTAATGGCAAGCTTCAAGATGTTTTGTGTGACAATACACACGTGCTAGGCAGAAGGGTGATGGCAGCCAGTGGCTGGCAGCCGCGCCAGCAGAAGCCAGGACATCTGTGAGTAGTCATTCTCATCTATCCACGTCCACTTGCTTGCCAGCATCCACCAGTGCCTTGCCAGTGTGCATGGTCCCACACCGTGGCCCCTGAGTCTCCTAATGTACATGCTGCAGCCAGAATGCAGATGGAGCTGGCTTGGCTGTTCCCTGGATGGGCAATAAAGAAAGTGCTGCATCCCACGGTGAAGGCTGCTGAGGTCTTCTGTCTACGGGTGGAAGTTTACCAGTGCTTTCTTCCCACACACTCTGGTCTCTACTAAGTAGCTCTAGAGAACAGTCAAGGAGGAACATTAGAGTGGTTGCCTATGTATCATCCATTTGTCCAGGTCCTCCTCTGAGCTAGAGGCTGTGAGGAAGACAAGGAAGATAGGGCTGAGTTCACAGTGTGGCAGGGACACTGTGAATCCTGGTCTGTCAACCCTCCCTTCCTCCCTCCAGCTGGAGGCAGTGTGGGATGGGAGATAGAGTGCAGAGTGCGGACAGCACAGAAAGGTGTCCTTGACCATCTTTAGTGGCCCATCCTCAGAAGCTTCCTTTATCACAGAGGCTCTCTTGGGCAGCCCACAGGAAGCAAATCCACGTGGGGTAGTGGAGTGAGGTTCAAGGGGTTCCCTATAGTCTTTCAGTGGTCAGATCTCTTCCCAGCTGCCCTCAGATGCCCCTGCTGGGTTCATGGGTATGCAGTGTTCAAGGGGGTGGTTGGAACTTGCCCCCAGCTCCCTCCTGGCTTGGGTGGGCTCCTGGTGAGTAGCGCTCATGGACCTCTGGGGAGGTGGCTGCTCTCATGGCTGTGGGCATGGGAGCAAGAGCTGGGCTGTAGCCAATCTGGAGGACGACAGTGCCTGAAGGGTGAAGGCCACTCTGAGGCTACCACTCCTTGTGCTGCCCTGAGAGGTTCCAGAGGGGTGACAGCTATGGGGTGCAGGAGCCTGGGCAGGGGAGAGGCTGGGTTCTTTCCCCATGCCACCATGGGCATATGTTCCCTGTGCTGAGTTTGGGAGACCCATGGGTGTCATCCAAGTTAGGGGACATAGAAGCCTCTAGAAAGTGAACTGAGCCGGGCGCTGTGGCTCAAGCCTGTAATCCCAGCACTTTGGGAGGCTGAGACGGGCGGATCACAAGGTCAGGAGATCAAGACCATCCTGGCTAACACG
>NW_012116488.1:648966-652913 GCF_000951035.1 Colobus angolensis palliatus
CACCGTGGCCCCCGCGGGCGGCGCGCCGGGGCCCTGGGTGAGCACCAGGCCCACCCCCGCCGTGCTGCTGAAGTAATCCTCCGACCAGTTGGAGGTGCCTGTGGGGAGGACGGAGGGGGCGCTGGGGCGCCGGCTCCCACAGGCCTCTCCGCAGCCCGCTCGGCGCCAGGCCCGGCTGCGGTTTGGGGACGGCTGGCAGCTGGTCCCCTCCACTGTCCTCAGACCCCAGCCGGGAAGCGGGAGGGACAGCTGGTCGCGGAGGAACTCCAGCCTCATCCCGCGGCGCCAGGCGTCCTGACTCGGTGTTCTGGGGCCCTGCGGGGCCGGGTGACCGGCGGGTGGCCTGGTTCCCGGACCTCCATGGAGACCCCGTCCCCCTTCAGCGGCAGCCCCTCTGTCCTGAGCTGTCCACGCCGGTCACAAAGCCACTGCCTCCCTGGCCCGTGCCTGGCCACCCTGGGGCCCGCCCGCCCGCCCGCCCGCCGTGGTCTGCTGGCGCTCACCTATGTAGGCTGCCTTCTCCGTGACCATGAACTTGCTGTGGTTCACCCTGCTGAACGGGATGCTGGAGTGATTCCCCACCGGCACGATGAAGACTTTCTTGGGGGAGCAGAGGCAGCGCGTCAGGAAGGGCGGGAGGAGGGCGCCTTCCCCACGCCCACGCCCGGCTGGGAGCGCGCCCTCACCACGTCCACGGAGACGTTGGCCGCGGGGTTGCTGAGCGCCTGCAGGGACCGCAGGTAGGGGAACATGGTGGGGTCCGTGTTGAGTCCGCAGCCGACCAGCAGGCGCACGCGCACGCCCTTGCCGAAGGCTGCCGCCCGCAGCGCGTTGTCCAGCACCGGCCAGTACCTTGGGGTGGAGAGAGGCCGGGCTCTGCTTACAAGCCCTGGGCCCGGCAGGGGTCCCAGCAGGAGGGGACGTGCCCAGGAGCTGCCCATCAGCAGAGCAGGCTGCCCGCCTCCCGCTCAGACCTACCTGCGGGGGTGGCTGAAGCGCGTGGTAGGGAAATACTCCATCACGGAGGCATAGATGAACTCCTGGGCGCTCCCCATCACCGCCAACAGCGCCTCCAGGTCAGGGGTGCGGCCCTGGGGACAGAGTGCCGGCGGCGATGCCTGTGACGGGAGAGGGGTCCCTGAAGGCTCTGCCAGCCCAGCCCATCCTGGACTTGTGACCCCACCATGCACCGCCCAAGAGGCCCCACGTGGTGGTGGAGGGATGGGGCCCAGGTGCCTGGAAACCTGACGAAAAAAGGGGTCGGTTCAACAGGGGTCCTGGGGACTGGCTGAGGCCTGGCGGAGCGCGGGGAAGCAGCTGGACCACCCTGGGCTCCAGGCTGGATTGACCTCCCAGAAACAGTTCCTGGTCATGGGGACGCTTCTCCACTCCCTTCAGGGTGCCAACCCCCCCCCCCCCCCCCCCCCCGGGGCAAAAAAAAAAACCCCCAAAAAAAAAAAAAAAAAAAAAAAAAAAAAGAAAAGAAAAGTGAACTGACACAGGTTCCCTGAGGGCTCACAAGCAGGGGAAGGGGGAAGGGAAATTTCGTGGGCACTCATCCCACAGTTAAGCAAGGCTGTCACCCCCTCCCTTCCCAGGGCTTCCTGCCTCCTCTACTCCAACTTGTGTGTGCCAGACAAGCTAGGTGAGTGCAGCCCAGGGAGCACTGCAGAGGGAGGAGTCTGCCTGGCTCCATGGGGCTTTTGTCCTTCTCTGATCCCAGAGTCAAGGCCTGGGATAGTGGGGACCTTGGTGCTAGAGGCCAGAGAGATAGCTGTCCCAGCACGTGAGAAGTGGCTGAGCAGCAGGGGCCCCCACAGGGTTCTCACGTGGCCTTGGTTCTCTGTGTATGAGTTATCTATGCTGCATAAGAACATCACTCACTACAAATTAGCAACTTAAAACAACACACATTTATGATCTCCCAGCTTCTGTAGATCAGGAGCCTAAGTGTGGCTTTGTTGGGTTCTCTGCTGAAGGTCCCATTAGGCGTCAATCAAGGTGTCAGCTGGGGCTGTGGTCTCCCCTTCAGGCATGACCAGGAAAGAAGCCACTTCTGAAGCTCACATTTAAGCTTCAGTGTTTAAGTTGAGTGTTGCTAGCCACACTCAACTCCTGTGGATGGGATGATTGAGGGCCCCAGTTTCTTGCTAGTTGGGGGCTGGAGGCAACCCCAGTTGCCCAGAGGCCACATGGGCCTCTTCACAGGACAGCTCATAGCCTAGCAGCTCACTTTATTAAAGCCAGCAAGGGATAGACTGCTATCACAGAAATGACACCCCATTACCTCTGTGTATTCTATTGGTTACAACAAGGCACAGGTCATGCACACACTCAAGGTAAGGTCACACAAGGGCATGCATAGCAGGAGGTGGGGGTCATGGGAGTCATTCTACAGTCTGCTATATTCCAGAAGGGGCCACATTGTGTTACCCTCCTGGGGTCTCTCAAGCCTTGTCAAGCTGGATTTCCTTGGGAATAGGAGTCTGCTTTGAAGTAGGCCTCTGACAGTGCCACTGAGGTGTGACTGCCAGACCCCAGGTGTGTGGAGAGAGGCCTTTCACTGGATGAGGGCCACAAGCCAGTTGTCCAAATCACAACCTGGAGCACAGAGCCCTCCTAGAACACAGTCGGCAGGCCAAGTGCTCTGAGACGCATTCAGGTATAAGGCCAAGGACCAGGGAGCAAACCCACACATGCAACCCTGGAGGGCAGAGCTTAGTCTGGGATGATATCAGATTCTGAGCCAGGTGTTGCCACGCAGCTTTTTGGCCGATGGTTGCTGAGGAGATTTGGAGCGTGGATGAGGGATAGGAAGCCACAGGGAGCAGCCACTGTAACTGCCAGAGCTTGGCTTGGCCAAGTGCAGCTCACATGCAAAGCAGCTCCCAGAGGCTCCTGAGGCCTTGCAGGGCTGTGTGGATCCCCATCCTCCTGCAGCATCTGCAGCAAACTTTTCACAAGCTTGGGCAGGGAGGCAGGATGGGTGTAGGAGACTTTCTGCACAGACAGAATGCTGAGGTCTAAGGCGTCCTTTAGATGGGGGAAGTATGAGGTCACCAATCGAACAGAAAAGTAACTTGTACTGTACCTTAGATGAACTTCGCTAGCTTTCCCCAAAGCAAAGAGGGAAGAGGAAGATAGGGCTGAGTTCACAGTGTGGCAGGGACACAAAAATAGGAAGGAAAAAGGTAGAGAAGGGTAGGAAAAGTAGAGAAGTACAGAAGGGTAGGAAAGTGGTGCCCCAAGACTGGGAGAGCATTCGGGGGACCCTGGGGTCCATTCAGCTCCAGGGCTCCTTCATACCACTGCACCCTCCCTGAGCTCCAGCCTAGCGTGGCCCCGTGGACCTCCACCAGGGGAGGGTACCCTGTGGTCTTGGTCAGGAACCATCAGGTGGGACAAGCCAGGGTGCTTTGAGAAGCCTTCTGGCCCAGCATTCGTAGCAGGAGAGTGGGAACGGAGTGGCCAGACCTGGGTTCGAATCCTGCGTCTGCAGCACAGGTGCCCAGGTGGCTCCCAGGAGAGGGTGAGTTCCAGTGGAGCTGCATCCAAGTCCTGGTCTCAGATGGGAGTCGCCTTCCTGCCCTCCAGCTCAAATGCTGGTCCTCTCAGCCCCGGGCACCAACCCTGGGCCCTGCATCCCCAGGACAGTCCCGCCCCCACGTTCTTGGACCCGCCCTGCACCACAGCCCACAAGCCACACAGCCTTGCGCACCCCTCCCCTCGCCGGCCTGTCTCCCCGGCCCTCACGTGGGACCTGTACTCTTGGCCCTGGGTTCCCTCCCTCTTACCCTCCCCGTCAGGGGGGACCCTCCCCGCCACTCTCCTGATCCCCTCAGCCGCCGGTCCCCTCCCGACTTCCCCATCCCTCAGCCCCGGGTCGCCTCGCGTCCTCCCCGCGTCCTCCCCGTCCCCTCAGCCGCAGGTCCCCTCCCGCCCTCCCT
>NW_012116488.1:654163-680361 GCF_000951035.1 Colobus angolensis palliatus
CACCGTGGCCCCCGCGGGCGGCGCGCCGGGGCCCTGGGTGAGCACCAGGCCCACCCCCGCCGTGCTGCTGAAGTAATCCTCCGACCAGTTGGAGGTGCCTGTGGGGAGGACGGAGGGGGCGCTGGGGCGCCGGCTCCCACAGGCCTCTCCGCAGCCCGCTCGGCGCCAGGCCCGGCTGCGGTTTGGGGACGGCTGGCAGCTGGTCCCCTCCACTGTCCTCAGACCCCAGCCGGGAAGCGGGAGGGACAGCTGGTCGCGGAGGAACTCCAGCCTCATCCCGCGGCGCCAGGCGTCCTGACTCGGTGTTCTGGGGCCCTGCGGGGCCGGGTGACCGGCGGGTGGCCTGGTTCCCGGACCTCCATGGAGACCCCGTCCCCCTTCAGCGGCAGCCCCTCTGTCCTGAGCTGTCCACGCCGGTCACAAAGCCACTGCCTCCCTGGCCCGTGCCTGGCCACCCTGGGGCCCGCCCGCCCGCCCGCCCGCCGTGGTCTGCTGGCGCTCACCTATGTAGGCTGCCTTCTCCGTGACCATGAACTTGCTGTGGTTCACCCTGCTGAACGGGATGCTGGAGTGATTCCCCACCGGCACGATGAAGACTTTCTTGGGGGAGCAGAGGCAGCGCGTCAGGAAGGGCGGGAGGAGGGCGCCTTCCCCACGCCCACGCCCGGCTGGGAGCGCGCCCTCACCACGTCCACGGAGACGTTGGCCGCGGGGTTGCTGAGCGCCTGCAGGGACCGCAGGTAGGGGAACATGGTGGGGTCCGTGTTGAGTCCGCAGCCGACCAGCAGGCGCACGCGCACGCCCTTGCCGAAGGCTGCCGCCCGCAGCGCGTTGTCCAGCACCGGCCAGTACCTTGGGGTGGAGAGAGGCCGGGCTCTGCTTACAAGCCCTGGGCCCGGCAGGGGTCCCAGCAGGAGGGGACGTGCCCAGGAGCTGCCCATCAGCAGAGCAGGCTGCCCGCCTCCCGCTCAGACCTACCTGCGGGGGTGGCTGAAGCGCGTGGTAGGGAAATACTCCATCACGGAGGCATAGATGAACTCCTGGGCGCTCCCCATCACCGCCAACAGCGCCTCCAGGTCAGGGGTGCGGCCCTGGGGACAGAGTGCCGGCGGCGATGCCTGTGACGGGAGAGGGGTCCCTGAAGGCTCTGCCAGCCCAGCCCATCCTGGACTTGTGACCCCACCATGCACCGCCCAAGAGGCCCCACGTGGTGGTGGAGGGATGGGGCCCAGGTGCCTGGAAACCTGACGAAAAAAGGGGTCGGTTCAACAGGGGTCCTGGGGACTGGCTGAGGCCTGGCGGAGCGCGGGGAAGCAGCTGGACCACCCTGGGCTCCAGGCTGGATTGACCTCCCAGAAACAGTTCCTGGTCATGGGGACGCTTCTCCACTCCCTTCAGGGTGCCAACCCCCCCCCCCCGCCCCATCTAGGGAGATTTCCCTTGTTCTGATACAGCCTCTACTGCAGACCAGTCCCTGGGCTGGCTGGGGGGCTGTCCACCCCCACTCCCGTCGGCTCATAAAGGAGAATCTGCCCACCCCTCACTCTTCCCTTCCTTCCCCACAGAGCAAGTGGGGTTCCCCTCCCTCTCCAGCGCCCAGCTAAGCCCCTTGGCCTCTTCCAGGAGTCTGGAGACTCCCAGGGCCTCAGGGCCTCCCATCACCTCCTAGGCAGCCTGTTTCCCAGGGATGGTGCTGACCAGCTGTCCTCCTGGAGCCAAGCCTGCCTCCAGGCACAGCCCAGAGCCTGCTGATGCCAGCCTGCTGCTCACCCCAGGGCCACAGTCCCACCCATGGTGCTGGCTGCCTGAAGACCCAGCTGATGCTGCTGGTGTCTGCAGGGCCAGCCCAGAGGGCTCCCTGTGGGTCTGGCCAGCCAGGGGAGAACAGGGGCCTCTGATGGGCTCCTTCTCAATCCGTCTTACTGAGAAGTAGGCAGTGGTGGGCACCCCATCAAAGAGGCCCTGGAAGGGCTGGAAACGGTTGATATGAGATGAGAAGTTCTGAGGCCAGGTTTTGGGGAGGACAGCCTTGGGCACCCCCAGCACCCAGTAGGTCTGGAAGGTCTTCTCCAGGTCTTGGGCCAGGTAGCTGCAGTTATAGATGACAGCACCAAGCTCCTTCACCTGCAGGGACCAAAGTCAGGCGCTGTGGGAGAAAAACTGCTCTGTGGGGCCTCCACCCCACTCCACCCAGGCCAGGGATGCTGGGGCAGGCACAGCCCCTGCCCCACGGGGCCCCATTTGTGGGAAGCATTGCCTGTAGGAACCTATGAGTGTGCTGCTGGGAGGAGTGCCCAGCGGGTCCCTGTGGTTTTGAACATTGTATTGCAATGATCAAAGCAATACGTGTTTATTACAAAAACAATAGAAAATGCATCAAGGCATTAAGAACGGGATCATTCTTAATACCACTGTCAAGTGATAACCAGGCTTGCCTTTGCCATGACCATTCTGACACATTTTTCATGCATTGCTTTTCCTAAAAAGGTGTGTGTTTTGTAATCTGCATGTTTCCCTGGATAATGTGACTTGAACATCTTTCCAGGTCATTAATGTGATTCCACAGCATGAGTTCAGTGACTGTGTAGAATTCCATCATTTATTAGCCCAGTCTCCAGTTGTTTCTGCCATGGTGACATTGTAAACAGTGCTACACGACTTTCTCCAGATGCACTGAGATGTCAGGCCAGGTCCCCAGAGTTCAGGAGGGGAAGAGCTTCAGGCGGGCCTCCTGTGTTAGGGCCCTGGCACTCACCTGCGTCAGGGACCGCCAGTCCATGTTGGCACTGCCCATGTATATGTGCCGTCCATCCACAACCCAGAATTTGGAGTGCAAAACGCCCCTGGTGAGCCGCCCCATGGGCACCCGTCGTACCTGGGCACCTGGTGGAGAGTTCAGGCAATGGGATGGACTAGGTCTTGCGAAACGCCAGCTTCATGGTGAGCCTGGCCCCAAGCTTGTGACAGTGGGGTTGACTTGGATGTCCCCACAACAGTCCCTACTAAGCTGCTGCTGTCCTCATCCCCATTTTATAGGTGAGGACACTGAGGGATAGACTGGCCCAGGATCCCTCTGGGCAGCTCAGCTCCAGAGCCTGCCTTTGTGGTGACTGCCCATGGCCTCTTGCTCCCCAGCCAGAGGTCCCAGCCTGAGCCTCCAGCCAGGGGTCAGAGCTGCGGGGCTCAGCAGGGCTCCGAGGCCACCCATGCTCTGCCCTGTGGAAAATGGCACTTTTGGTTCCTTGGAACCAGCCCTATGCCCAGGTGAAGCTGACTCAAAGGACCTCGGAGCCCTGGGTCCTGCCCTCCTGGGGTGTCCTAAGGAAGCCCAGGACACCTTTCCCACCCCCGCCCCTTTTCCTTGTCCCGTGGTGCCAGCCAGACAGCTCATGCCTGACGCTAGGGCAGTGGGGCCCAGCATGGTGCAGGTACCCACCTCGGGCAGCCAGGACCTGCAGGTCGGTGGACTTCCTGGCCAGTGTTGGGCTGCTGGTGGCCACAGCCAAGGAAACGTTCCTGCCCAGCAGCTGCTGCAGCTTCTGCAGAAGGGCCTCTCCCTGCAGGGCCCGGCCAGCCATGAGCGCTGCCCTCAGGCTGCCCGCTCCTCCGCACCCCCACTAGGACCCATGCCCTCCTCAGGAGGCCCACCTGTGACTGCCCACAGCTCAAGGTCAGGTCAAGTATATGGATGACCCTTGGTTGAGAGCCAAACTGCACCAGCACAGTCTGAGTGTTTAGTCACCCAGAGGCCCAGCTCCTTGACACCTCTGCCCTTAGAGCCCCCGAGGGAGTGGCCTAATCCCTGCTCCATGCTAGACCCTACCACCGAGTTGAGCCCCCGGGCCTGGTGCCCGAGACCCCTGCATAGATGGGCAGCCTGACTTGCTGTGTTTCCAGCACCAGGATGCGGTGGGGTCAGGGCGGGGCGCACCAGCTGGGAAGATGAGTCGTTGACCCCAATGTCGGGCCCTGTGAGGGACCAGTAGTATGAAGCCACGTGGACGCTCTCCTGGGCAGTGTCCAGCAGCTGCAGCCAGGCCTGGCCCAGAGGCTGGGCGGAGGGGCTGCCGGCTGCAGATGGCAGGTCCTGGGGGATGCTTTCCACAAGGACAAGCCTGTGGAGAGAGCCACACTGGGCTCAGTATGGGTGCGGGAGCCCCCAACCCGCCTCACATCACCTGCCCCATCCCGCTGCCAAGCCAGAGCAACTGTTGCTCAGGTGGCCCCTGGGATGAGCTCAGGCCAAGTGTGCAGGGTAAGGGTTTAAGGTATAGGCAACAAAACAGACTGGGCAGGGTGGGCCTGAGCCCAGCATGCTGCTGGGGCGGAACACCCAGGAGCACGTTGGGAAGGAGCCTGAGAGGGGCTGCCTGGTCCAGAGCAGGTTAGACCAGGGGGTCCTGGCCCCACCCAACCCTGCGGCACTGCCCACAGGGAGCAGCTGCTCCTGAAGCCGGGAAGAGGAGAGCAGAGCGGTGGAGTCTGGAGTCTGGGGTGCCCTCCTGGTGTGGAAGCTCTTGGTGGCGGCCAGAGCTGGCCTGGAAGGGAAAGGCTGGGCCAGGGGCAGGCGAGATCCCATTTCCAGGGAATGTGTGCAAGATGGCCCAACAGGTTCCTCCAGGGCAGTCCTGCGATTCCGGGACCCCAACCGCAGGGAAAGAAGGGTGGGAGGGAAGGCTGAGGGGCGGGAGGGGACAGTGACACTACCCTCCAGGAGTGGAAAGACTGAGGGGGTGAGCCTCTGAAAGGCAGTGTTTTCCAGCCTGTCAGATCCCCCGGGTGGCAGCCTTTGTTTGCTGCAAAAAGCACCACACGCCTGCCCCGTCCCCAGCCCCCACTCCAGCTCATATGGTTGTGGCCCTCCCTGGTGACCTGCACCTTCCTAGAGGAGCTGGTAGAGGGCCGCCCTTATCTCATGGGCAGATCCAAGGGCAGAAACACAGGCAGCAGCCCCAAACGGAGACCCGCCCCCGCAGGCCTCCATGGGCTCACTTACCGGCAGGAGTCCCTCTGCTTCCCGGCCTCCGCTTCCAGGGGCTCCAAAGCTGGGCTGGAACCATGCCCCCAGGACCTGGGCACGTCCTTGGGCTGCACCTGGTCCCAGGTGGGAGGACGGGGCACTTGCCACAGGAGGTAGGTAAGAGCCATGGAGCCCAGCCACAGCATAGCCAGCGCTCCCAGGACCTGCAACTGGATGGGGCAGCACCCGCAGGGTCACCAGGACAGGTGGGGGATTGACTTCTGGCTGGGCCACCATGGCCCCTCCAGTGCTGAGACAGAGACCATCTTGACTTCCCTGCAGCTGTGCTGCCGCTGGGGTGGGACTAGGGTGGACGAGGGAGAGGGGAGGGTGATACAGAGAAGGGCCCCAGCCCAGGGTGGTGGCGGGGGTCGGGGGGCCTGCCGCCCACTCTGCAATGCTGTGGCTCGTGGTGACTGGCTCTTCCCAGCACCTCCAGCGGGGGGATAAAGGGAAGGTCTGGAAGCAGCCCAGGGAGGCTTGCCTTGCCCACCGGTCAGGGCATCTCTGCTCCCCTCCTTGAGGGTGGAGGCCCCCTCAAGGCTGCTTGTGTCCTCTCCACTCTGGCTCACAGCTTCTGAAAGGCCACTGATCCCAGCCACCTCCTCCCTGGGGCCCCCCAGTCCTACCGTGCCAGCCTCTCTGTCCCACAGGCGGCGGGGCGGCATGGAGCACGGCCACATGGGGGTCACTGCTGCTCTCCGAAGAGGCTTCAGCGTCTGCACAGGGCAGCCTGGCATCACCAGCAGCTCCAGCCCCGCCCAGAACTGCCCCTCAGTGCCTGGGCAGCTAGGCACTGGAGACACCCCTGCACAGCACCCACATAAGGCCCCAAAAGCCCCCCACTCATGCCCGAGGTCACACCCTGGATGTTGGGGGTATGCTTTCCACAAGGACAAGCCGTGTGGGTGTTGGAGCCTGCAGCCGGCCACATGTCACCTGCCCTGTCCCCCTGGCCAAGCCGGAGGGACTGCTGCTAAGGCGGTCCCCAGGGCTGAGGCTGGGCCGAGCGTGCAGGGCGGGGTGGGCGTCTGTGCCTGGTCACATGCCCCGGCTTTCTGTGTCTCCCCATTCAGGGTCTCCCACTCAGGGATGCTCAGTGAGTATCTAGGTATTTGTGTCTCAGTTCCCTGTTTCAACCACGACTGAAACTGTCTGAAAGCCCCATTTCTGCTTTTGTCGCTTGGTCCTCTTATTGCTGGCCTATAAATAACTGCTTCCCTCCTGGGCTGGGCTCCTGTCTTGGTCCCACGACAGCCCCTCCTGAGAGCCACAGGTCAGAGGGGTCAACTGGGCAGCACCCCGGCTGGAGAGGCTAGGCATGGAGAGGGCAGAGATGGCGACGGAGTGAGACCCCTGCCCTGCTGGGGGAGGGGGTTGTCCTCTGCTACAGGGACTCGCCTTGTCTCCTCAGAGCGGTCACCCCCTAAGGAGCTGGGAGCCAGGCCATCTGGGCCCCGTGGCATATGGGCTCCCACCCCCAATCCCACCCCCAAAGCAAGCAGTCAGGCTGCCCCAGGTGCCACGATGAGGAAGGGTGCCTCACAAATACACAGGCGCCCTCCCCGGGTGCAGGGGGGGTCTGTGCCCAGCGTGGACACCTGGCTGGCCAGCCTCTGACTGAGACATCCACCAGGACAGGAGCTGGCTGGGCCCTGGCCGGGATGGGGAGGTCTCCAAGGTTAGGGGCCTGGGCCTGGGCAGTGCTGAGTGCCTGTGTCTGCAGCCAGGCTGGGCGCTGGGACCCAGGGGCTCTGTGGGTTGGCTGTCCACCCAGGAGCAGCCAGCTCGGCCTCCAGGCCACTGGGGTTCGTCTAGGCTGTCCTCCCACGGGTCAGAGATGAGGCCTTTGAGAACCTGGCCTGCCTCAGCATGGGGTGGGAACGCCACAGGAGTCGGGCCTGGGCTGTGTCTGCCCTAGAGACCAAGCATTATGGGAGACTGGGAAGGAGCATAAACCAAGTGTGGGGATGGGGACTCAGGCCACGTCACTGAGGCCCAACTCCCCCCACACCGGGGTGTCCTGCAGAGGTGGGTCGGGTGCCGCCCCCCACCCCAGAGCTGAACTCTGGGGGGTGCTCCCCCCACCACGCAGAGGGGACCTCAGGGTGCCTGCCATGTCCCCACTGTCCCCAGGGATTCAGGGCCCAGCATCCGGCCTTTGCCCTCCCCCACTAACTGTCAGAGAGAAAACACAGAATCCTGGGCTGTGGCTGGGCAATGAGAGGAAACATGGAATCCTGGGCTGTGGCTGGGCAACAAGGTGCCAGGGCCATCCTTGGACAGCTGCTCCCCACCCTCCCTGCCCTCACCAGAGAGGGCCTTGCTCCCTTAAATGCTCCAGGCAGACAGGCAGCTCAGAGCACAGAGGCCCTGCCTCTTGCAGGCCCCATCTCAGACTTGGAGTCCGTCCAAGGCCCCTCCCAGGACTACAGACCCCAGAGTGCCTCACCACCTCCTCTTGCAATGGCACCTGGGAGGCCCGCAAGCCAGGTTGGCTCGAACTGAGAGACCCCTGCAGAGTAGGGCTCTAGCCCCCTAGTCCCATGGTAGATAGCGTAAGACCCTGCAGGCATCAGAGGTCATGGCTGAAGGTGCCAGATTTTCTGCCCTGCAGGGCATTAGGCAGGGCTGCCAGTCCCAGGCAGAGGTAGAGGGCCCAGCTGTCACCTGGCTGGGTATCACCCAGCTGCACGGACTGGGGAAGGAGCCAGTCATCTACAGGACTAGCTGGAGGCTGCGTGACTCTCTGGACCTGGGGTTGCTGGGAGGCTGAGGCCATAGGGAGGCAGACAGCAGCCCTTTCCCCAGGCCTGGCTTTTCTCATCTGCCCTGGCCTCATTGGTACATACCTCTGGGGGTCCTGCCTTGGTGTCCATCCTGATTCCAGCCGCAGACTGCAGGCCCTCAGCTCACGGGGCAGGCTTGGTGCTGCCTGTGCTCCACACCAACCTCCTCCTCTCTGCAGCTCGCTGCTTCCCCTTCCAGCTACTTCCTCTTTGTCCTGAGAGGCCCCCTCTCATCCGAGACAGAAACAGACGGCTGGAGCTGGGTGGGCGGGCTAGAGGGTGGGGCTGAGAACCTTCACCTCCAGGAAAAATCTACACCCCACTCCCTCAAGGTAGAGGCCCTCCAGTTACAGGCCTACGAATCAGTCAAGCTCAGCTACAGGCCACAGAGACCTAAGGAACAGTGGCTTCAGCAAGGTCGTTCTTTACTCTCGAACACTAAGCAGGTCCAGGGGCTGGCAGGCTAGAGATAGCCTTGCTAGAGATGATGGCATTGCTCCACTGCCACTGGGAGCCCGGCCCCTCCAGTTTTCAGACCCCAGTCCCTAGGATCCCTGCCTTCATGGCCTCACAATGGCTGCTGGAGCTCAGCCATTGCCTCTGTGTTCTTAGCAGAGAATAAGGGACATCTCAGAGGAGACTTCCTGGAAGTCCCACAGGGCACTTCCACTTATCTGTGATCTGGGACTTGATCTAGAACTTGGTCATGTGGCTACACTTAGCTGCAAGGGAGGCTGAGCAGTGGAGGTAACTAGGGTCTTTATCCTGGAGAACGAAGCTGGGGCCGCTCGCTGGCATATCTGAAAAGGTAGGCTTGGATAGAGGCTCCTAGCAAGGGGCTCTGCCTCCCACTCCCTACCCCTGACTGGGGTCCCTGAGTAGGGTCTGGGACCTTGAGAACACCCCTACTTTTCAGTGCGGTCTGGGTGTCCACCCTGGCTCCTCCTTGTAAGGCCTATGTAGGGCAGGGGTCCAGGGTGCTGGCCTCAGGGTGCCTGCAGGACACCTGTCAGCAGGGTGCAGTTCCCAAGGGTGGGGCCTGTCAGATGCACCCCTGGGGCCAGTTTGGGTGCGCCAGGAAGTGAATGGGGAAGAGATCCAGCCTCCCCCAGCCCCTCCCAGATTGCCCTTCACCTTCTTGCTGCTCCAATTTGGCCTTGGGGTCAGTCCTTACCTCCCGGCCATGGTTGGGGAGCCTCTGCTCTCTGGCTGGGTTGCTGGATGCCTGAATGCAGCTGTGCCCCAGGCATGCCCCCGAGGGTTGGGTCCTCCAGGGACTCTGGGTGGGGGTTATTCTGGGTATGGGGAGGGGCAGCCAGGTGGACCCTGCTGTGACATTTGCAGGGCTGGGGCATGAGTATGAAGGGAGGCTGCCTTCCCCGCCCTCAAGCTAAAGGCAGTTAAACAGAATAGATTCTCTTCTTTTTTTTTTTTTTTCCTTTGAGAGAAGTTTTGCTCTTGTACCCCAGGTTTGAGTGCAATGGTTTTATCTCGGCTCACTGCAAACTCCACCTCCCGGGTTCAAACGATTCTCCTACCTCTGCCTCCCGAGTAGCTGGGATTAAGGTGCCTGCCACCACGCCCGGCTAATTTTTGTATTTTTTAGTAGAGACAGGATTTCACCATGTTGGTCAGGCTGGTCTCGAACTCCTGACCTCAGATGATCTGCCCGCCTTGGCCTCCCAAAATGCAGGGATTACAGGCATAAGCCACCGCGCTCAGTCTCTTCTGTCTTGACAACAATGGTGTGCGAGGGCCTGGAAGGCCAGGCACAGGTGGAGGACCCCAGGGCTCCTTGGAGTGCTCTCAGAAGTCCTTGCAGGAGGGCCAGCCCCAGCCAGCCCCTCTCTGATTTTCCCACCTCGTGAGGGGCCTCAATGAGCCCACATGCTACACCCAGCCCGTGGGTCCAAGCTCATCTGCAGCCCCAGAAAACCACCTCGTCGCCGCCCCTGGCTGCCCCTCAGGCCAGCAGGACTGGGTACAGCTCCGGCAGCTCCACCTTGGGAGGATGGATCCAGGCTTGGTGACATTTAAGCAGGGAGTCCTGGGCCTTGGGCTCAGGGTTCGGCTGACTGTCCTCTTGGCCCCTCAGGCTGCGTACCCTGGAAGAAAGATTGAGGCTGGAAGGGGCCTCTAGACTCAGAGCCCAGGGCAGGCCCCTCAGTGGCTCTGAGGCTGGCTGTGTGGCCAGGACCCACCTGAGGGCAGCTCCTTGCTGGCTCTGCTCCCTCTGCTGCAGGCCCCGCCCTGAGGTCTAGGGCCCTTGGGTCCCATGGGGTGCAGGGAGGGACTTTGGGGATTTCCCATGAAGCAAAACACTTTTTCTTTAATTTCCTTTGTTATTTCAAAACTTATCTTTGTGGGAAAATACGACTCATTATTTGTCAGCAGAGCTAAGGTGTTTTTTCTTTTTACCCCAAATCAGTACAGACTGTCAGAGCAGGCTTGTGGGAGCACTTAAACCCCGCCGTAAGCGCATCAGACACGCCTCACCTCATGAAGCGATGTCCTGATAAGCCCATCATAAATGGAAGCTGAAAATAGTCTAAGTTGATAATGAAGAAAAAAAGAGAGACAAGCCAAATAACCAAAACCAGAAACAAAAAAGAGACATTACAACTGATATTACAGAAATACCAAAGATCACCAGAGACTGCCTGAGAAATTAGACACTCACAGACTGGAAACCTGGAGGAAGTGGAGACATCCCTGGGCACACGCAGCCTGCCGAGACTGAATCAGGAAGAAACAGAAAACCCGAACAGATCGATAAGGAGTAATGAGATTGGAACAGTAATAAAAATCTCCCAACAACACCACCGGGCCAAATCTCCCAACAACAACATCTGGCCTACAGACCAGATGGCTTTACTACTAAATTCTACCAAACTTACAAAAAAGAACTAATACCATTTCTCCTTAAACTGTTCCAAAAAAACTGAAGAGGAGGAAATTCTCTCTAACCCACTCTATGAGGCCAGCATTACCCTGATACTCAAACCAGGCAAAAACACAACAACAAAAAAGAAAACTACAGGTCAAGATTCCTAATGAATAGATACACAAAAATCCTCAACAAAATACTAGCAAATTGAATCTAATAGCACATTAAAAGATAATACATTATGACTAAGTGGGATTTATCCTGGGGATGCAAGGATAGTTCAACGTATACAAATCAATACATGCAATATGTCAAATCCACAGATTGAAGGACAAAAACCGTATGATCATCTCAATAGATGCAGAGAAAGCATGTGATAAAATTCAACACCCTGCTTCATGATAAAAACTCCCAGCAGGCTGGGCAAGGTGACTCACGCCTGCAATCCCAGAGTTTTGGGAGGCCAAGGTGGGAGAATCTCTCCAGACCAGGAGTTTGAGACCAGCCTGCACAATACAGTGAGACCCTGTTGCTAAAAAAAATGTTTTTTTTTTTTTTTTTTTAAAATGTGACCAGGTGCAGTAGCTCATAATCCCAGCACTTTGGAAGGCTGAGGTGGGCAGATCACTTGAGGCCAGGAGTTTGAGACCAGCCTGGCCAACATGATGAAACCCCATCTCTACTAAAAATACAAAAATTAGGCCGGGCGCAGTGGCTCAAGCCTGTAGTCCCAGCACTTTGGGAGGCCGAGACGGGCAGATCACGAGGTCAGGAGATCGAGACCATCCTGGCTAATACGGTGAAACCCCGTCTCTACTAAAAAATACAAAAAACTAGCCAGGCGAGGTGGTGGGCACCTGTAGTCCCAGCTACTTGGGAGGCTGAGGCAGGAGAATGGCGTAAACCCGGGGGGCGGAGCTTGCAGTGAGCTGAGATCCGGCCACTGCACTCCAGCCTGGGCGGCAGAGCGAGACTCTGTCTCAAAAAAAAAAATACAAAAATTAGCTGGGCGTGGTGGCACATGCCTGTAATCCCAGGTACTCGGGAGACTGATGCAGGAGAATCACTTGAACCGGGGAGGCAGAGATTGCAGTGAGTCAATATGATGCCACTGCACTCCAGTCTGGGTGACAGAGCAAGACACTCTAAAAAATAAATAGGCCGGGCGCAGTGCCTCACGCCTGTAATCCCAGCACTTTGGGAGGCCAAGGCAACCGGATCACTTGAGGTCAGGAGTTTGAGAACAGCCTGGCCAATATGGCGAAACCCTATCTCTACTAAAAATACAAGCAATTAGCTGGGCCTGGTGGCAGGTGCCTGTAATCCCAGCGACTCGGGAGGCTGAGGCAGGAGAATCACTTGAACCCGGGAGGCAGAGGTTGCAGTGAACCGAGATCGTGCCACTGCAATCCTCCAGCTTGGGCGACAAAAGCGAAACTCAGTCTCGGAAAAAAAAAAAATCAGGCAAAAGATCTGAACAGACATTTCTCAAAAGACATACAAATGGCCAACAGGCATATGAGAAAAACCTCAGTATCACTAGTTACCAGGGAAATGCAGATCAAAACCACAATGAGGTAACATCTCGCCCCAGTTAGAATTGGTGTTATCTAGAAGACAAAAAATAAATGCTGGCAAGGATGCCGAGAAAAGGGAACTCTTACGCTCTGTTGGTGGGAATGTAAATTAGCGAAGCCATTATGGGGAACTGTATGGAAGTTTCTCGAAAAACTAAAAATAGAACTACCATACGATCCAGCAGTCCTACTACTGAGTATTTATCCAAAGGAAAGGAAATCAGTACATCAAAGGGATCCTTGCACTCCCATGCTTGTTGCAGTGCTACTCACACTAGCCAAGACATGGAATCAACCTGTCTACCAAAGGATGAATGGATAAAGAAAATGTGATATATACACATATCTATACACATATACACGTATATACACACACACACACACACAATGGAATACTATTTTGTCATGAAAAGAATGAAATCCTGTCATTTGCAGCAACATGGATGGAACTGGAGGTCATTATGTTAAGAGAAATAAGCCAAGTACAGAAAGACAAACATCACATGCTCTCACTCACAGGTGGGAGCGAAAAAAGTCGACCTCTGGAGGCAGAGGATGGAACGATAGATCCCAGAGCCTAGGAAGGCTGCGTGGGTGTGTGAGAAACAAACTCACCCATCCACACCCAAAGAATGGACTTAGAGACCCGGAGAAGAGCCAAAGTGAGACTTTTAATGACGGTCTTGCAAGATTGGGTGTCTGGTGGGCTGGCACACCCAGCACAGTTTCAACAAGCAATTTGTCCCCTAGTGCGCAGGTCCCTCCCCCGGTTCCTCATAGGCTGAGTACTATGGGGTCACGACATTCCTGGACGTCACCTATTGGTTGTTGGGCAGGGGCTTTAGGTGTTTTCTTTAGGGTTGTCTTGCTGCATTTTGTTGCAGCCCACAATGCATTGCAATCCTAGTTAGCTAAGGGGCTCTTCAAGTATTTGACTTATGACCTAAGTAGCTGGGCAGGCTCATAAGAACAGACAAAGTGAGCTATTTTACAGGCTAGTAAACTTTTATCTTAGACCAAACTTCTTTGGTTTGGCTGAGGGTAACTTAAGTAGGTGTGGGGGGCAGGGGCGACAAGCAGGCGTTGGCTATCCAACCAGGGGCCTAGTATATCCTGTTTTCTCTGTAGCTTGCTGACCTAAGCCAATTTAAGGTACTTTGTCTTGAAAATGGACCACTGTATACATTATTTCCTTCCAGTGGAGGGGAAGGACAAAAAGAGGATGCTTAATGAGTACAAATACACAGTAAGATGGAAGATGGAAGGAATAAGTCTAATGTTTGATAGCAGAGTAGGGTAGCTATAGTTAACAACAATGTATTGTTTATTTCAAAATAGCTGGAAGAGAGGACTTGGAATGTTCCCAACACGTAGAAATGACAAATACTTGAAGTGATGGACACCCTAAATACTGAGTTAATCATTACGCATCCTATGCATGTAATAAAATCTTACATGTACCCCTTGAATATGTACAAAAATTATGTATCAATTAATAATATATCATGTCAAAAATGCAGGCTAGGTGAGGTGGCTCACGCCTGTAATCCCAACAGTTTGGGAGGCTGAGGTGGGCAGATCACTTGAACCCAGGACCTCAAGACCAGCCTGGGCAATATGGCAAAACCCTGTGTCTACAAAAATTACAAAACTTAGCTGGGCATATTGGCGCATGCCTGTGGTCCCACCTACTCCGTAGGCTGAGGCACAAGAATCCCTTGAATCCGGGAGGCAGAGGTTGCAGCGAGCCAAGATTGCATCACTGAACTCCAGCCTGGGGTTTCACCATGTTTGTCAGGCTGGTCTCGAACTCCTGACATTGTGATCTGCCCTTCTCGGCCTCTCAAAGTGCTGGGATTACAGGTGTGAGCCACGGCACCTGGCCAACTTACAGACATTTCTGAAAAGAAGATATGCAAACACTGGGCTTGGTAGCTCACGCCTGTAATCCCAGCACTTTGGGAGGCCAAGGTGGATGGATCACCCGGGGTCAGGAGTTTGAGACTAGCCTGACCAACATGGTGTAACTTTGTCTCTACTAAAAATACAAAAATTAACCGGACATGGTGGCAGGTGCCTGTAGGCCCAGCTATTCAGGAGGCTGAGGCAGGAGAATCGCTTGAACCCGGGAGGTGGAGGTTGCAGCGAGCCGAGATGGCACCACTGCACTGCACTCCAGCCTGGGCAACAGAGTGAGACTACTTCTCAAAAAACAAAACAAAACAAACAAACAAACAGAAAGAAACGTGGCCAACAGGCATATGGTTTCACCCTAGAGTTAGGCAAAATCACCTAACACAAAGCCCGCTTTGTAATGAAGTGTTAATACCTTGTGTAATCTATTGAATACTACGCTGAAAATGAAAAACAGAATGGTGGTTGGGTGCTCAAAGCATAGTTTCTACTGAAGGTGTATCACTTTTGCACCATCACAAAGTTGAAAAATCGTTAAGTCGAATTGTCCTAAGATGGGACCATCTGTACTTGAATTGTGGGGAGTGTAGCTTTCACGAAAGGAAGAGTCCATTGACGCGGCACACCTCATTGTCTTATTTAAGAAACTGCCACAGCCACTCCAGCTTTCCGCAAGCACCACCCTGATCAGTCAGCAGCACTGAGGCGAGACCTCCGCTGGCAAAAAGATTACAACTCCCTGAAGGCTCAGGTGATTATTAGCATTTTTTAGCAATAAGATATTTTAAAATTAAGGTACATCCTTTTTTTCAACTTAATGGTATTGTACACTTACTAGACTACAGTAAAGTGTAAAGATAACTTTTGTATGCACTGGAAAACTAAAACATTTATGTGACATTGCGGCGGCCTGGAATTGAGTCGGCAATACTTGCAACGTGTGTGTAGTTCCTGCTGGCGAGGCAGGATAAAAGCTTGAATCTTTCTCTCTAATTACCAATTTTCAGGGTAAGGGGTTTGTGCAATGGGCTGTCTCTGATGATGGCAGATGAGTTTTTGTTTGCTTTTTGCTTTAGTTTTCTTTCTTTGACTTTTTGATGTATCATTATGGACTCATAGATTATTATATATTTAATGCGTTTTGATCCAGCTCAGCCATCGTATGGGAGCTCTTTCATCATTTTTGCTGGAAAATTTAAAAGTAAGGGGCTGAAGTAAATGATATTTTACCTCTAAGTACTTGAGTATGCATTTCTGAATCAAGAAGGAAAGCTTCCTGCATAATCGCAGTACCATTACCCCACTAACAAAATCCATCATTCTGGCCACTCTTCTTTTTTCATGATTCCAATAATCTATGCATCTTAATTCAGCTGCTTTCTGCCACAACGAGATGTTCCAGCCTTATCTTATTACACATTTCCTGCACCAGACCTGGACTCAGCTACTTACTGAGGAGTCCATGGATCTTTAAAGTGGGGAAATGGCATTTAGAAACCCAGGTTAAATGATGAGTTCCTCTTGATAGTTTCAATTCAAATTTAACATTAAAAGTCTTCCTTAGGCTGGGAACAGTGGCTCACGCCTGTAATCCCAGCACTTTGGAAGCCAAGGTGGGTAGAAAGCTTGAGCTCAGGAGTTTGAGAGCAGCCTGGGAAACATAGCAGAACCTCATTTCTACAAAAAATACAAAAAATTAGCCAGGCGTGGTGGTGCACGTCTGTGGTCCCACCTATGTGGGAGTTTGAGGTAGGAGGATCGCTTGAGCCCTGGAGGTCTAGGCTGCAGTGAGTCAAGATCACACCACTGCTCTCCAGCCTTGGTGACACAGCAGAGACCCTGTCTCAAAAAAAAAAAAAAAAAAAAAAAGAGTTTTTCTTAATTTCTTTGATTTTGTACTTGTATTTCATTTCTCTTATATGGAAAATTTTGGCTCCTAACGACTTTAATGTAATTACTAGCTTTAGCTTACCCTGTATTTAACATGGTTTCACAATAACAATTTCAATATCTCTATAGCCAATAATACTAGTAAGAGAAATCTGAGATTTTTTTGCAAGCATTTTTTTTCTTTTGCTATTATCTAAGGGTATAAAGTCAAATACTCTGCTCTAATGGCCCCCATTTTTTTTTCACATTGAGGTGTTGTATGCACCTGAACCAACTGTTTTGAAAGACTGCAGGCAGGGATCTATTTCGCTTCTCTTCCTTGTGGGTATTTAGGACTATTCCCTCTTCCTCCAACAGATGCGTCGGGCCAGCTCTGGCAAACTCAAGTCGCCACATGTGCAGGTCTTTGTCCTGGTTCTCTTTCCCATTCCATCAATCTGTTTATCTCTGTGCTGTGCTGTTCTATATTCATTATCATGTTTTTGTTCTGAGATGTGGGGTCTGATAAGCAAGTCTCTCCCTTCTTTAGAAGCACCATGTGCTGCTGGGGCAACTATTGAGATGACAATATGGTTTTTCTCCTTTAATAAGTGAATGGAGTGACTTAGAAATTTTCTAAAATTAAATTAACCTTGGATTCCTGGAATAATCCCAACTGAACCAAAATATCATACACAGTTTGATCCTTGGACAACACAGGTTTGACTTGCATGGGTCCACTTACATGCAAACTTTTTTCCGCCTCGGCCTTTCCTAACATAGCAAGGCCAAGCCCCCCTCGTCCCCCTCCTCTTCAGCCTACTTATTGTGAACGCAATGAGAATGGAGACTTTTAGGATGATCCACTTCCACTTGATGATGTGCAAATATATTTTCTCTTTCTTTTTTTTTTTTTTTTTTTTTGAGACGGAGTCTCGCTCTGTCACCCAGGCTGGAGTGCAGTGGCCGGATCTCAGCTCACTGCAAGCTCTGCCTCCCGGGTTCACGCCATTCTCCTGCCTCAGCCTCCCCAGTAGCTGGGACTACAGGCCCCCGCCACCTAGCCTGGCTAGTTTTTTGTATTTTTAGTAGAGACAGGGTTTCACCATGTTAGCCAGGATGGTCTCGATCTCCTGACCTCGTGATCCGCCCGTCTCGGCCTCCCAAAATGCTGGGTTTACAGGCTTGAGCCACCGCGCCCGGCCTTCTCTTTCTTATGATTTTCTTAATAGTATTTTCTTTCTTCTAGCTTACTTTATCGTAAGATTACAGCATATAATACAGATAACGTATAAAATATGTGTTAATCAACTGTTTATGTTATCTGTAAGGCTTCTGGTCAACAGTCGGCTATTAGTCATCCAGTTTGGCGGGAGTCAAAAGTTATACATGGATGTTTGACGGTGCGTTGGGGGTGCAGTGGTCAGCGGTACTTTTTCCACATTTTGAGATTGGATAGGGCAATATTTTGTGCAGGATTTTTCATCTGTGCCCAAGAGTGTGCTTCTTCTTCCTCGGTACACACTAGTTCTGTCTTTGTGTTAGATTGTAAGAGAGTCCTACAGTGAACTGGGTCACGTGCCCACTTTTCCCTACATTTTGAAATTTGTAAAAATGGGATAAAATATTCTTTTTAATTTTGGCAGAACATGTAAAACTGTCTTAGATTTTTGACATCTTTGTGGGAAGATTTTAACTTCTTAATTTCTTTTAGGATTATAGGACTCTTCGGGCTTTCTGTTTCTCTATGACTCAAACTTGGCAAATAACAGTTTTCTAGAAATGGTCCATTTTGTGTAATTTTCCAAGTTGCCTTGCTAGGAGATTGCTCATGTCGCCCTCGGCTGCATTGTAGAGCAGCCTCCTCTCATTTCTCAGTAGGGTTTGTGCCTCTTGCCGGTCTTTCCCTTCAGAGATCTTGTGGCCGTTTTATTAATTTTTTCAATAAATCAAATTTATATATGTTAGTTCTGTTTTTAGTTCTAATTTAGTTTGAGGTATTTTTAGTTCTAATTTTGTTTTGTTTTTCATTTATTTATGTTTTACCTTTATCTTCATCCTTCTACTTTCTTAGTATATTCCTATTGTCAGTTTTAGACTTCCTTCAGCTGGATGCTTAACATTTTTGTTTGTTTGTTTGTTTTTGAGACAGAGTCTCGCTCTGTGGCCCAGGCTGGAGTGTAGTGGCACCATCTTGGCTCACTGCAGCCTTTGCCTCCTGGGTTCAAGCAATTCTCCTGCCTCAGCCTCCCGAGTAGTTGGGATTACAGGTGCCCGCCACCATGCCTGGCTAATTGTTGTGTTTTAGTAGAGATGGGATTTCACCATGTTGGCCAGGCTGGTGTCAAACTCCTGACTTCAGGTGATCCGCCCACCTCGGCCACCCAAAATGCTGGGATGACAGGCGTGAGACACCGTGCCCGGCTGGATGCTTAACTTTTTAATGTTCAGTTGCTCTCTTTACTAATGTAAGTGTGTAAGGAATAAATTATCATTTAGTTCTAAATATTTCACGCTTTCTTTCATTCATGAATGATTTAGAAATCTGATGTAAGGTTTCCAATGTATTTTAATACTCTTCCTCAGTGAGCGATTGAGAGTTGAATTATGTTTGGCTTAGAAAGCGAAGTCATATGACACTGGGATTTGAAGTGCGTTGAGCCCGGCCTTATATCCAAGTGTGTGCTCATTGCTGTAAGTGCTCCACACGCACCTGAGCAAAATGTGTCCTCTCCAAAGGTCACGTCTAGCTATGGCTTTAAATCCAGCTCGCAAATGGTGCTGTTGGAATCTTATTCACCTTTTATTAATGTTTTGTCTGCTTGACGTGGCAGTCACTGAGAGAGTTGTGTTGAAATTTTCTTTTTTGATAGAATTATCAATTTCTACTTGCAGTCTTGTTCATTTTTTCCCCATACTTATGGGTGTTTTCAGGTACATACATGTTTTGAATCTTTATATCCTCTGAACAATACTATTCATCATTATATACTGGCCTTCTTTTCAATAATTATGGTTTTTGTCTTAAAATATATTTTTTTGAAAATCAATTTAGCACCAGGTGTGGTGGCTCATGCCTGTAATCCCAGCACTTTGGGAGGCCAAAGCAGGTGGATCACCTGAGGTTGGGAGTTCGAGGCCAGCCTGACCAACACGGAGAAACCTCCATCTCTACTAAAAATACAAAATTAGCCAAGTGTGGTGCTGCATGCTTGTAATCCCAGCTACTTGGAAGGCTGAGGCAGGAGAATTTCTTGAACCCGGGAGGCAGAGGTTGCAGAGAGCCAAGATTGCACCATTGCACTCCAGCCTGGGCAACAAGAACAAAACTCCATCTCAAAAAAAAAAAAAAAGAAAGAAAAAAAGAAAAAGAGAGAATATTAGTTTAGCCACACCAGCTTTCTTTTTACTGATACTTGCCTGACCATAGCACTTGTAATATTATTATTTTAAACTCCATAAATTAAATGTTTATAATGATGATATATTTATCTAACTATAATAATTATATATTTGTCTAACTAAATATTATTTATCTAGTGAGAGTGTATTTAGAATTATCCACTCTTAATGATTTCCTTTTTAAAAATTTTTTATTTATTTTTATTTTTTTGAGACGGAGTCTCACTCTGTAGCCCAAGCTGGAGTGCAGTGGTGCAGTCTGGCTCATTGTAATCTCTGCCTCCTGGGCTCAAGCAATTCTCATGCCTCAGCCTCCTGAGTAGCTGGGACTACAGGCACACACCACCACGCCTAGCTATTTTTTTGTATTTTAGTAGGGGTGGGGCTTCACCATGTTGCCCAGGGCGGTCTTGAACTCCTGAGCTGAGGTGATCCACCCGCCTTGGCCTCCCAAAGTGCTGGGATTACAGGCGTAAGTCACCATGCCCAGACACTTTTAGCAATTTCTTTATTCACTGTTCCTTCTTTTATTTCAGCCTCTCCCTCTGTGATCATTGTCCTTCTTCCTGAAATGTATCCTTTAAAGGCTACTTGAATAGTAGTTTAGCTGGGTACAAAATTTGGGGTTCTCAATTGTTTTCCTTGAGTTGAGGTGTGTTGGTAAACTCTTAGTTGTTATGTAACATAAAAATATTTCTAATTTTCCTTTATTATTGAAAGATCATTTTTCTGGGCATAGAATTACAGATTGACAGTTCTGTTCTCTGGAAACTTTGAGGTCTTTAGGGTCCCATTGTTGTTAAGAAAACCACCACCATTCTTTTTTGTTTTGGAGACAGAGTCTCACTCTGTCACCCAGGCTGGAGTGCAAATGGCATGATCTTGGATCATTGCAACTTCCACCTCCCAGGTTCAAGTGATTCTTCCATCTCAGCCTCCCAAATAGCTGGGATTACAGGTGCACACTACCACACCCAGCTAATTTTTGTATTTTTACTAGAGACAGGGTTTTGCCATGTTGGCCAGGCTGGTCTCAAACTCCTGACCTCAGGTGATCCACCCACCTCTGCCTCCCAAAGTGTTGGGATTACAGGTGTGAGCCACCATGCCTGGCCAACACCATTCTTTTGTAGAGAATCTTTCTTTACTATTGTGGCTGTTTTAAACAAATTTTATTATCTACAGTATTCCTCAATGTTATTGTGACGTAACTATGTAGTTTTACTTTCATTTATTCTGTTTGGCATACCTTATGTTTTTGTATCTTCTGTGGACACATGTTGTATTCATTTCTGGGGTTGCTGTAGTGAAGTATCACATACTGAGTAGTTTATGCAACAGAAATGTATTGTCTCACAGTTCCAGAGGCTGGAAGTCCAAACTCAAGGTGTCAGCAAGGTTAATCCCTTCTGAGGCTGTGAGGGAGGATCCTGTGCCTCTCTCATTAATTCTGGTAGCCCCAGGTGTTCTTTAGCTTATAGATGAAATTCTCCCCGTGTCTTCATGCCTTCCATCTGTACATGTCTGTCTCTAGGTCCAAATTTCCCCTTTCCATAAGATATCAGTCACACTGGATTAGGGTTGTCAATAAAATATTTGAAGAGATTTCTTCTGAGCCAAATATGAGTGACTAATGGCCTGTGACACAGCCCCAGCAGGTCCTGAGACAGGTTTCCAAGGCGGTTGGGCACAGCTTGGTTTTGTACATTTTAGGGAGGCGTAAGACATCAATCAATACATGTAAGATGTACATTGGTTTGGTCTGGAAAGGTGGGACAACTTGAAGTGGGGGCTTCCAGGTCAGAGATGGATTCAAGGATTTTCTGGTTGCCAGTTGGTTGAAAGAGTTATCTAGGCCAGGCTCGCGCCTATAATCCCAGCACTTTTGGAGGCCAAGATGGGAGGAACATCTGAGGTTAGGAGTTCGAGACCAGCCTGGACAACGTGATGAAACCCTGTTTCTACTAAAAATACAAAAATTAGCCAGGCATGGTGGCACATGCCTGTAATCCCAGCTACTCCAGAGGCTGAGGTGGGAGAATTGCTGGAACCTGGGAGGTGGAGGTTGCAGTGGGCCGAGATCACACCACTGCACTCCAGACTGGGCAACAGAGCAAGACTCCGTCTCAAAAAAAAAGAAAAAGAAAAGAGTTATCTAAAGACCTGGAATCAATAGAAAGGGAGTGTCTAGGTTAAGATAACGGGTTGTAGAGACCAAGGTTCTTACTATGCAGATGAAGCCTTCCAGGTAGCTGACTTCAGAGAGAATGGATTGCAGATGTTTCTTATCAGACTTCAAGAGTCTGTTCTATCAGTCTTAATTTTAATCTTTCTGTTTGAATGTTAATGCTGGTCACTGTGCCAGAATTCCAAAGGGAAAAGGGTATAATGAAGCATCTGACCCCTGATTTCCGTCATGGCCTGAGCTAGTCTTTTAGGTTAACTTTGGAATGCCCTTGGCTGAGGGGAGGATCCATCAGTCAGTTGGGAGCTTAGATTTTTATTTTTGGTTTACAGGATCTACCCCAATTACTTCATCTTACCTTGATCACCTGTAAACGCCCTATTTCCATATAAGGCCACATTCACAGGTACTGGGTATCAGGACTTCAACACCTTTTGAGAGACAACTTAACCCGTGGCATGTATCTTTCCCAATTCTGGAAAATTCTGGCATGATCTCTTTGAATATTTCCTCTATCTCATCCTTGCTACTCCCTCATTCAGAATCTCCAGATAGATGTATGTTATATGTTGCCACGTAGTCTTCTGTGCCTATTAACATGTCTTTCACATGTTCTATTCCCACCATGTTCCTGTGTATTGCATTATGGGTAATTTCTTCTCATCTTTCTTGTAGTTGACTAATTCTTGTTTTACCTGTGTCTAATCTGCTGTTTAACTCTTTCATTGAGGTTTTGAAAGATCTTTATTTTCAATCATTATAGTTTTCCATATGATGCTTTTCTGACTCTGGCTGTATTCCATGCCATTTTGCTCCTTTCGCATCTTCCAGTAGTATGTCCATCTGTCATTTTTTGCTGGTGTTGCTGCTTGATAACTTTTGGGCCGGGCGCAGTGGCTCACACCTGTAATCCCAGCACTTTGGGAGGCCGAGACGGGCGGATCACGAGGTCAGGAGATCGAGACCATCCTGGCGAACACGGTGAAACCCCGTCTCTACTAAAAATACAAAAAATTAGCCGGGTGTAGTGGCGCACACCAGTGGTCCCAGCTACTTGGGAGACTGAGGCAGGAGAATGGCGTGAACCTGGGAGGTGGAGCTTGCAGTGAGTCGAGATCGCGCCACTGCACTCCAGCCTGGGGCAACAGAGTGAGACTCCGTCTCAAAATTTAAAAATGAAAACTTTTGATGTGAGCTCATATTTGCCAGGCTCTGCTGCATGGGAGCATTGAGGGCCCTGGATTGGAGATGCTTGCCTTTCTGCGTCTGCAGTGGTCACTATCAACCCACAAAACTTTGAATGAATTTCTCTAATTCTTTATTTAGAGAGTCTAACTTTTTTTTTTTTTTTTTTGAGACAGGGTCTCACTCTGTCACCCAGACTGGAGTGCAATGTCATGATCACGGTTCACTGCAGCCTCAACCTCCCAGGCTCAAGTGATCCTCCTGTCTCAGCCTCCTGTGTAGCTGGGACCATGGGTGTGCACCACCACAGCCAGGTAATTTTTATATTTTTTGGTAGAGGCAGGGTTTCATCATGTCACCCCGGCAGGTTTCAAACTCCTGGGCTCAAGCAATCTGCCTGCTTCAGCCTCCCAAAGTGCTGGGATCACAGGTGTGAGCCACTGCACCTGGCCTACTTAGAGATTCTTTAATGGTCTGCAGTAACGTGAATGCCAACTCTGAGACCACGTGAGACAAGGGGAGACTGAAGAGAGATACACCCAGGTGGGCTGAGGTCTCACGTTCATCTCTTTACCTGTAGCTTGGTAAGACACTGGTTCAGCAGTTCCAAATGAGGCTAATGAGAAAACAAGTTGATATCAAGTCCTGAGATCCAGAAGCTCCCCTTGATAATGAGGCCAGGCAGCACCTGCTGTTCCAGGGTCCCCCTAGACGTTCACTTCTCCCTTTCCCTTTGAGAGTGCAGAACTCAGGGCTGTGGTCCTTCTCCCTACTTTAATCATGTTATCTTAGGGGAGGAATGGTAGGACCAGATGCAGACGAGGAGACAGAACAGGAAATCTTAAAGGTTCTGTCATACTTCCTGGGAACCTACCATACAGCTGACAGAAAAAAACCATTATCCTTCTATGCTGTTAGTGGCTACCTTTATATTTGTAACATGATACTTGACTTTCAGAAGTCTAGACTCCATCTCTCCACCCTTTTGAACAGCAAAAAGGGCTTAGAATGTTTTACTCCAACTGCTTCCTTAGGGATTCTGGCTTTTATTCCTTAGTATTTTAGTTTTCCCTTTTGGTGTAAACTTGCATAGTCATTATAACTTTTTAACATTCAATGATTATTTAGATTTGCCACATATTTACCAATTTCTCTACTCACCATTTCTTCTTGCATACCCCAACTTCCTTCTGAATTCCAAATTAAAGGGTTTTTTCTTCCTAAAGTTTGTTATCCTTAAGCGATTCTTTCATCATGGTTCTAACAGTGGTAAATCATGTTACCTGGTAATTTCAGGTTTTATTGTCTGAAAATAGCTATTCCTCCTTCACTTTTTTTTTTTTTTTTTTTTTTTTAGGAAACAAGGTCTTACTCTATCGCCCAAGTTGTAGTGTTGGAGTGTGGTATTGCTGCTTGATAACTTTTGGGCTGGGTGTGGTGTGATTCTGGCTCAGCACAGCCTTGACCTCCAGGCTCAAGCCATCCTTCCACCTCACCCTCCTGAGAGGCTGGGACTACAGACACACGCCACAATGTTCAGCTAATTTTTTTATTCTTTGTAGAGATGAGGTCTCACTATGTTGCCCAGGCTGGTCTGGAACTCCTGGGCTCAAGCGATCCTCCCATCTTGGCCTTCCAAAATGCTGGGATTATAGGTATGTGTCACTGTGCCCTGCTCCCTCCTTCACTCTTGAATAATACTGAAGTTGGGTATTGGCTGTTATATTCTTACAATTTGAAGATATTGACTTCTGAACCATGATGTGACTATGGAGAAATATGCACAAACCTAACTGTTGTTCCTTTGAACACAGTTTCTCTTATCTCTGTTTGCTTTTAAGGTTTTCTCTTTGTCTTTGGAATTCTGCAGTTTCAACATGATGTGTCCAGGTTAGGTTTATTTTTATGCATTCTGCTTGGGACTTGTGCAGCTTAAACTTAAGGATTTATGCTTTTGGTTATCTCTGTAAAGATCTCAGTCATTATTTCTTTGAATATCGACTTCTCCTATTTCTTTATCCTCATGCTATAAAACTCATTAAATATATTTTCATTCTATTTTCCATGCCTCATAATCTCCTTTGACATTTTACATGTCTTCATCCCATTCCTGCATCTGCCTAATTTCTAATGATCAACCTTCCCATTTGCAAGTTGTTTCTTCAGCTCTGTTAATTAGTTGGTCAACTTTCCCTGAGGTTTCAATTTTTCACTATGGAATTTTGCTTCTGACCCACAGCCAGGGGATAGACAAGTTTCCTTGCCTGTTCACTGGAGTCACAAGTCCAGTTTATCTGGCCCCTTTCCCTGCCCTTTCAACACACATCTCTGAGCAGGATTCTCAATTTCATCTCTCCACTCTCCCAGCATAAGGCCTCATCCCCTGACTCGGTGGCTGGAACATGTTGGGTGCTTAACCAGTAGGGCTATTTCTGGGCCCATAAACGTCCCAGAGATACTGCAATGTCAGCTCCCGGCCCGTCCTGGCTCGCAGTTCCCACTCCATTTCTGGCATATGGGGATTTCCCTTTCTTGCCTATAATGATGTCTAATTTTGATTCTACTTTTAGCTAACAATTTTAGCTGTTTCAAGGGGTAGAGATTAAGCAGTGAGGATGAGGGGCTGAGAAGTTGGGAGAGGATGATTGCTAAGAGGCAGAAAAGACATGCATGATAGATTCTGGCAAACTCACAAGTCTCAGGAGCTAGACATTGGCTCTCAGGCCTGCCAGGACCACCAGGATTAGGGTGGAAATTATTCAGAGAATAGAGGATCTGAGAAGAGAGCCGGACTTCCTGTGCTGGTTTCCCTCTTGAGGCAGTGGCTGATTCTGATCTGACATGAGAGTCACGTTTGGCTCAGCTAAGAGACTGAGCACTGAGTGGTTGAAGAGTTCAGTGAAACTTCAGTGTATTGTGGCTCGGGGGAAGCAAAATTGAGCCCAGGACTTCCTTCAAAGGAGGAGGGTGCTGCCAAACTCTCCGGGCTTGCAGTTGAGACCCCAGAGGGGTGTGCCCTAGAAGCACGACAAAGAGGTAAATCAGAGGGCAAACAAGAGGTGGAACATGTCTTACCATGTCTACAGCCTGTCCTAGACAGCTCAGTCCCGACTTGACTGGTGATCTGTCCCTGCTCTGTGGCAGAGGACAGGGCGGGTCCTCTCTGATGGCCACAATGTCATCCAGAGATTGTACTGTTTTTCCCTAGTCACAGTGTGTCGTTTTAAATCAAGAGTCACCAGACACATTAAAAAATATATAGGCCGGGCGCGGTGGCTCAAGCCCCTAATCCCAGCACTTTGGGAGGCCGAGACGGGCGGATCACGAGGTCGGGAGATCGAGACCATCCTGGCTAACACGGTGAAACCCC
>NW_012116488.1:681400-694880 GCF_000951035.1 Colobus angolensis palliatus
AAACCCCGTCTCTACTAAAAAAAAAAAAAAAAAAACCGGGGGGGCGGGGTGGCGGGCGCCTGTAGTCCCAGCTACTCCGGAGGCTGAGGCAGGAGAATGGTGTAAACCCGGTAGGAGGAGCTTGCGGTGAGCTGAGATCCGGCCACTGCACTCCAGCCTGGGCGACAGAGAGAGACTCCGTCTCAAAAAAAAAAAAAAAAAGAGTGTGACAGATGGGTTAACAGACTATTAGTGGACAGAACTGAAGAGAGGATTAACGAGCATGAATTGAGGTCAGCAGCCGACAGAAGACTGAAGCACACAGAGAAGAATGCACGGAAAATAGCATCAGAGACACACAGGATGCAGTCAACAGGCCTACCACATCTGTCACTCGAATCCCAGAGGGGAGATTGCAAATGGGGCAGAACAATATCTGAAGAGAAAATGAATGCAACGTTTCCAAAACCAATGAAAGACATACCAACTGCATGTGCAAGAAGTACCACACATTTCACAACAGAGAAATACAAACATACTCCTAAGCACATTGTAGTAAAGCCACTGAAAACTCAGTAACTAGGAGAAAATCAGTAACAGGAGGCGGGGCACAGTGGCTCACGCCTGTAATCCCAACACTTTGGGAGGCCAAGACAGGAGGACCCTGTCTCTGGAAAAATAAAAATAAATTAAACAAATAACAGCCAGGAAAAAACAAGATGCCACCTTCAAAGAGGCAACAGTGAGGCTCTTGACTTCTCCACGTAAGCACTGAAGGCTGGAAGACAATGGAACAACATTCTCTAAGCCAAAGAGAAAATAACGCCAACTTGGGGTGCTATTTCAAGCGAAAGGGAAAGGCAAAATAAAAACATTTTCAGACACCCTCCCCAGTGAATTGAGAGAATTCCTCACAGCAAACATGCACTAATAAACAAGACAAATCACAATGGAGGCCTTTGGAAAATGGTCCTGGATGGAAACATGGAAATGCAGGAGGGAAAGAACGAAAGAGCAGCAGAGAAGAAACACGCTGGTGTGTTTCGATGCACGCCGGCTGTAGAAAATGATAAGATGATTTATTGTGTGGTTTAACATATGTGCAGAATTGAAATGCCTGAGAATGACAGCACAAAAAGTGGGAGAGAGGCCGATGGATTTAAAGCATCAGAAGGGCAGAGCGCAGTGGCTCACACTAGTAATCCCAGCACTTTGGGAGGCCAAGGCGGGTGGATCCTTTGAGGTCAGGAATTCAAGACGAGCCTGACCAACATGGTGAAACCCCGTCTCTTCTAAAAATGAAAAAAAATTAGCTGGGCATGGTGGCACATGCCTGTACTCCCAGCTCCTTGGGAGACTGAGGCAGGAGAATGGCTTGAACCCGGGAGGCAGAGGTTCCAGTGAGCCGTGTTCACACCACTGCACTCCAGCCTGGGCGACAGAGCAAGACTCTGTCTCAATAAATAAATAAATAAATAAAGCGTTAGAATGTCTTTACATTGTCCAGGAAGTGATAAAAGTACACATTTACATTAGGCCCTGATAAGTGAAGGATGAATTTTATAATTGGAAATGATTTTATAAATGTAATTGTATAATTGCCAGAAAGTATTAAAAAGAACAATTTATATTAGACCATAATTAGTGGAGGATTAATTTTATAATTGTTTGAGTAATTGCTACTAGTACAATAAAAGTATGACTAACAAGCAAATTGGAGGATGTGAAATAAAAAATTTTAATTAATCCTATAAAAGAAAAAAAGGGAGAAAAAAGAACAAATAGCAGACGTAATACAGCAGATTTAATCCTAAGCACATTGATAAATATAATAGGTGTGTACTAAAAATACTCCAATTAAAAGAAATATTGTCAGACTGAATATTTTAAAACAAGCCCCACAAGAAATTTCGTTAAAAGGATGGAAATTCTTTGAAGTGAGTTGGTTTAAATAAATAAATAAAAGGATGGCAAAGATAAATAATAACATTAACTAGAATAAAAGCTGGCATAACTATAATAATATGAGACAAAATGGACTTCAGATAAAAAAGTAACTACAGAAGACTTCATAATGATAAAAGGGCTCATCGACCGGTAAGTTAATAATTCTAAGTTAATAATTCTAAATTGCATGCCCCTAATAGCATAGCTTCGAAATACATAAAGAAAAACTTAAAGGCTGGGTGCAGTGGCTCACATCTGTAATCCCAGCACTTTGGGAGGCCAAGGCAGCAGATCATTTGCGGTCAGGGGTTTGAGACCAGCCTGACCAATATGGTGAAACCCCGTCTCTATTAAAAAGGACAAAAATTAGCCAGGTGTGGTGGTGGGAGCCTGTAATCCCAGCTACTCGGGAGGCTGAGGCAGGAGAATGGTTTGAACCCAGGAGGCAGAGGTTGCAGTGAGCTGAGATCACACCACTGCACTCCAGCCTGGTGACAGAGCGTGACTCCGTCTCAAAAAATAAAATAAAATAAAATAAAATAAAAACTTACAGAACTGAAAAGAGAAATAGAGAGATCTGCTATCATGGCAGTGACTTTAACACAGTCCTTTCAGTAACTAGTAGAATAAGCAGATGGAAGAAACTTCATATGGATATAGATTATTTGAACATAAATCATGAAGTTGGTCAAATTGACAAAAAATAGCACCTCTCCAAAAAAAAATTGGGAGTTTACATATTCTCTTCAAGGGCATATGTAATAATTATCAAAAGTGTCCCTATACTGGGCCATAAGGCATTTCAAGTGACTGAAATAATTTTAAGTAGATATTCTGACCATGGTGAAAGGAGGCTACAAATCAATAACAAAAGAATAACCAGAAAATTCTCAAATGTTTGGTAATTTAACAATACACATCTAAATAACTGACAGGCCAAGAAAGAAATCATAAAACACTAGAAATTCTTTTACCTAAACAGTGATGAAAATATATCAAACCTTATGGGATCAGCTAGAAGTATGTTTAGAAGGAAATGTATAGCTTTAAATCTGTATATTAGAAAAGAAGATTCGCAGAAAAATCAGTGACTGTCCATATCATAAAGGAAAGAAATAGGAAAGAAACACCCAGATAGGAAAGAAAAGAAAAAAGCTAACAAACAAAAATAAAATTAAAACTAACAGCAGAAATCAATGAAAGAGAAAACAATAAACAGGTAACAGAAAATATGTAAAACCAAAAAGGTGGTTTCACGAAAAGAGTATTGAAACTGGCAAACCACAGCAAGACTGAAACAAGAGAGAGAAAAGGCACAATCACCAACATCAGGAGTGAAGACGAGAGCATCGGTGGCTCCAACAGTGGCGAGAAAGACAAGAGGATATTAGGAACAATTTGATGCTATTAGATATTTTCTAATTTTTTTCAAATTTGTATTGCAGTATAACATACATATGTAGGCTGGGCGCGGTGGCTCAAGCCTGTAATCCCAGCACTTTGGGAGGCCGAGACAGGCGGATCACGAGGTCAGGAGATCGAGACCATCCTGGCTAACATGGTGAAACCCCGTCTCTACTAAAAAATACAAAAAACTAGCCGGGCGAGGTGGCGGGCGCCTGTAGTCCCAGCTACTCGGGAGGCTGAGGCAGGAGAATGGCGTAAACCCACAGGAGGTGGAGCTTGCAGTGAGCTGAGATCCGGCCACTGCACTCCAGCCTGGGCGACAGAGCGAGACTCCGTCTCAAAAAAACAAAAACAAAAACAAAAACAAAAACATATGTAGAGTGACCAAATTTATTTATTTTATTTATTTTATTTTAGGAGACAGAGTCTTGCTCTCTCACTCAGGCTGAAGTGCAGTGGCGCAATCTCGGCTCACTGCAACCTCTGCCTCCCAGGTTCAAGCGATTCTTGTGCCTCAGCCCTCATTGGAGCTGGGACTACAGGCGCACGCCACCACACCTGGCTATTTTTTTGTATTTTTAGTAGAGACCGGGTTCCACCAGTTCAGGCTCATCTCCAACTCCTGACCTCAGGTGATCCACCCACCTCGGCCTCCCCAAGTGCTGGGATTACAGACGTGCGCCACCAGGCCCGGCCGGATTCCAGGTCTTTAGATAACTCTTTCAATCAACTGGCAACCAGAAAATCCCTGAATCCATCTACTACCTGGAAGCCTGGGGCCACATGCCTGGCCTTTTTTTTCTTTTTTTTTTTTTTTTTGAGACAGGTGGAGGACATTTCCTTGCACATCTTAGTTAATACCTTCCCCCCAAGAGGTAACCAGTGTTGCGACTTCTGCTGTCATAGATCGCTTTTACCTGCTTTTGAAATCCTATGGCACGTAGACATTGGTATCTGGCTGCTTTTGCTCATCATGATGTCTGGAGAGTCATCCATGTTTTATGAAGTGTAGTCATTTTTTGTTTCCCTTGCAATGTCCTAGCCCAAGGCTCAAACATACTAGATGTTATTTATCCATTCTGTTGTCGAGGGCCATGAGGTTGCTTTCCATGTGGTGATTTTACCACTACAGCTGCTATGAGCAGTCTTGGACATGCCTTTGAAGTGCTGAAAGCACTTTTTTCTCTTGGGTATAAAGCTGGGAGTAGAATTGCTGGGTCCTAGGTAAGCATCTGTATAGCGCTGGTAAATTCTGCCACTTTTTCCAAACCAGTTGAACCACTATACGCTCACCCGCCAAACCAAGGATTCTAGTTTTAGCTACCTTGGTGAGTATGGCTGTATCTCATTATGGTTTTAATTTACACGTCTCTTTTTTTGACAAATGATATTGGGCATGTTTTCAGAAAGGCGTTCAGTCACTGGGACCCCCTCCTGCACGCGCCTGTTCACTTCATAAAGGCATTCGGTCACTGGGACCCCTCCTGCATGCACCTGCTCACTTCATAAAGGCATTCGGTCACTGGGGCCCCTCCTGCACGCGCCTGTTCACTCTCCCTGCTCTTTATGGCGTTGCCTGTCTTTTTTCTCTGACTTGTAATAGTTACTATACATTTTGAGTCCAGATTATTTGTCCTTTTCACTCTCTTCAAGGTGTCTTTGGATGAATAGAGGTTCTTAGTTTTCAGGTAGCCCAATTTACTTAGAAATTCCCGGCCGGGCACGGTGGCTTACGCCTGTAATCCCAGCACTTTGGGAGGCTGAGGCAGGTGGATCGCCTGAGGTCAGGAGTTCGAGACCAGTCTGGCCAACATGGCAAAACCCCCGTTTCTACTAAAAATACAAAAATTAGTCAGGTGTGATGGCGCGCGCCTGTAATCCCAGCTACTCGGGAGGCTGAGGCAGGAGAATCGCTTGAACCAGGGAGGAGAAGGTTGCAGTGAGCCAAGATCACACCATTGCACTCAGCGAGACTTCATCTCCAAAAAAAAGAAAAGAAAGAAGGAAAGAAATTCCCTTATAATTGATAGCTTAAGGAAGAACTTAAAATTATGCCACAGGCCACTCCTGTTTCTGGTCATGAGCGACCGGAGGACAGGATGGGTTTGCCTTCTCACCTGGACCAGTGAGAAAACCAGACATGAGCTTTGCTGCAGGAGGGAAGGCAGGGCAGTCGGGCTCACCTCATTTCTTTCCTTTCTTGGCATCACAGTCCTGTGCTGCCTGCTGTCCAGTGTCTGAAAACTGCCATTTCACATATTTTGTCTTTTTCTCACTGTTCAAGGTGAGAAGGCAAATCCATCCTGTACCCGTTACTCACGGCCAAAAGCAGAAATGGCCTGTGGCATGATTTTAAGTTCTTCTTCAAGCTAAATCATGACAACCTTCTCAGTAAAATTTTATTTTAAGCAGAATTGTATATTTGAGAGTAAAAACAGTTTACTATCTTTTTTGATCATAATTTGAATGTTTGGCCATCATTTCTTTGAATTTTTCCGAAAAATTTATCTGAAAAAGAAACCATTAATTTTTGCATGGAAAAGGTGTGGGCTTCATTCTGTCTAATGGTTTCTTATATTTGTCACTAGCAAGATTAATGAGACACAAACCACATGTGTGCTTCACTCACTCCTGCAAATGACCCAAGACCCAAAGCAGGCCCTGAACCACCAAGCGCCCCCTGTCCCACAGGGATCTCTCTCCTCAGCTCCAGTTCCCTGACTGCATTCTCCAACTGTCACCCGAGCGGCTCACCCACTGTCCCCACGTCTGGACCACTTGGGCCCGGAGCTGGGCATGTCCTTGGCCCTCTCTGCCCCTCCACCAGGACGCAGCCTCTTCAGGTTCCAGCCTTTCCACGCAGCCCGTCTGCCCTCCACTGCCTCCTCCCGCAGCCCCTGTGCCCTTACTCCCAGTCAAAGCCCTCCTCGCTCTGACCAGACAAGGAACGAGAGCGGCTCGCACTCCTTAGGGGAGGTCCTGAACGCTGAGCCACCAGAACAAATCTCTGCCCACTGGCCCCTTGGGCCCAGCCCCACCCTAAGGCCGGCGCCCCCCGCACCTTCTGCAGCCATGGGCCCCGGGGTGTATATTCAGGCTGACTTTCCAGTGGGCCCTGGGTCTCTGGGAAGGCCCGTTGAAGGGCCCCGCTCAGAGGGCCCTCAGGGGTCTGCTGCCCAGACTAAGGTCTCACTACCTGGCCTCGCCCACAGTCCTCCCTGGAGGGGGCTGGGCCAGCAGTGACCACCTCAAGTGTGGCCCTGGGAGTGGCACTGAGATGGTTCAGATGGCAGGGCAAGGCGTGGAGGCCCCGAGTGGCTGCATGAGGCCTGTGGAGCCCCATCCTCAAGTTCTTGGTGGGCCGTTCGGCTCAACCATCCCCTTGCAAACTGAGATGCATCCCTAAGGACAGGCGAGGGTGGCATCATAAAGGCAGTCCACCCAGGAACATCTGGCGAGCCACAGCCATCGCAGGGAGTGGGAGGACGAGGGGCTCGGAGCAGCCGGACAGCTGGGCTGCGGAGGTAAAAAGCCCGCCCTGCTACTCCCGCCAAGGTCTCAAGGTCAGCCTCGCTGAGGACCTGAGCCGCTGCCTGGTAGCCTGGCAGCCTGACAGCACATCAGTGCCGTGGGGCCCGCCCTGTGGCTGAAGGTGGACAGTGACCTCCGACACCTCCAGGGACCCGGGTGTGATGGGTGCCAGTGATGTGACGTAATGACGGGCAGTGGGTGCTCTCCAAAGCCCTAGCAGGGAGAAGGAACTGCGGCAGGAGGTGGCGCTCACCGCACGGCGACTGTGTGCCTGCTCACTGCCTATTTTTATGCAGGATGAGCGAAGTTTTAAACAGTGCTCTCGGCCGGGCGCAGTGGCTCGGCTCACGCCTGTAATCCCAGCACTTTGGGGGGGCCGAGGTGGGCGGATCACGGCCAGGAGATCGAGACCATCCTGGCTAACACGGTGAAATGCTATCTCTACTAAAAAATACAAAAAATTAGCCGGGCGTGGTGGCAGCGCCTGTAGTCCCAGCTACTCAGGAGGCTGAGGCAGGAGAACAGGGTGGACCTGGGAAGCGGAGCTTGCGGTGAGCCGAGATTGTGCCACTGCACTCTAGCCTGGGAGACAGTGAGACTCCGTCTCAAAACAAAACAAAAAACCAGTGCTCTGGGATGCTGTCTCACTGAAGAGTTTTCATAAATTAACTCTTCCGTTTCTTAGGAGTAGACATCTGGAAATGTTGCTTTCTAGCCCAGGCCGCCCCCTGGTGGCAGCATCTCTGAATTGCAGCCTCCCCTGGTCTGTCCCACATGCAGGGCCCCACCCATCCCAAACACCACGGATAGAGAAGCAAGGCCAAGGTGACAGGCTCCAGCGTGCTGCCATGTGATAGAAGAATGATTTATTAGAACAAATTCCATGACAAATCATATAAAATAACCATTTTCCGAAAGACAGCCACAAGACCACCTGAGAACGAATGTACAGTGAACCCTCCGAGAAGCCTGGCAAACAAGGACCATTCCCAGGCAAAGGCTGGAGGGGGAGGAACAAAGGAGCTCAGCGTGGGGAGGAGCAGGAACTTGTGAATTCAAAACATTGCACTGCCACTGCTGAGGGGTGGGAAGGAGCCGTGGATGAAGAGTGACCACTTCATGTCCAGGGGCAGGCAGGGTGGGTAACTGAGGCATGCAGGGGTGGGCAGCAGCCCGGTGGGCCGGACTAGCACCTCCTCCATATAGACAGCAGGCTCTTGGGGCGGGGACCAGGGGGAGAGACACCTGCCCCCCGCCCCCCCACACGTAAACATCAGGTGGGCCGCAGGGCTCAGAGGCACAGAACCCGTACACCCAACCCCAGATCAGCTAAAAGTAAACAGGGGACACAAACCACCCACTTCCAGCCTCCAGCCCCCAGCGCCGCTCCCCCAGCAGCTGGCCCTGTCCAGGTCCGACTCTCGTACCAATGCCAGGCGGGGTGTGGAGCTCACCTACGCCAGTCTGGTCCAGATGGGACACCCCCACGTCCATCCCCACCAACCACGGCCAATGGGCTCTTTGGCTTAGAGGCTCTGGCAACACGGGCTGCCCCAGCAGGGGCCACGGCAGAGGGGCCAAGCTCTGCTCACCTGCCATGTTCCCAGCTGAAAGAATCCTGAGAAAGCAACAGTTCCTGGGCCCGTCCCTACCCCCATGCCCACCCGAGGCCTGATGGCATGAAGCCAAAAGGGGAGGGCGTGTGATGCAGGCCAAGCTGCGAGCTTCTGGAAACCCGGCTTCCAGTCACTTTGGTCGTGTACTCACTCCCGCCTGAAGGGCTGCCACGCACCTGGCTGTGCCCAGGCCCTTGGAAGCCCAAGTACAGAGGCCCATAGCCCCTCAAGGGGACATGCCCCACAGTCCTCACGGTGCAGCATGGAGGCGCCTGGACTAGCCGAGTGCATGGGAGTAGGGGGGGGTATCTGCACCTGTGTGCATGGCTCAGCTCTCAACCAGCCCCCGGTCCACACCCAGGAGGGCTTCACGGGGCAGCCCCAAGCTCAATGGGTTTGGCAACTGTGTTGGCACCACAGGCTGGAAGCAGTGGGGCTCCTGCCTATAAAAGGCCTGGGGTCAGGTGGGAGCCACCAGGGCAAGTGCCCTGCCATCTTAGATAGTCCCAGGACAGGTGAGCCTGCCCCAGCTCCATGTTTGGCACCAAATGACCCCACAGTCGACCTCTCTTCCTCTGCCTGGCCGCAGGCCAGTACAAAGGGGTATGGCAGGTTAGTGCCTGGTGGAGCCAGTCAGGCCTGGAGGGGGCACCTGCAATGGCACCAACAACTCTTTCCTTTAAAGCTAAAGACAAAAATAACAGTGATGAAGAGGAGGTGGGGTAATGCCCTTGAGGGCTTGACCTTGGCAGCAGCCTGGCCAGGAGCTGGGCCAGAGACCTGTAGGGGGTGGGGTGGGGTGGGGGTGGACACAGGGCTGGACAGGGTGAGTAGGGTGCTGGCTGGGAGCTGACGAAGGGGGCAAGGGTGTGGGAGGCACCCGCCCACGGGGATATGGCACATGTGGGGGTCTTCAGGGAGAACCACTTGCCGCCAGGCAGGCGGGCGTGCGGCGGACGGGAGGCAGAGACGCACACGCACAGGGAGGCCAGCCTGGCCAGGTCCGGGGCCTAGATCAGGAACCTCTCGGCATCAGCGAGGAAGGTGGGGTCTGGGAGGCTGGGAGGCCCACAGCTGACCCGCTGTGGGAAACTCCTCAGCGGCAGGGCTGGCAGCAGGGCCTCGGCTGAGGCGGGCGAGGGTGGGCTCTGGGCAGCCACGCGGCCCTTCCCCAGCCCCGGCTGTGCAGAGCTGGCCAAGCTCCTGTTTCCTGTGAGCAGGTCCAGGCTCCCGCTGGGGTCCACAATGGCGTTGATAACTGGAGGTGGGGGGGAGGGTCAGGCTGCAGATCCAGTTCACCTGCTCCCACCCTGCGAGCCTCCCTCACTCTCCTGGGCTTGATAACTGGAGGTGGGGGGGAGGGTCAGGCTGCAGATCCAGTTCACCTGCTCCCACCCTGTGAGCCTCCCTCACTGTCCTGGGCTTTGGCCACACTCACCTTCCAGCTGCTTCTGCACCCGCCTCAGTTCCTTCAGGATGGAGCTGATTTCCTGGAAACATGGCAGGGAGGGAGGTGGAGTCAACTTCTGAGGGGCCGCAGCCCCGCCCCGGGGCTCTGGGTACAGGAGCTGGGACAAGGTTTGGGGCCAGCCAGGCAGAGCCAGGCTGGCTGGGGGCGGGCCAGGGGCACGGGGCCCCGGCGCTCACCTTGTTAGACGTCTTCAGGATGGGCACCTCGTTCTCGGCGTTGATCCTGGCTTCCAGGTCCTCCCAGGCTCTCCCTGTGTTCTGAAAGAGGATCCTGTCCGAGGTAGGGGAGGCAGAAATGGGGGCACAAGGACAGGGATGACAGAGCTGAGGCACAATGCTCCAGACCCCCTGGCTACGGTGAAGTTCGTCCCACGCCACCTGCGCCTAAGGGGAAAACTGAGGCCTGATGCATGACCTGGGCTAACGGGCACCAAGTTCCCATCTGTGTGTCTAACACTGGAAGGTGGGGAGGGCTGGGCCCAGGATGAGGGCCAGGGGAGATGGGGAGGAAGGGCCACCCTGGAGGCGCTGGCTCCTCTGAGTTCAGGGTCTGCCTGCTGCGAGCCGCATACACGTGCACACAGGAGGGCTGGCTGCACCGGTGCACACCAGTGTACCCATAAAACCACTGCCTTTGAGGGATGCAGCCAGGCCTGAGTCTCAGCTCATGCAGCTCTGTCGGTGTCCGGGCATCCACCTCAGCCGGGAAGCTGACTCACTTCATCTTCTCGGCAAGGTGCTCTGTGTTCTCACGGATGGCCTGCGACAGCTGGGACACCGGGTTCAGCATCAGGTTATCAAAGATCACCTACAAGAGCCCGGCATCAGCACGACCCCTGCCCTCGAGGAGCCCCGCCCTTGTTCCCCCCCGACACCCAGCTCCGTGGCGGCAGTGGGCACCATGCCTCCTCTCGGTTCCGAGGCCGTGTCTTGTTGGCCAGGGCGTCCTCACAGCTGTCGTTCATGTTCTGGTCAAAGTCCCGAGAGTTCAGTGAGCCAGGAGGCACCTTCTGGAAGTTGAGGCTGGCCTCAGGGATGCGCTGCACCAGCTGCAAAAGGGAGGGCCAGCACCGTGGGCCCCCGGCAGAGGCTCCTGCCAGGCTGTGGCCAGCTGCACCTCCCTGCTCCGGCCCAGCAGATGGACAGAGCACACCCACCTTCCATCTGTGCAGGGTCCCTCCTGTGTCCCTGCCCTGCTGTGAAGGCAGCTGGGCTGGGGATGACCACAGTCAAGCCTGACTCAGGCACTGCGAGCTCCCCAGACCTTGAGCTCTCCGGTGGCCGTTTGGGGCGCTGACCCAGGGGGACACGCTCCAGCTCATCAAAGGGGCATGTGCAGCAGGGCCTCAGCCGAGGCATGCAAAGGGCTGTGGGGACCTGGTCTGACCCTCCTCGAGGGTGGCTCTGGCACAGGGGCCTCAGAAAGCCTGGGGCTCACCTCCTCCCGGGCAGAGATGGTCGAGGCGGGGGTGCTGGGCATGGTGCTGAGGGAGGCGCTGTGGGCAGGCCCCGAGGAGCCCAGTGTGTCACCGTCCCCAGCCACATCATGGATCTCCCGGGCTAGGATGGCCACGTCCTTCACCAGTGTCTGGCTCAGCCTGCAGCCGGCAGGAAAGACGGCAGGTTCTGCACAGAGGAAGTCGGGGCAGCAGGGGCCAGACAGGCCTCAAAGTCCCTCCCAGCTCCCAGGCAGCTGCCGGCCAGAGGTGGGGCCTGGGGGAGGTGCTCCCCAGCCTGGCCCCAAACACTGGCCTAGCCACTGGTTACACAGGCACTGGCCATGGCCCTACAGGGAGGCCCAACTCCCCACAGCCACAAGGAGGGATGGTGGGGGGCTTGGACAGAGCCTGAAAAGAAGGGTGCACAGAGACCCCTGCTGGTTCTGGGGCAGGCCACACCTCCTCCCTCTCTGGCCCCCCAGGGCCAGCATCACAGCTGCGGGGCCCAAATGGGATGGATGGGACTCAGTCACAGAATGTGTGGGTGCCACGGGCGTCCAGCTCTGCAGGCAGAGAAACTGAGGCAAGGAAGGGAGTGGGCTGAGGTCACAGCAACTAGAGCCTGGCACTCCTCACACTGAGGGTGGGGGCTGGGCAGAGGGTGGGGCAGGCAGATCCAGAGAGGCAGGGGACCCCTTGCAGGTCAGTGAGGCCAGTGGCAGCTCAGCCTAGCCCCCTGCTCAAGCTTTGCCAGCTCAGTCCCTCTAGGATATTCCAAGGGGGCACAGGCCTCCACCCTGCCAAGGTAACAGACACTTCCCAGCGAGGACAGGGGCCTGCAGGGGCTGTGAGCAGCTCCCAGCCCTCTGCTGGAGCACACAGCCTCGTCACCTGTCCTGCCGGCCCCTTAAGCACCTGGGCCACCAGCAGGTCCTGCCCCACTTAGGCCTTCAGCCCAGGCCTTGGGGACCCAGGCTCCCTTGTCACTGTCAACCACCCATCCTCATGGGGACAGGCCCCACCCCAAGCCTCCTCGGCCCCCACACTGGCAGTCACCCAAGGAACAGACCACCCTGAGGGCCCTCCCCCTCCTCCTCCCCCTCCCCTCGCCAGATGCTGGCACGACCAGAAAAACAGCCCCGGTGCCCTCTGCCCAGATGGCCTCACGCAGTCCACTGGCTGCCCTGGCCTCACTCAGGACTGGCTCCACCCTTCCACATCAAAACAAAACATGGAAGCCATCCCTCCACCTCCGGGTGACACCAACTGGCACATGCCCCTGGCCCTCGGGCCCCCGCCCAGCACTCTCTGGCCTCCTGCCCCTGGCACATCGCATGCTCCAGCTCACCCACTGTGGAAGGCAGAGAACTCCAGAAACTCACATGGGCCCCCCATGTCCCTTTCTGCTCTCAGGCCTGGAACCCCCTTCTCACCCAGGTGCAGTGTCTCTGTCCAGAGCCCCAACCCTATGCCCACTTCCTCAGCTGATGGCAGCCTTCTTCCCTACGCTCCTACCAATACCTCAAGCATCCCAAGAGCCCTGTCCCCAGTCCCCATCCTTCCAAGGCCCCCAGGTCCTCCCCACCAACTTCATGCTGCTCACAGCCCCAGGTGCCTGCGCCTCCAACCCAGTGTGGGCCACTCTCTAAGGGCTGCCTGCTCCTGGCCACCTCATTCCAGGTGCCTCATGGGCTTTAAGCTCAGCATCCTCCACAACAAACACTTGCCATCCCCCTGGTCCTGGGACCTCCCCTGCCTGCCCCACAGCCTTTCAGGGCCTGCCTTTGCAGTACTGATCACTGCTTGGCAAAGACCACTCTCACTCCCACCCTCCCACCCAACTCCCTACCCCATCCTCCCCAGCGCCTGGCCTGGAGAGGCCCCTGTTACTGAATGACCACATGAAGAAGTTCATTTCTAATAAAAACCATTGAGGAGGCCCTCCACCTCCTGGGAAGGTCTGCATCTACTCACCCACTCATCTATCCATACATCCACCCACTCACTCATCCATCCACCCATCCATCCACTCATCCATCCATCCACCCACTCACTCATCCATCCACCCATCCACCCACTCACTCATCCATC
>NW_012116488.1:695444-710213 GCF_000951035.1 Colobus angolensis palliatus
CACTCATTCATCCATCCATCCACCCACTCACTCATCCGTCTACCCATCCATCCACTCACTCATCCATCTACCCACTCACTCATCCATCCACCCACTCACTCATCCATCCATGCACCCACTCACTCATCCATCCATCCACCCATTCACTTATCCATCCATCCATCCATCCACCTACCCACCCATCCAACCACCCATCCACCCAGCCAGCAACCTATCCATCCACCCACCCACCCTCCTATCCATTCATCCTTCAATCTATCCACTCACCAACCTCTCCCATCCATCCACCTATTTATCAATCCACCCATTGACCCATCCATCCATCCACCCTCAACCTCTCCTATCCATCCACCTATTCATCTACCCACCCATCTATCTACCTACCCATCCACCCACCCACCCACCAACCTCTTCCATCCATCCATCTATCTACCTAGTCATCTACCCACCCATCTACCCATCCATTAACCCACCCAGCCACCCACCAACCTTTCCATCCATCCTTCCATCCACCCATCCAACCTCCACCCATCCATTCATCCATCCACTTATTCATCCATGCAGCTATCAACCTGTCAATCCATCCATCCAACCACTTACCCACCCAGCCATCCATCCACCCACCTACCCACCCAGCCATCCACCCATCCAGCAACCTATCCATTTACCCATCCACCCGCCCATTAATCCATCCACCTGCCCATCCATCCATCCACCCACTCATCCTCCCATCCATCCATCCATCCATCCATCCATCCATCCATCCATCCATCCATCCAGCTAGCCAGCCATCTGCAGTACCATCTATCCACTCAAGAAGGGAGCTCCCAGCCTGGTCCCTGCCCTCAGGGTGCTCTCACTCAAGAAAAGGCACCAGCACTCCGTGGATTGACCCAGGGGATATACTCTGAATGGGTTGCTCACCTGGCGATCTCCGCAATCTCTGCCGTCTGCACGATGAAACCAAAAGGGTCAGGTTCCTCCTCATCGTCGTCCGTGTCCCGGGGCCCGGGGGCCCGGGAACGAGCCCGACTGGAGCTGCCAGCCCTCGGGGTCTGAGTGGCTGTTGAGGTGTGGGAGCGTGTGTGTTTGGGGGAGCCGTGGCGGGAGCCGTACTCCTCCTCAGAGGTGGACGTGTAATCCGAGCCCTGCTGCCGGCGCCGCGTGTCTTGGTGAGTGAATTGGTTTCAGAAGCAAGAACAGAACAAAGCAGCACTCAGCACCCTGTGGCAGTCCCAGGGTCCCTGTGGGCGAGGGCTCAGTGCTGCAGGGCTGGGCAGCGTCGAGGCTGGTGCCCCCACCCAGTAGCCCTTCACTGAAACATCAACAGCTGCTGAGCTCCAGGGGCCACAAGGCCCCCACCAGCCCAGGGGCACATGCGGGGAAGGCAGCCTGGTGCTCCCAGGCCAGTGGCTGCGACCCGGGAGCAGTCTGCACCTGATTAGGTGGGAAACCCCCTTACGGTGGTGGGAAAGCAGTGCCTGGCAGACGCCAAAACAGAGTAAACCTCCCCACCAGGACTTGCTGCAGCCCAGGCTGGACCAGACAGACAGGCAAGGACCAGTCAGAGCCCGAGCAAGGCCACTGCAGCCCCTCCCTGCTGCCTGCTTCAGTCTGTCAGACCCAGTGCTTCAGGTTCCGCCCCTGCTGGGCGCAGTCCTAGCCTCCTCACCAGCCCCTGCTCTGAGAGCCCGGCAGCAGCTGCGCACCTGCACCGTAGGTGGGGGTGATGGCCAGCCGCATGCTTGGACCAAACATTACCAGTGCACCACGTGCGGTAGGGATGGCAGGCTCCACCAAGCAGGGGTGACCCTCGGCCCTAGCCCACCCCTTCCTCCAGCGAACCCTGCCTCAGCCTCCAGCCATGCGCAGGGCCTGCCCAGTGCAGCCAGCAGTTGGGGCGGGGCCATGGGAGGACCCTGGGAGTTGGGGAAGAGGCTCCACTGGGATCACGGGTGGGTAGGTGGGAGCACAGGGCAGAAGGCAGTAGCAGCAACACCTTGGCCTCAAACCAATCCACTCGCTGGACAGCTCGGCTCCCTTGGTGGGCGGGGTGGGCCCCGCGCTGCAGACGCGGATGTCTGGCCACCCCAGGTAGGAGGCCAGCTCTGGCGTCCACAGGGGACCATCCCTGCTTGCTGTGCCCATGGACATCTGGGGGGCGGGGCTCTGCTCACAGCCCTCCCTCCCTCCCTGGCCATGGGGCCTGCGGGCTCAGCAGGGTGTTAGAGCAGCTACCAGCAGGGGGCACAGGCGTACCTGGCACCCTTCACTGGGCCACAGTACTGCAGCAGAGATCCACGGGAGTGCCCTCCCCAGGCCTAGGGCCCCAGGCTCATGGGCAGATGGCATGGGGACCGCAAGGCACCAGGGGCCTGAGCCAGGAGTACAGAAGAGTGGGGAATGCCCACCCTGGGGGATGGAAGGCCCCCACCACGCCAGAGATGGTCAGGGTGTTCAACCCACATCAGAGCACTGCGGGCCCTGCCCCCAGCCCATGCACATGTGTGTGTGTACGTGAGTCCAGCAACACATCTACCCCAGCTTTGGGAACAAAGGCTCCTCTCGTGCCAGGACCAGGGGCCCACAGCCAACACTCAGCTGGCATCCAGGATGCTGCAGACCCACTGCTGCAGACCCAAAGCTCTGCCTTGGCCCTGGCCTCCCACCTGCCCTGGCACTCACTGGAGGTGTATCGAGCGCTGCCCGAGCGGGCCCTGCTGAAGGGCTGGCGGGGACCCGTGGTGGTGGCTGTGGTAGCAGCCTTCCTGGCGACAGCCCGTGCTTCGGCCATGGTGGGCTTGCGGTTGGCACAGCACAACTCCACACTGCGGCCAGAGAAGCTGGTGCGGGCAGGGGCTGCCTCGGGGTCACTAGTCCCTGTGAAGGAGCCAGCCCGCTTCCGGGGCATGGCCAGGATGTCCAAGCGCGACAGCTTCTTGGCCTGCTCAGCAGCTGGCCGGCCCACAGGCTCAGGGTTGCCCAGGGATCCCCGCTCACCATCCACGGCCTCAGTGTCTGAAGCGTCCCCCAGCCGGGCCCGCCGCAGCCGGGAGGCCCGTGTGGGGCGAGGGGTGGACAGGCTGTTGGAGCGGGTCAAGGCCTGCGGCCCCTTCTGGGAGCTAGCTGAGCTACGGCTCTGCTCCTCCCGGGCAGCGGGGGATGGCGGTGGGGCCGCTGGTTTCCGCCGAGACCCTAGCCGTCCTGCCCCGGTGGCCTCAGGGGTTTCGTGGTTGGAGGCCGTCACCTCTGAGCTGGGTGGGTGGGCGAGGACAGGGCTACGCTCCTCACTGGGCCAGTCCAAGGACCCTCGGGGCCTGTGGCCACGCCTTATGGCTGAGCGCCGTACTGGCTCTCCACGGCCCATGTCCGTCGGGCCAAGTGGGTGACACTGCCTCTCTGAGGGCTGCTCACGGGCACTGCTCAGAGCGGTGCCTCCTGGGTCCTGTGCAGCTGGCGGGGATGGCGACATCTCCTTCTGTGCCCGCAGGGGCTGCGAGGTTGTGGGGCTGGGCCCGCTCTTGCCACTGCGCAGGCTGACCGTGCTGGCAGTGTCCACGTCCGAGTCCCCAGACAGGGCATCCTCCGGCGGCCTTGGGGTGCTGCCCCCCTCACACTCGGCACCCACAGAACTGGAGAGCAGTCGGGCCTCCAGGGCCGCCAGGGCCGTCTCCGTCTCCTTCAAGATCAGGTGGGTGTCCTGGGAGTGGAAGTCCATGCGTGCAGCCCTGGTAGCAGCCAGGTCCTGTAGAAGTGGGTGGCTGGAGATATGGGGGGGCTTGCCAGGCGCTGGGGGACCACTGGCTGGCTCCTTAGTGAAGCTCTCTTGCCGGAGGAAGGGTGGGGCAGGGCCGTCAGGTTCTGGGGACCGTCCAGGCCGTAGCTGGATGACCATTCTCCCATTGGCACTGACATAGATGCCATCCCGTGCTGGGGGGCTGGGCTGGGCTGCCTGCCCTAGGCCCTCCCCATCCCCTGGAGCCGCAAGTGGTTTCCTAGGTAACACAGCATCCCCATTCTGGTCCCCAATGAAGAAAGAGGTGGGAGTTGGCTCCCCGGGGGCCCTTGGTGAGCACCGACCCCTGCTCCATGTGGGCCCCTCCTGGGGGCTCCTGCGTCTGCTGTCCTGTGGCTCCACCCCTGGCTCAGGGCCTCGGCCCCCGTCCGACCCACTGGCATCGCTGAGGCTGTCAGGGTCCAACTCCTCCTGGCCGAAGAGGTGGCCGGGCTGTTCACTGCCCAGCTCCGGTGGCCCAGGCCCACTCCTCCTGCTGCTCTCCGGGCCCGCAGGGCTGTCGGCCCTCTCACTGGGCAGCTGAGGGAGCCGTCGCCGCGTGCGCACAGGCAGGGACCCCTCCGGCTCCCCGCCTCTACGTCCCAGGCTGTCCTCTGTGGAGTACAAAGGCAGCTGCTTACAGGGCTGCTAGTCTGCAGGCCCTCCACGCACAGCCTCCACGCACAGGAAGAGGCAGCCTGTGTCCGTGGTCAGCGGCCTGAGCCCACTGCCCCCGGCCTGGCCCCTGACTCCCCTGCAGCACTGGAGCCACTTACCTGTGAGGCCCGGGTCTGAGTAGCTGTCAGCCAGGCTGGCCCAGCGGGACACCCACTTCTGACCCCCAGGGGAGCCTGGCACCGGGAGGCCCTGTGGAGAGGCGGGTGGGAGTGTTTCCACGTGCAAGCAAAACGGTGAGGAGCAGGGGGTGCCAGGCAACAAGAGGGGCACCCTCCTGACCTCGGAGCCCGTTTTGCCCAGGACCTCAAATCAACACTGGGTCTGACAGCGGATCCCTCCTCATGGAAGCCCCAGCCCACCCTCCAGGTGAGTGTGCCCCTCAGAGGAAAGTCCAGTCTCGCCCCATGAGGGGTCCACTGACCCCAGGCCCGGCTTGGACGCTGCCCTCTCCCTGCCGAGCCCCTCCTTGGGGTGGCCATCTGTGCTTGTACCTGGTGCTCCACCTGGGGGACCGCACCCAGTGGCCGGGAGGCAAACTCCTGCAGCAGTGCCATCCGCTGGGCCACGCCCCCATCACCAGACTCATCTCTGTCCCCTCTGATGACTGGGCGAAAGGTGGCCGAAGATGCCCTGGAGAGTTCAGGGGACTCCAACACCCCAAAGACCTGCCAAGAGGAAATGGTCCCAGGCACTGAGGGCCAGAGAAGGCCACTTCCCAACCCTCCACTGACATCGGCCACCCCCAGGCCATGGGGAGAGCAGGGACCTGGTTGGCCGGAGTGGCTGGTGGCCAGGACACACAGCCTGGCTGTCAGCGGGACATGCAGATGGGATATAGACCCAGCCCTGGGAAGGTGAGGGCAGGGCTGTGGGCAGCACCCCAGGCTCCCTCCTGCCCAGCTGGGCCAGAGGCAGGAGCCAGGGCTGGGTCGGAGCAGGACAACGTCCACCCACCTCCACCCCGTTCCCCACAAGGGCTCTCACTCGCCTCCGGGCCGCACCTGGTCGATCATCTTTCGGGCCTCCTCCACCTCCGTGTCCTGTGCCTCGGTCTCAATGGTGTATGTCCCTGCGTCACTGAGGCTGTCGTCCTCCTCCTGTTTCCGTGCCTTGGTCAGCTGGGGGTCGGTGGGGACGGGCGGTGGGGTCGGGGGGCCCACAGGGCTGGTCCCACGGGGTGTCAGGGGAGCAGGCAGCACGGGAGGAACCTTCTCAGGGCTGGGCCTGGCGGCCGGGGAGCTCTCCCGCAGACACTGGGCCATGAAGTCCTGGGCCAGGCGGGAACGGCGCCCCACGCTTCCGAAGGGGCGGGCAGGGGTTCGGGAGGCAGGCGAGGGGCTGCCCAGCCGTTCCTCCGTCTTCTCCCGCTTGAGCGAGCCAGCCCTCTGTGGCCCCGAGCTGCGGCCCCCCGCCTGGACTGGGGCTGGGATACTGGGGCGGTCCCTATCGGCTGGCGTCGGGCCACGGCGCTTGTCGGCCTTGGGGTCCCCAGACGGGGTGTGCGTGAAGGATTGGGAGCGCTTCTTTCGGGGCGTGTCCTCGTCAAAGAACTCGATGACAAAGGCCTGCTGGTTATGTAGTAGCTCCTGGGGGTCCCGCTTGATCTGCCTCTGCAGCCGCACCTGCTCCCCGCTGGCCTCCAAGGGCACCCCGGTGGCTGAGGCCGCCTTGGCCAGGGGGTCCTCTGAGTCACTCTGCGTGCCATCCTCGTGCTTGTGGCCTGGGGGGGACAGGGGACCCCACCTTGTCAGGCCAAGAGAAAGGAAACAGCGGTGGATCTCAGACAGCCCCATCACCCCACGCCTGAGCTGAGTTGACAGAGCACCCTAGCCCTCAGGGCGCCCCCACACAGGGCAGAGAAGTGCAACGGGAAGACACAGGACCGGACCCCTGATCAGGCAGGTGGCTCTCGGGCAATTAATTGAAAAACAGGAAGTCAACCCAGCTGAATGGGCCCCTCTGCATGGCAACGGTGCAGACGCAGCCACCGCCTGGTCCCCTGCCTGTCCCGGGACTGGCACGGCCGCCAGCTGGGCACTCACCCTTCAGGGTGCGGGTGTGGACAGGCAGGTCGCTCTTGGTGCTGTGGCGGTCATCCCCAGGGCCAACCCGGTGCAGCAGGCTCGGGTCATTCTGCACTAGCCAGTCGGCCACCTTGGTCTCAGCTGACACCATCTCGCCAGGCGTGGCCTCCTTGCCCGGGGGCCGCCGCTGGCGCAGGGAGAACTTGGTGATGTGGTCCTTGATCTTCATCTTGCCGGGGCTACAGTCATCAAACTCGATGGTGAAGGACGCGTGGCTCTGCACCACAGGGGCCGCTCCGACCCCACCTGCCTCTGCGTCCTTCGTGGGCATCTCGTGTGCCGACACCTCGGGGGGCTGTGATGGCTGCGGGGTCTCCTTGGTGGGAATCTCGAAGTAGCTCGGCTCCCGCCGGAACGAGCAGCCCTGAGGCTCAGCAGGGGCACGGAAGCCGTGGAGCTCCCCGTCCTGCTGCACTGGCCCCTTCGGACGCTCTGGTGTGGGAAGATGTCTTCAGACCCCGCCTCGGGGCAACCACCTGCTACCACCCTCCTCAGCCAGGACCATCAGCTCCACCCAAGAGGGGGAGAGAAGTCCCATGTCCCCTGGAGTGGGCTCCTCAAACCCAGGCCATCCCCTTCCCACACCACCCTCTGGGAGCCCTCAGGGTCTCACCAGCCTGGCCCCAGGACCAACCTGGGTAGGGCTCTCCCTGGCGCTGGGCGTCAGGCAGCGTGCTACCATCGTCCTCACCCCACCAGGAGGGCTGCCCGTACAGGGGCGTGCGGTAGGAGGCTGCCTCTGTGGAGGGAGCAAGAGTTCAGACCCTGTGTTGCTGGGGCCCCCAGTGTGAAAAGCAGAGAACTGGCACCCCAGGATAGGCTGGAGTCTGGGGCAGGCCCCAGCATCGCCTCCCAGCTTGGCCTTGTGGCAGCCCAGGGCCCTACCTCTGTGGGGAATGTTGACTACCTAGAGTTCCGAGGTGGCTCACTGGCCCCTCCCTGCCTGGCCCCACCCTCCCCCACAAGTGCTTAAAGGCTCCCTGCCTGCCTGGCCCCTCCTGCCTGCCTGGCCCCTCCTTCCTCCCCTCCATGTGCTCAAAGGCTCATCCCCTGGGGCATGGTGGGTGCCCCTCCAACGCCATCCTGCAACCATGCCCCAGTCTTTGACCCCAGAGCCCACTGAACAGAGGGCAGGAGGCCAGGGGGAGCCCACACCCGGGGCCAGCCACCTCCAAGGCTTGGTAAGTAGTTCAGGCCACAAATGGGTGGCCCTGGGAGTGGGCAGCCACTGCAGTCTACATGGTCCCTGTGGTGTTTTAGTTTGTTTGCCTTAATGACCAGAGTGAAATTGTATATTTCGATGGAATCTGACTTCTGACTCCCTCTGAGAAGCTGGCAGCCCAGCCCTTCCCGATGGCAGCAGTGAACAGCAGCAGCGTCCAGTGCCCTCAGGTCAGGGCGCTGGCCCTCATGCCCACAGTCTCCTTCCTGGGCCCTCCACTCAAGCTCTTTCCATACTTGCTGGAGCCCAGGGGGCCTCTGCATCATGACCACCAGCTGCTTACACTGCTGGGTGGACAGAGAGTCAGAGGCCGGTCACCTGTCAGGAACCATGTGCACACTGCACTGGGGATGCCTTATCCCTCCCTGGGAACTCACTCTCCACCCAGGGTCACACCCAGGGGCTGCTGAGGCAGGGGCATCTGCTACCAGGCAGTCTCCCCTCTGCTGCCGGCCCTGAACCCCTCCTTGGTCCTCAAAATGTGCTGCCCTCGCTCTAACGGAGCCAAGGAGCCAGGCTGCCCAGCTGGCTGCACCTGTCATAACCTCCGGGACGGCTCCGCACCGGCCGTCACCAGCTGCGTGTGTTTCACAGCCTGGACACCGACAGGTGCCCGGGGGAGCTCAGATGGCTTTCTGGAAAGCTTCCCAGTCCCTAGCAGTCTTCCATTCTGGGCGGGCCTGCATCCCAACCAGACGCCGGCAGCTGCGGCTGTACAACAGAGATGTGTGGGCTGGCGGCGGAACACGGCAGACGTGGGGCCAAAGCTGGGGGCGGCAGGGTGACCCTTCCTGGACCAAGGTGGGAGCGGGGGAAAGGGCGCCCGAATACATCTCTGTCTAACCAGAACTCAAGTCATACACTGGGGCCTCAGGCTTGGATCCCCCACCCCGACCCCTCCACACACGACCAGGCACTTTCTTACTCTCAGGTCCTTCTCCTCCCCTTGCGCCCACCGGACCAATGCAGACCCGGACCCTCGTGCAGCTGCCTTCCTCCCAGACTTCTGCCCACCCGCTGCACCGACTGCCGAAGGCACATATCAGGTCTCGTCAGAAACCACCAACCCCTGAACCCTGCTGGCTCGGTCTGCAGAATCGAGTCCAAATGCCTGATATTAGGGAGCATAGCCGCACCCCCCCATCCCCTGCCTGTCACCACTACGGACACAGGGTGCCCAGCTGGTGGCCCACCAACCCCACAAGAACTGTGGGCCCAAGGGGTGCAGGCGTGCACAGGTAGGTGTGCACAGGAGTGAGCAGTGTGGGTGTGCATGGATAGATCTGTATACAGCAGTGAGGGGTATGGGCATATATGGGTAGGGATGCACAGGGGTGAGTGGTGTGGGTGTGCATGAGTAGGGTGTGTATAACAAAGAAGGGTGCAGGCGTGCATGGGTGGGTGTGTACAGGAGTGAGCAGTGCAGGCATGCACAGGTAGGTATGCAATGGGTGAGGGGTGTGGGTGTGCAGGGGTGGGTGTGTACAGGAGTGAGGGGTGTGGGTGTGCAGGGGTGGGTGTGTACAGGAGTAAGGGGTGCAGGCATGCACAGGTAGGTGTGTGCAATGGGTAAGGAATGTGGGTGTGCAAGGGTAGGTGTGCACAATGGGTGAGGGGTGTGTACAGGGGTATGTGTGTGCAACGGATGAGCGTATGGGTGTGCACAGCATATGCATGCACAGGGGTGAGGGGTGCAGGGAGGCAGGTGCAGGGCAGAGGGCCTGGCAGTAGCCCTGTGTGCGCGTAAAATTGCTCCACACTGCCTGGGCCTACCTGTTACTGGTTTCCGGTCCCCCTTCTCCGGCCTGGGGTTCGAGGCCTCGCAGTACGGTGTGTGTTCCGGCAGTGCCTCGCTCCTCTTGGGTGCCAAGCCCTTCACGCTTACCTGCAGCTGGCTGGTGTACTTCTCGTGCTGTGGGCAGGCCAGGCAGGGTGAGGTATTGCGCCCAGTCTCAGGAGGACCCCACTGGGGTGGACCCAGCCTCTCCTCTCCATCCACAGGGCCCAGCTATGACTTTGCATGTCACAAGCTCTCCCTAACGCTCCCTAAAAGAGCAGACAGAGCCTCAGCCTGCCCAGGTCACACAGCTTGGGTCCAGCTCAAGCCTGGGGAGGGGCAGCTTCCAGGGGAAGCAGGGGCTTGCTTGGGTGGGGCAGGGCAGAGCAGGCCGCAATCATCAGAGTGGGGACCGTGGGGTGGGCAGCAGGGCCGCTTTTGCCATCAGACAGAACCTGGCTCCCTTAAGCCCTGCCCCTTGCAGGCTGGGGGACCCCATGCTGCTCAGAGATCATCTGAGGAGGGGGCTAAGCACCCTGGCCCCACAGGGCTCCTGGGGAGCTCTCAGCCCAGCCCTGAATCTGCACTCCACAACTCCCACATGAACAAGTCAGGGTGAGGAGACGCCCCCCCACCTAGCACCCCCGTGCCCCCACAGGGGCCCTGGCCGTGCATGTCCCCAGCACACGGGGGAAAGGGCACTCAAGGATGCCCACCCTTGAAGGCTGCCACCATCAGCCTCCAGCACCCTTCTTTCCTATCTCTGGCCACCCCCCGATGGCGGCCTCCTCAATATCTTGGGGGCAGCTTTTACCTCCCAAGGGGCTCTGACAGGGCGCCTGGCCAGCGTGGGCTGCGCGGGAGGAGATCGGAGAGACTGACAGGAACTGGAGGGCCTTGGTCATGCAGCGTAAAACCCTTACAAACCCTCAGCCTAAGACCTTCAGATTTCAGCCTGGGAGACCTCAGATCCCCTCACCCTGAGAAGCCATAAATCCTCTCAGCCTGAAGTGACCCCAAATCCTGCCACCTTGAAGGACTCAAATCCACTAACCTGGAGGGCACTTAATCCCCTGGGCATGAGACCCCAAAGCACCTCAGCTTCAGAGACCTCAAATCCCTTCACCCAGAGGAACGCCAAATCCTCTAACACGTAGATCCTCAAATCCCCCGAGCCTAAGGAGCCCTAAATATCTCACTCACAGAGAGACCAAATTTCCCCAGCCTCAGACCCTAAACACCGTATAGAGATTCTTAATCCCTTCAGCTTCAAAGACTCCAAATAACTGTAACGTCAGAGAATCCAAAGCCCCTTATGAGACCCCAAAGCTCCTTAACCCGAGAGACACTCCCAAAAAGATGCTGGGAGGCCCAGGGGCTCTATACCCTCCTGGCCCTCTGAACGCAGCCCTCTGCTCCCAGGGAGGCTCCTGGGCCCCGCCTCAGCCCCCTGTACTCTCCTGCAGGGTGACCCCAGCAGCTTCCTGGGCTCTGGCCACCCAGCTCACCCGATGAGCCGTTTGTTCTGTGAGCCAGAGCTAAACCCGCCGGCACCCAACGCTGCAGCTCACAAAGCCCAGCAGCTCCAGCAGGCTGACCATGCAGCCCGAATCCTCCCAGGCCCCTCCCAGAGCCCTGATCCTGCTGCATCCACAACAGTGACGCCTGCGTCCTGGTGCCCCCCACCATCTGTCACCGCAGCAGGCTGGGGGTAATGACTACCTTCCCACCTGCCAGACTGGGCCATCTGGCAGGGCAGGACAGGCTGGCCTGACTCATGGCACCCACAGCCTGAACGGGGTGCCCCAAAGGCCTGGGGAGTGATTGCTGGGGAGATGGCAGTGGGAGCACGGTAGGGAGGATGGGGGGCTGAGCCCTCGTGGCTGAGTCCCCCAGGCTTGGCCAGCACTAACCTTGAGCGCCTCCTCCGGGACTCGGTGCTGCACACGCTCCAGCACATACATGTTGGAATGTGGACACGTGTTAAGGCGAACACGCAGCAGAAGAGTCAGGAGCCCAGCGCTGAAGTCCACGCCCAGCAACAGGTGTGCCAGCTCAAGGGCCCATCGAGGCAGGCAGAGGAGGGGCCTCTTTCTCCCCGGGGAGGCACAGCCATGCCCACCCATGTGCTCAGACAGTCCCAAGGTCGGGCCAGGACTCGGGGCCCCAGGGAGTGGTCACCAGTTCCCCAGGCCCCACATGACCTCAGGCTGGGTGGGTGAGCAAGCAGCAGGTGCCTGTGGCCAGGGTGTCCACGGGGGGCCGGGCTGCAGGGACTAGTATTCCCTGGGGTGCCTGTCAGCAGGGGGAGCCCAGCCCTAGGGTCATCCTCCATGCTCTGTAACCCAGTGGCCCGAGCGGTGACAGCCCTGCTTCTGCAGTAACAGAGCGACCGTGGCCCTGGGGACTGAGGAGAAGCCCAGGAGGAGGGGCACTCGGGGGCAGGATATCGTAGCCGAAGCGGATGACGTCATTGAGCTTCAGCGTGACGTACTTCTGGTCCGGGATGCGCATGTCATTCACAAATGTCTGCAGGAAAACAGGTGGCAGGGTGCTGGGGCTGAGTGGGTGGGTGGCTGTGGGCAGGGCCGCAGGGGCACCAACTCTCTGGAACCCACGGCGAGCGATGGCCTGTGCAGAAGCTTGTCCTGAGACCCCCTCCCCAACCCTAGGATGGCTGCTGCAGACACCTCAGGCCACTAACTGCCCCGTCGACAGCCCTGAGGGCCAGGCCCCAGGATTCCTGCCTGAGAATGCAGCCTGGAAGTTAGAAGCCTGGATCTCCCTCAGGCGGTTCGGGCTCACCTCCTCCTGAACCCTGTCCTGTGCACAGGGCAGCAGTCCCACCTCAGCCCGCCCAACACATGGGCTCCACGGTGCCAGAGGGACCTGCTGCTGTCTTGGAGAAAGGAAGCACTGAGGCCTGGGGCCGGGCTCAGTCCCTCCCTGCCAGCTTGAGACTGCCCCAAGGGGACGGGGTCCAGAAGGAGCATAAAGGAAGGAGCTACTGCCCCTGTCCCCTCTGGAAGGGGCTGAGGCGGCTGGGGGCGGGTGACTTGGATGTCATCTCTGCTGAGGAGTGACCCCCTGGAGGGGTTTCCAGCCTGGACACCTCCCCGCTGCTCCCCTAGCCTCAGACCCCCTGGGCCTCGAGGCCTCCTGCTGGACACCTTCCAGGCCCTCTGAGCCCCATCTGCCCCAGGCCCTCCCTGGAGGGCTCACCACTAAGCCCCTCTCCACCATAAATTCCACAGCCACCAGCCGGGGCACCCAGGCACTGGGGCCCACCCACCACTGCAGGGACCGTGATGGAACCCTCCAGAACAGAAGTCTTTGAGCATCTTTGTGAAGTGGACTCCAAGAGATGCTTCCTCCCACACAGCCTTGCCCTGGCCCCAGCTCCCACCTTGGTCCCATAATGCCCTTGGGAACAGAAGAGGCAGGCCTGCCCTGGGGTGGCCCTTGGCCAAGGGTCTGACACCCCCCTCCAGGCTGCCTGCTGGCAGGGGTGTCAATGCTCCATTCCCACAGGCAGGTGGGAGGCAGGTCTGTGGGCATCACAGGCCTCAGAGGTAGCCAGCCATGCAGGGCCCAGGAGCACAGACCGGGCCGGTGCCATGCAACCTGGGCCAACAGCCTCAGGGACCCTCTCAAAGCCCATGTGGGTGACATAGCCCACACAGGCAGAGGAGCGGCCACTGCTGTGCAGCCATTCAGGGACAGCCACTTCATCAGACAGGCATGCTGCGGGAGGAGGGAGCTCAGGACAGACCCCAGCAGCCTGAGACCCCCTGGCCGGAGCTCCTTGAGGGGCTGCTGAGGGGCTGCTAGGGCCCCCCAGCTCAGGACTGCAGAGTGCAGTAAAAAAAAACTCCCAGGACAAGTTGGAGTCCGCCAAGCTCAGCAACAGACAGAGACATCCAGACAGGGACCTTGGGGACAGACACATGCCCCACAGAGAGGGGCCTCCATCCTTCCTGCCTACTTCTACCCCATACCCCATTCCTTTCACCTGACCCCCACCCTGCTCTTGGGCCAGGGCTGGAGGAGGGGCCAGGGCTGAGAGGGAGGGGCCAGGGCTGAGAGGGAGGGGCCAGGGCTGGGGGAGGGGCCAGAGCAGGGAGAGAGGGGACAGGGCTGAGAGGGAGGGGCCAGGGCTGAAGGGTAGGGCTGTTAAAAGGCCAGGTCAGGGCCTTTCACTTACCCCATTGAGGCTTCCCAGATCCTTCACCCAGTGCTCGTCCCTGTCCTGGTCATAGTTGATGACAGCATGCTGCTTGTCCACACTGCGGGACTGGGGAGACACACAGTCGGCCCTCAGGTGCTCCAGGCAAGGAAGTGACACCCAAGAGGCAGAGGCACCCCCGTCCCATCCCCCGCCCCAGCCCCTGCCCCCAGCACAACACCAGCAGTGGCCCCCAAGCCTCTGACCACAGAGGTGTGCCCACCCTGTCTCCAGAGCATGATTCCCCAAGATGCCAGGGCCATGTCCCCCACCCTCTGCTGCCACCCCAGGCCTCCCCCCATGACCGCCCTCCCTAGTGTTGCTCCCCATTGGGCTGTGGGAGTAGTGGGAGCCCTCTGGTCATCTGGCACCCACTGTTCCCTCCCAAGGTCAGGTGGCAGCAGCCAGGCTGGCAGTGAGGGGGGTTGTCCTCAGGAAGCTCTCCCCCACTCCTGGCCCAGCCCCACAGGGACACACACAACTCTCAGCCAGTGTCCACACCCTTGGTGCTCCCACCCCTCAGGCTGGTCACTCTCAGTCTGCCATGTGCAGGCCACCCTGGCAGCTGGCCATCACTGCCCCACCACCGGGCACTGTCCTGAAACACTGGTGTGGGGCCTCCCCCAGCAAGGGCTAGAAGCCCTCAGGGCAGGGCCTCCTTCCTCACTCAGGAGATCGCACAGCAGGGGCTAGCTGGGGGCACGGGCTCTGATGGCCCAGCTTGACTGTAGCCTCCACAGAGGCACCAGGGCAGGGAAGCTGCAGCAGGGTGGGGCTGGTGGTGGCCAGTAGGCCTGAGAGCCAGCCTCACGCTAGTGCCGCTGCCACCCAGGAATGGGCACTCGGAAGCCCTGGGTGCCTGGCTCAAGCCACGGTGGTGGCGCTGCAGTGGAGGACTGGCTGCGGAGGGGTTGGGGGGGAATGCAGTGGAGGACCGGGCGTGGAGGGGTTGGGGGGGACTGCAGTGGAGGACCGGGCGCGGAGGGGTTGGGGGGGGACTGCAGTGGA
>NW_012116488.1:711578-719409 GCF_000951035.1 Colobus angolensis palliatus
AAGCCTGGATCTCCCTCAGGCGGTTCGGGCTCACCTCCTCCTGAACCCTGTCCTGTGCACAGGGCAGCAGTCCCACCTCAGCCCGCCCAACACATGGGCTCCACGGTGCCAGAGGGACCTGCTGCTGTCTTGGAGAAAGGAAGCACTGAGGCCTGGGGCCGGGCTCAGTCCCTCCCTGCTAGCTTGAGACCTCCCCAAGGGGACGGGGTCCAGAAGGGACATAAAGGAAGGAGCTACTGCCCCTGTCCCCTCTGGAAGGGGCTGAGGCGGCTGAGGGCGGGTGACTTGGATGTCATCTCTGCTGAGGAGTGACCCCCTGGAGGGGTTTCCAGCCTGGACACCTCCCCGCTGCTCCCCTAGCCTCAGACCCCCTGGGCCTCGAGGCCTCCTGCTGGACACCTTCCAGGCCCTCTGAGCCCCACCTGCCCCAGGCCTTCCCTGGAGGGCTCACCACTAAGCCCCTCTCCACCACAGGCTCCAGCAACGCAGGTCTTCCTCTTGGCAGCCCTCAGTCAGCCTCCTTCTCCACAGTCCCCTTTTCCTGCAGGCCCCAAGGCCTCTCCAGACCTTCCTTACCCCACCCAGGCCACAGTCAGGCTTCAGGCAGACGACTCTGCCAGCTGTGGGCATATCACATCCTTGCCCCGGCCTGGGTCTCACCTTCAGTCCAGGTCCCCTCCCCTCCCTGCACCAACCTTCCCCACCCCACCCAGCCTCGCAACAGCTTCTGGCTCCTTTGACTCAGCACAGGGTCCTGTTAACACCCACAGCCCAGCTGCCCCGCCCACTCCCAGGGCTGAGCCTCCACCCCCGGCCAGGGCTTTCTCACCAGACCCGCTCCTGCCAAGCCCCTCCCCAGACTGCAGGAAGCGCTGGAGACACATGGGGAACCCCCTTCCAGAAACTCCCCTCTTCAGCCAGAAGCAGCCCCTCACTTGGCCAAGCCTGCAGCCACCCATGAGAAGTGACCCCCGGCCCAGGGCTCAAGACTTTAAACAACAGAAACCGGGGCCTGTGGAAGGAACTCGGCGCAGAAACAGCCAGGCAAACCCAGACGTGTGACATGGCCGGAAGTCGCCCCAAACACAGGGATTTTGGGGAAACTGTCTAATAATGTGTACTCACTTTAAAATAAAGATGTTTCCAAAGCTCACGTCTGACGCCCTCTGTGGCAACAGCCTGGTCAAGCTGTGCTGAGTGGCAGTGGCAGCAGCCAGGGCTCTGGGCACACCCTCTTGCCAGCTCACCCGAGTTTCCCATTGGCAGCCACAGGCACCCACAGCAAACTGGCTCGATGTGCTGGGCTCAGAGGGCCAGGGCCTGCTTAGGCTGTGGTCTCTGGGTCAGCAGGCAAGAGTGCAAATCCCGGCTGTCACACACCTCCCCACAGACATGCACACACACGCACAGAACACACACACAGATGTGTGCACCGACAGACACGCACGTGTACACTTACACATGCACACACACACTGCACACCCTGTACCACAGCCTGGGCCACCACAGGAGCGATAGCCACAGCAGGAAGTCCTGCCTGGGTCCACGTTCCTGCATCATTTAACGCCTGTTCGCTGGGAACCAGCTCTGTGCCAGGCTTGCACTGGGCACAAGGACACTGTGAGGAGCAAAGGCAGGGCCCTGGAAAGCGTAGTCCATGGGACAGCACGTGGGTGGCAGCTCTGCCAGGAACACGACTCCCCTACCAGTCTGCCCGCTGTGGTTCAAGCTACCGTCCCTCTTGCCTAGTGAAGGCCCAGGCCTCGGGGCCGCCACTCTGTCTCCCCTCCACGTCCCATCCCCCTAGCCGCAGCACAACGTAGGCAGGTGTCTGCTGACTGCTCAGTTCCCAGCACCACCTTCTTTACACAGGACTGGACCCTGGACACCTTGCTGGCCCCCCTGCAGTGGACACCAAGGGAGGGCAGGGTCTCTGCTTGGCACCCTGCCCAGTGGAAAGATGTGGTGCTGAAAGCAAGGACTGCAGAAGGGGAGCTGGGACAGGGTGTGGAGGTTCCAGGGCAGGAAGGTGGGTGTGAGCCAGGTCCGGAGAGCCAGGGCAGGTGTGGGGAGAGGCTGGGTCTGGTGGAGGCCTGCATTCCTGTCTGTGCGTGGGTGGGGGTGGCACTGGATGGAGGGAAGGGGACCCTGGCAGAGACCCAGGTGGAAGGGACGGAGGGTGACAGGTTTGGTTCAGCCACCGAGCTTGGGATGCCTCTGAGAGGCCCCAGTGCAGCAGGAGCCATATCCAGTAGGAGGCTGGAAGCTGAGGACAGGGCAGGCTCCAGGCAGCGGGTGGATCGTCTGAGCAGAAGTGGACAGGGCCTCGTGGAAGAAGCAGCATTCAGAAAGGGCCACTGAGGACCCTGAGCATGAGCTGAGAGGGCGGGGGTCCTGATGTAGGTGCCAAGGAAGTTGCTGCAGGGAGGGGCGGCAGGTGCAAACATCCTGAGGTGGGGGGCAACAGAGGGGCCAAGGGGCCGGACATGTGGCTATAGGGTGGGGGTGAGGAGCCTCTAGCACAGCTGCACAGGGAGTGAGGGGTAGCAGAGGCCGGCAGGGGGCAGGGCTGGGCAGGTTGGAGGCCGCTGAAGAGACACTGGGAGGCAGAGAGCCTTCCCACACTCGCCACACCTGCAAGGCCTCCCTAAGCCTCAGTTTCCCCATGGAGATACCTTACAATGGCCACACCACCCACAACAGCAAGGGCCACCCACCTCATGCCCCACCCAGGCCAGGGGCGGCCACAGAGGAGAGCTGGGAAGCCCCCAACGCTCCCGACCTGCTCAGGGCTCCACTGAGAGGTGCAGAAACTTGGAATCGGACCCCAAACTCACCCTGAGCACCCTGCCCCCAGCACCCTTCCTCCACCCCAAGGAGAAGCAGGCAGAGCAGGCGTGGTGCAGGGGCTGGGCAGAAAGAGCACCCACACCAGTCCCCTGCCTGCAGGCTGGCTCTGGCTTCTTCCAGAGGCTCCAAAGTGCCGCTGCCTCTGAGAAGCCCTCCTGGCCGCCCTAGGTAGAGCAGCGCAGCTATCACTGATGCCACCCCTGCAGGTGGACCATGGGAGCAACCCGCCAAATACAACAGTCGCCCCTATGAAGCAGTGGGGTATGTGGGGCGTGGCCTACAGCCTGCTGCCTGTCTTTGGATGGCCTGAGAACTAAGAATGACCTTTACACTTTTAAATGATTGAAAATCGGCCGGGCGCTGTGGCTCTCGCCTGTAATCCCAGCACTTTGGGAGGCCAAGACGGGTGGATCACAAGGTCAGGAGATCAAGACCATCCTGCCTAACCCGGTGAAACCCCGTCTCTACTAAAAAATACAAAAAACTAGCCAGGCGAGGTGGCGGGCGCCTGTAGTCCCAGCTACTTGAGAGGCTGAGGCAGGAGAATGGCGTGAACCCGGGAGGCGGAGCTTGCAGTGAGCTGAGATCGCACCACTCCAACCTGGGCGATAGAGTGAGACTCCGTCTCAAAAAAAAAAAAAAAGAAGAAAATCATCAAAAGGCTATTTCATGACACATGAAAATTATGGGAAATTGATACTTCAATATCCGTAAATGAAGTGTAGGTGCTGCCGCACCCACCTTGGCCACCCACGCTTGCTCCCTGGCTGCCCCTCGCCACGGCCACAGGGCTGGGCTGCAGTGGATACTTCATGGCCCGCAAAACCTAGAATCTTTACCAGGCCCTTTGTAGAAAACATTTGCCGACTCCTGCCCCCAGCCACCGACTCTCTCCAGCTATCAGAGGCATGAGAAAAGAGAAAAAGGGGAGAGAATGTTCCAGATTAAAGAACTTCAGAGCCGGAAAAACTAACCACAAGGTGAGAGACCTGCTGGGTCCAGATTCAAGAGGATCAGAGGATGCCTGGGGAGAAGCTGGGATGTCTGGACTTAGTCCATTCCAGCTGCTGTAACAAAATTCCTGAGAAATGTGGAAATGACAGAAATGTATTGCTCACAGTTCTGGAGGCTGGAAGCCTGAGATCTAGGTGCCAGCCGATTTGGTGTCTGGAGAGGGCCCTGTCTCTGCTTCAAGGATGGTATCTTGAATGCTGCATCCTCACTGAGCAGAAGGGGTGAGCCAGCTTCCTCCGGCCTCTTTTTAAGGTCCCTGATCCCATTCCCGAGGGCAAAGCCTCACACCCTGGACACCTCCCCAAGGCCCCATTTCTTGAAGCTACCACGCTGGAAATGAAGCTTCAACCTCTGAACTGCTAGGGACACAAACATTCCCACCGCAGCAGGACACATGGAGCAACATCGGGTGGGACTGCCTTGGGTAGAGGCAGACAAACACTGTCTGCCCCAGCGAATGTGCACATGGCCAGGACCCCTCATCACAGCCTGAGGCCTGCCCACCTCGTCAGAGCCTGGCACAGCCCGGGCATGTGCGGCGGCAGCACGCTGCATCCAGGAGGCAATGTCCGAGTGGGCAGGGCAGCTCTCTGCACCTGCAGGCCCCTCGGCTAGACTGGACAGTGCCATCCACTCGGCTCAGGGGCCCACGTGCCACGCTGGGGGGTGAGCCAGGATAGGGAGCCCAACTCGTTCACAGAGGAAGGATATCAGGCCAGGATGGGCCTATGGGTTAGCTCACCACCCCTGCTCTTTGTTCTCAAACAGCCAGATCGTAAGCCCCATGAAGCCAAACTCAGACCTCACACCAGGGTCAGGGAAACTTCTGACAGTCAGTGCTGCTGCTCGGCAGGCTCTCACGCCCTGAGAAGAGCTCCCTCGTGCCTGGGGACCACCAAAAGGCATGAGCCTTCACCAGGGTGCAGCTGGGACCAAGATGTTGGGACCCCCGCTCAGGCAGCGCCCACAGCGTAGGCGGGGTCCCCACACAACAAGAGTATGGACAGACCGGCTTTCCAGGACGTTCCAAAGCCAGGCCTCAGCTCCCTCTCTGCACAAGGACACCAACTCACGCTTCCAGGGACCCCAACAACTTTGAGAAGCTGACAAAAGCCTAAGCCCCCTCCTGCCAGAGATAGGGATACGTACGGGACAGGGACCCGAGCCTGTGAGCACACACATACCCCTGCACGCGCCCACGGGAGCCCCAGAGCCCTCGGTGCATACGGGACCCAAGTTAAGAGGCCAGGCCTGGGCTGCATGGCGGCCTCCTCGCCACGGTGGCCTGCAGCAAGTGGGCACCTTCCTGGCCCCCAGAGGGACTGGACTGCCCACCCCCTACCCTCCTGGCCCCAAGCGCCCCCTGCGAACCTGTAGCATGAGCTCACACTCCTCACGCCCCACGAAGATGAGCTCGCGAGGGAGCCGGTGGCGGGCGCCGCTGCTGCTCACCAGGAACCAGGACGTGGCACTCATCTTGGTGCTGGCTGGGCCCGTCTGGCCCTGGGGAAGAAGGGATTGTTAGAGTGGGGCTCCCTGGCCTGGGCCTTAGCCCCCTGGACACATCCAAGGCCCAGCCCAGATCCTGTCCCTCTAAGGGAAGCTGGCAGCTTCTGGAGAAGCTGGACTCCAGCCTCACCAGGCCACCCGCCCTTCCTGGGTATGGTCCCAAGTCCCACTGCCAGGCCTTTGCCCTCTTGACCGGCCTTCCCCATCACGTCCATCCCCGGCAAAGGCTGCCTGGTCCTCCCTTATCCTCCAGACCCTAGCACACCTAATCGCTTCTATCTTCCAGGTGTCAGGGGTTGAAGTTCACGGGGACACTGGCGGCACTGCCTGTAAGTGACCCCACATCCATGTGACCCACCAGGAGCAGCTCGTGGGTAGGACCCAGCATGGACACCAGGGTCCCCACGATGCCAGGTCCACACACCAGACCCAGCCCAGGACACTCACTGAACCAGAGGACCCACCCCCTCAGCAGGACATTCCGAGACTGAGCCCCAAGCAGGGCCCGGGGTGAGGGGCGGCAGGGACAGAGCTGGAGACAGGGGCCCTGAGTCATCAATATGTCTACCACCGAGAGGAGGCCAAATGTCCCTTGGTGGCCACGGTGCAAGGACAGCATCAAGCAGCCCCTTCAGTGCCCAAGAGGGAAGTGAGGCTTTGGTGCCCATAGTCCCAGTGACATCAACAAAAAGGAGGTGGTCTGAGGGGCTGGTGTGGTCAGGGGCTGGTGTAGGCAGGCAGGGAGCTCCGTAGCAGCCTAGTGGGTAACAGGGGACAGCCTGAGTAATGGCCAGGGCTGATGACCCTGGGCAGCCCTATACCCAGCCAACGTGCACCCTGCACACCCGGAGCATGCCAGCACACATGCCCTGGGCACTCCACCCCACTGCCCAGCACATCCTGAGTGCTGCTATGGGCTAGGCGGCCTGGGCTGAGCCAGCTGTGACCAAGATTCAGAGTCTCAGAATCCTGGGGTTCCCTTCAGCAGGGGGCAGGCACAAAGAACAGAAATGGCTTACGAGAAGGTGCAAAGAGGGATACAGGGAACACGGAACACAAAGGCAGGGCACTCCGGGGCTCTGCAGGACAGGGGTGGAAGTAAGTGCATGAACACTTAGGGGACTGCATTCCAGGTAGAGGGAACAGCCGGTGCCACCAGGGCAGAGGGACAGGGCAGAGGGATGGAGGGCCTCACAGGCCCCTGGGAGTCCTGTGGCTAGTCCTGCAAGCGGATGAAGTCCCTAAAGGGCTCAGCACTGACTCCATCCCTGCAGGGTCCAGCACAAAAAGAAAAGGTGGTGCCCTTGTTCAAAACCTGAGAAGGAGAGCTGAGCAAGATGCCAAGTGTGGGGTCCAAGCAAGGGCTCCATGGGGGTCTCCGGGTCACACACCTGTGAGGCCTGCCCCAGAGCTCCTGAGTGGCCATGGGACTCTGACTCAGGAGGCCAGTCAAGAAGTGAGGACAATAACCCAGGACAGGGATGACAGCAGCTGGGGCCCAGTGGAGCAGAGGAGAAGCAGAGGCTGCCGGGCTGAGTGCATCCTGAGGGCAGGGCCACACCACGTGAGGGTGCCACGCAGAGGAGTGAGTGGCTCCCTGTCCCTACTTTGCTCAGTGCCCACACCCAAGGTCTTCAGCTTTGAGGCTCTTCACAGATCTCAGGTCCCTTCCGTGAGCAGCAGGGAACACTGACACCCGGCTCCAGCTAGTGCGAATGGCCAGACAGGCAGGCACTCGAGGCCAAGGGGGTGGGACTTCCATGCCCCTGCAGCCCCAGACAGCGAAGCCCTCAGGAGGCCTCTACAGCCCCACCCTCCCCAGGGCTGCTGGGGGACCACAGGGTGCTCAATTCGGCAGGGCCCACCCCACCACCGCACCTCCGGCCCCCAGCCAGCCCTCCTAGGCCTCAGGCTCTGCCATCACATCACCTGCCGCGGCCCGCCCCGAGGAGTCCACAGTCCCTGTTTAAGGCAAAGTGAAGCCGAGCCCCAGAGCCTGGTGGTGCCTCTGTACCAGAGCCAGGCCCCCCACTGCCCCGGCCGCCCACCCTGAAAAGGCCTGGGAGCCCGCGACGCTCCAAAACGGCCTTCGGCTGCCTCGGGGCTGGGCTGGCCATCGTTGCTAGGAGGAAGAATAATAAACGCCCCAAACTTGCCCCCTCAGCCGCCCCGGCCAGAAGGGCCACAGTCAGAGGTGAGGCGGGGAAAGGCGGCTGGGCCCAGGGGCAGGGAAGGGCAGCGAGCCGGGCGGGGCAGTCCGGCGGTGGAAGGAGCGCACAGGCCGGGAGAGGCAGGGACAGCGGGGAGACGGCGGCGAAGGGAAATGAGGAGAGAGGGGAGGAGGAGGAAGACGGAGGGAGGGACCGCGGGAGGAGAGACCAGGCCAGGAGGGAGGCGGCCGGGCCCGGCGGGGGAGGGAGCCGCGCCTTCTGAATCAGCGCTCTCCGGGGGCGGCCAT
>NW_012116488.1:720164-723201 GCF_000951035.1 Colobus angolensis palliatus
GGCCTCCCCGGCTCATCTCGCACCCGACGCAGACCCCATTCCTTCCCGTCTCGGCCCCGCCCCCCGCTTCGCCTCCAGGTCAGGCCCCAGCTCGACCGGCGGAACCGGGTGCCCACAGCAGCCCGTGCGCCCTGGCCCAGGGCCAGCGGGTTAACACTTAACTACGCTCCGGGAGCTGTCGGCTCCAGCCGCGCCCCGACTCCCCAACCTTTGGCCCCGGTAGCCCAAAAGAGGAGCGGACGGTGAAGGAGTCAGGGTGAGTCCCAGAGGCCGCACCCGGATTTTCCCTCCCGAGCCTGGCCAGACTGGGCGTGTGTCCGACAGCTCCACCTCCGACCCCGGGCGCTCTGGGCTGAGTGGGGGCGAGGGTGGTGGACATCAACGCCGTCTTACCTGGACGCCCACAGTGGGCCTGACCGAGGGGTGGGGCTGGGGCTGGGAACTCCGGAGGCACCCGGGGTTCCTGGGGTGAGTTCCCGCGGACTGCTTGCTCCTTGTCGGGCGCCACAATAGGCGTATCAGGTGTCCCAGGAGCCAAGTGGGGGGAAGGGATCGACGTGGGGGCGGGGCTGCGGGCCCGCAGGGCATTCCTGCCTTCCAGGTGTTGGGGAACGCAGTGAGCGAAGGCGTGGAGGTGAGGGGGAATGTGGAAGGCATGCGCCCGGCCGGGGAACCCCAGGCTTTGTCCTGTGGGCAGCTGGAGCGGCTGGGCATTCCCGGCTGCGACAGCGCCCACCTGGCCCCGCACCTGGGCCTGCTCGCAATCCAGCGGCGCCTCTCCGCATCTGCCTTCACGGATCTCAGCCCCAGCAGAGCCCTTGTGCCGGACCCTGGGGCGGGATTGTGAGTTCAGAGGGGGTCAGACGCGCCCTTGAGTATGGCAGGAGCCCCAGCCCAAGCATCTGGTGGAAACTCACTTGCTTGGGGAGAGGGCAGGGCAATGAGCACTCCGAGCTGGCTCCCAGGAAAGACCTTCCGGCGGGAGCTTGGATTGCTAGGTTGAGGAGGAGGCCAGGGGAGGGACCTGCAGCCAGGTGATCCGGTGCCTGGATTTCTTCCCAAGGATAGTGTGAGTTGATGCTGGCTGAGATCTGCTCCGATGAGGGTTTGAAAGAGAGAGCTCCCGGTGTCAAAGTAAGTAAGCGGATGGCAAAACATGCCTGGAGGGAGCAACCAGGCATCAGACCAGAGGTCCTGGGCTGGGGAAGATGGAAGCAGAGAAAGGAGAGAGAAGGAAATTTGAGAGGAAGAGTGGGCACGAACTGGCTGCCCAATTGGAAGAGTGGGTAGGTGGCAGGGAGGGACTGGATATTCTGGGTCTGCCCGTCCAGTCCCACCACCTGCTTTCAGGTGAGCTTGGGAATTTCCCAGGCTTCCTCCCAGCTGGAGCCAGACCTGTCCCTCTGAGGCCCCAGCCCTGCCCATCTTTTCCTGCCCTACCCAGGGCTTCTCCACCCTCTTGGCTTGGCCTGCTTGTTGTTCACACGTTGGTAAATGACCCGTCACACAAGTCATTTTCTCTGTTTGTGCTTTTCTTCTGCCAGGACCCTTGACTTTCTCAATGGGGAGGGGGGGAGGCAAGGCTGGTGCCCAGTGCTCTGCCTGGACTGGCCGGTGCGTGTGGCTGTCACTAGGCTGGGAAGCTAGGCCAGGAGAGCAGCTGCAGCTGTGGAGGTCGGCAGTTGAGAGGTTGAGAGACCTGAGCACACTCGGGCCAGTCCTCCCATGGCATTTGGGAGTCCAGGACAGAGCTAGGGGGCAAGTATACGCAATGCTTGGAGCCACGGAGTGGGCGTAGGGAATTGGAGGGGTAGAGAGGACAACTCAAACTAAGCTAGGAACCCACAGAGGAGACAAGGAAAGGAAAACCAAGAAGGAGTGAGGCCCCAATGCCTCCAAATTGATCCATACATCTCATTATCCCCAGTAAAAGTAGCTACATGATGATTCCAAAGCCCTTAGGAAACTAAAAGTGCCAGGAGAATGAATAGACAGGTCTCCATAGAAGACACACACTGTCCAGCAAGCACATGGGAAGATGTCCAGCGTCCTCCAGGAAACGCAAAGCAAAACCACAGTGAGATCCCACCTCCCACCTGCTGGGACTGGGCGGATGCAGTCCTAGCAAACCAACATGAGTCTTGGTGAGAATGGGGGGTGTCAGAGCCCTGCTGCACTGAGATACACACACACACACACACACACACACACACACACACACCACAAAATGGAATAGTATTCAGTCTTAAAAAGGAAAGAAATTCCGGTACTGGCTGCAACATGGATGGACCTTGAGGACGTTATGCTAAGTGAAATAAGCCAGTCACAGAAGAACACATAGCATACAATCTCACTTATGTGAGGTCCCTACAGTAGTCACTTTCATAGAGATAGTAGCTGACAGGAGGAGCATGAGGAGTGACTGTTTAATGAATACAGACTTGAAATTTGGGAAGAGGTATAAGTTCTGTAGATGGATGGTGGTGATAGGTGGTGGTGACGGAGATTGGAGATGGGCAGTGGACATGGATGGTGATGATGGATGGTGTAGATGAACAGTGGTGATGGATGTTGGATGTGGATAGCGGACACGGACAGTGGAGATAGAGGGTGGTGATGGATGGTGGACATGGACAGTGGAGATAAACAGTGGAGACAGAGGGTGGTGATGAATGGTGGACATGGACAGTGGAGATAGTGGAGATAGAGGGTGGTGATGGATGGTGGACATGGACAGTGGAGTTAAACAGTGGAGACAGAGGGTGGTGATGGACAGTGGAGATAGAGGGTGGTGATGGATGGTGTAGATGGAGGGTAGAGATGGAGGGTGATGATGGATGGTGGAGATGGATGGCAGAGATAGATGGTGGTGATAGACAGTGGAGATGAAGGGTGAAAATAGTGGGTGGTGATGGGGGATGGAGATGGAGGGTGGATGGAGGGTGGAGGGTGGAGATGGTGGGTGGTGATGGAGGGTGGAGATAAATGGTGATGATGGAGGGTGGTGATGGAGGGTGGTGATGGAGGGTGGTGATGG
>NW_012116488.1:724436-726961 GCF_000951035.1 Colobus angolensis palliatus
AAAAGTCCAAAATTAGCCTGGCGTGGTGGCAGGTGCCTGTAATCCCAGCTACTTGGGAGGCTGAGGCAGGAGAAGTGCTTGAACCAGGGAGGCAGAGATTGCAGCGAGCTGAGATCATGCCATTATACTCCAGCCTGGGCAACGAGCGAAATTCCATCTCAATAATAATAATAGGTGGTGGAACAACTGGGCGGCATTGGTGTCTGGAAAAACATGATATTGGATCCTGATCCCACTCTTCACATGGAAATAAATTCCTTATGGAGCAGAAATATAAATGCAAAAACCCAAAGCCACAGAAATCATTTGAAAAAAACACAGGAGACTATTTAATAATCTCAGGATCCTGAAGGCTTTTCTGAGCAGGTCAAAAAAGCAGAAGCCACAGAGAACATTGTTGAAAAGTTTAATTAAATTACAAATGGCAACATTTTGCCTAGACTACATATTTAAAATCGAAGGATGTGCAACAAGCTGGGGAGAACCCGTGATAACTCAGGGTTTAACAAAGGGCCGATTCTTCCAACAAAGGGCTGCTATCAATCAACGAGGAAAGGTCCGGGCCGCCGGACACGCTGCACAAAGGAAGGCCCAATGGCTGCTGACTGCAAGATGCTGAACCTCCATTGTAATCAGGGATGAGCAAATTGGCCCTACCCGAAGATGGTATTTTCACCTGTCAGACATTTTCATGAGAGACTGGGAGGGGAGGAGCAGGGAGACAGGCATGTCCCACAACCCCCGGCAGGTGTGTGAATTTGGGGTGTGGGGGGTTAGGATTTTGTTTCCACTGTAGCCTGGTACTGCTAGAAGGTTTTAAATGAGGACACCAGCTGTAGTAACAATTACAAATTTCACAGTACTCTGCAGGGGAGAGAGGGTCAGGAGGGGCATGGGGCCGCCTGCGCAATGTGGTGGCGCCAAGGGAGTGCCCAGCAGGCCCCTTGGGCTTCAGGACAAGGATGCCAAGGTTTTGGGGCCTGGCAGGCCAGAGTGGGTGCCTGGAGCTAGAGGCAGAAGGTGTAGGTGCCCCCTTCTGTGAACAAGGGTGAGGCCCAGGGGGTGAGAGGAGGGAGGGAAAAAGTCAGGTGCAGTGCGGGTCAGAGGCCTCCCTCCCCGCCACAGCTGACCCCCAGACCCAGAGCCCTGCTTTGCAGCCACAGCACTCAGCAGACTCCACCTGGGGCTGAGATTGTGACCACCCTCAGGGACGTGGGTTCAGGTCCCCACCTGTCTGCTGAACCCATGCTCTGCAGGATTTGGTCCAGGGCTCTGGTGAGGATGGCAGGAGTTTGCCTGCATCAGCACCTGCCCCCGCCTTCCACAGCAAGCAAAGACCGTGGGACCCCTGATGTCCCTTTGCATTTGCGTTTCTGTGCTTAGCTGCTAGTCTCAGGCAGTGAAAGCTTTAAGCCACCTGCAGAGTCCTGGAACTGGAGCATTTGCTCTAACGGGAAAAGGAGGCTTCCTGCTGGCGATACACCACGACAGGCCACAAAAGACGTGCCGGTCCCCACAGTCAGGCCCTGACACCCACTCTTCCTGCCCTCTTCTGTCTGGGCCTTTCACAACAAGTGACCAGGAGCCATAGGTTAGCGGAGATCATCTGTGGCTAGGAACAGGGGCTTCCTGGAGGTGAGGACAAGCTCTGCTTCCTCCAGGAGCAGGCACTGGAGCAGACCGGCTCCCCCGTTTTACAAGTGTCCTCTGCGTGGCGGTCCAGGTCTGTGCAGGCGTGTCCAGCCCAGGAGACGACAGAAGTCATCTATAGCCTGGGCCCCTGTCACCCCCAGGGAGAGGCCCTGGTCGGACTGGTCTTTCTCTGCCGGTTGCCAGCCTGTGCACCTGGGGCAGAAACAGGACTCAAAGAGGGAAAGTGGCCTGGGCAGGCCCTCCCCTCAAGCCTCCCCTCTCCCTGGCTGCTCTCCCAGGCTTCCCTGCTTTCCCTTCTGAGACCCGGACTACTGGACCCAGCCTTACTGCCAAGATAATTATCCACAACAGCAGGAGCGCCCAGGCCCATAAAGATAATCGCCTGCCCGGCACTGTGTCCACATCCAATTATTCATCCCAGCTGAGACCCAAGTGCAGCTGAGGGGTTGGGGACACTCCTTGGCTCTAGAATGGTGCCAACAGCCCCTCCAGGGCCTGGCTGGAAGCAGCTCAGTGCTTCCTAGCTCCGGGGCTGTGTTCCCTACATCCCACTTGGAGCTTCCCTGCTGAAGAAAACAGTGTCTGCTGCACCTTTCTTAGAAATCACCCTGACACAGGGCTACAAAGAGCAGAGAGCACAGTAGCCTTCCCAGACACACACCAGCCCCCCACCCACTGCATTCCAGCCACCACTGCCCGCTGCATTCATCTCTCTACTCGCCCCTGCATTCATCCTTGCACTCCACCCTCCATTCATCCCTACCCTACCCCCTCCATTCATCCCTCCACTCCCCCCTACATTTATCCCTCCACTCCCCCCACATTCATCCCTCCACTCCCCCCACATTTGTCCCTCCACTCCCCCCACATTC
>NW_012116488.1:728653-730208 GCF_000951035.1 Colobus angolensis palliatus
TCCACTCCCCCTACATTCGTCCTTCCACTCCCCCTACATTCATCCCTCCACTCCCCCCACATTCATCCTTCCTCTCCCCCTACATTCATCCCTCCACTCTCCCTACATTCATCCCTCCACTCCTCCTACATTTATCCCCCCACTCCCCCCTCCATTCATCTCTCCCCTGCCCACTCCATTCATCCCTCCCTACCTCCTCCATTCATCCCTCCACTCCCTCACTCCATTCATCCCTTCACTGCCCCCTCCCTTCGTCCCTCCACTGCTCCTGGCTGCCGCCTGCGGAGCAGTGCTCTGTGTCCCATGGCACAGAGTAGGACAGTGATGAGGAGGCAGAAGAACAATCGAGTGGAATTTCTGAGTGTGTTGTCATAACCCTGGGCTGAGGGTGGATCCCATCTCTGCCCAGGTCCTGGATCTTTGCCATCCAGTACCCACACACCCCCTAAGCTCTGCAGGACCCATGGTGGACAAGATGAGGTGAAATGAGGTTGTCATCTCCTTCCTACTTCAGTGGGAATCCTTTCTCTGTGGTTCTTCAGGGAAAATGGAATTTTTTTTGCACGCCTTCTACAGATCAGCTCTCCAGTGTGACAGGCACTGTGGGCCACCTGCCTCGAAGCCTTTCCTCCTTGTTCCTTCCAACAGAACCAGGGGCTTTCAGCCATCTGTGGTGCTCTCTTGATCTCGGGGAAGGGGCCAGGTCCAGGACTGAGCAAGGGCACATGACCAATTTGGGGCCAAGGAGATACGAGAGGAAGTGTGCTGTTGCAGGGGAGAGTGTGGGAAAGGGTGCTTCTAGGAATGCTGTCCTTCTGTTAAAGAGTTGGTGTGGGGTACGACACTCTGCCTCCACGCGCTGCCTCTGCTGGGTGAAGACATGATTCTTGGGACTGCAGAGCCATCTTGAGACTAAGAGAAGACCAGGAGCAGAGCAGACAAGCTGAGCAAGATCCCTGCCACAGCTGAACTGTGCCCAGCACCATAGACTTCTTAATCTTATGAAGCATATCAAGCTAACAAACTTAAACGATGTTGTTTAAGCTACTTTGGGTTGGATGTTCTGTTAATTACAGCTGAATCACCCATGTAGCATAGGATGTTTTTATTTATTTATTATTTATTTATTTTAGAGACAAGTTCTTGCTCTGTCACCCCGGCTGAAGTGCAGTGGTGCAATCACAGCTCACCACAGCCTCAAAATCCTGGCCGCAAGTGATCCTCCCACCTCAGCCTCCCAAGTGGCTACAGGTACACTCTGCCACGCCAGCTAATTTTTAAAAATTTTTGTAAATATGGGGCCTCACTATGTTGCCCAGGCTGTTATTGAATTCCTGGCCTCAAACGATCCTCCTGCTTCAGTCTCCCAAAGTGCTGGGATTACGGGTGTGGACCACTGTACCTTGCCCTGCACATGTGCTTAGATATGCTTTCTCCAAGTTCTGTTCTTTGGAATATTGGAAATAAATATTTCTTTTTTTTTTTTTTTTTTTGAGACGAAGTCTTGCTCTGTCACCCAGGATGGAGTGCAGTGGCCGGATCTCAGCTCACTGCA
>NW_012116488.1:737582-742772 GCF_000951035.1 Colobus angolensis palliatus
TGCTGGGATTACAGGCTTGAGCCACCGCGCCCGGCCAACTTTTTTTTTTCAATGAAAAAATGTCTATTTTATGAGAGATGTGTGTGTGTGTGTATATATAATTTTTAAAAATAAAAATGTGTTGCTCCACGCCCCCGCCCCCACCTCCACCCCTGCAGTCAAAGCCACTGACCATGGAGTCAGGAGCCACCCAATGAGGTGTCTTTTCTCTAAGGATGGTGAAGTTAGAGAAACCCAGAGAACACTCATGGGGGCCCTGAGCTCTCAAGAATCTCTGTGCAATGCCCATTCCAGCAGCCATGCACTTCGCGTGGCCAGGGCAAGCCTAGGAAGGAAGGGCAGAGGACGACACGACTGAAGTAAGCAGGACTCTCTGTGTGTCCACCCTGCGGAGCTCTTCTTTGGAACATCACTGTGGACACAGGAGTTAGAGGTGAACGAAGGCACTGAGAGGGGATGGGGCACTGGCATCGGAGGGGTGAGGAGCACCCAGCCATCCTCATTCGCTTTACTGCTTTTGGTGGGTTTTGTGTTTGATGTGTTCATTCGTGCACACGCTGCATGCCAGCCGCCACTGATGGCCACTCGCCTTAATGACGGCGCTGACCACGGCTGCTTTGTCAGCATCAATGAAGCTGTAGAAGCGCCTCTCCCAGGGGCCTGTGGTGGCACTGCCCATCTCTTCCCTCGGACTCTCCTGGGTGAGGCCTGCTACAGGGTTTCTGAGAGTTCCCTCAGGAAGCAGCAGAAGGGAGCTAACGCCCGAGGTCAGGTGCCTGAGACCCGGTAGCATTTGGACACACCGGTAACCTTCCCCATGGTCACCCAAATTCTCCTGAAACTCAGACAGAGTCTGAAGAAACACGAGATGGCACAAAGCTGTGCCCAGAGCCGTGGGTCCCACGTGGTTAAATGTGGAAAACACTGGCTGAGGGTCCCACGTGGTTAAATGTGGAAAACACTGGCTGAGGGTCACGGAGGAAAACAGTGGCGGGAGACGAGATGGCACAAAGCTGTCCCCAGAGCCGTGGGTCCCACGTGGTTAAATGTGGAAAACACTGGCTGAGGGTCCCACATGGTTAAATGTGGAAAACACTGGCTGAGGGTCCCACCTGGTTAAATGTGGAAAACACTGGCTGAGGGTCACGGAGGAAAACAGTGGCGGGAGACGGGGCCTTCCCATTGAATGCAGAGACAGTGACATCTACAGGTGTTGAGTGGCTAAAAAAATGTATTCCCTGCAATGCCTCACAGACACGGTAATGTAAGCACATACGCGCAGTGGCCTGCCAGGGCTGGTAAGATAACATGACATCCATTCTATATTCAGCGAGACAGAATCTGATCTTTTTTTTATTTTTTGTGGGAGTGGGGCTGAGTCTTGCTCTGTCACCCAGGCTGGAGTGCAGTGGCATGATCTCAGCTCACTGCAACCTCCGCCTCCCAGGTTCAAGCGATTCTCTTGCCTCAGCCTCCTGAGTACCTGGGACTACAGGTGCCCGCAACCACACCCAGCTAATTTTTTGCATTTTTAGTAGAGACAGGGTTTCACTGTGTTGCCCAGACTGGTCTCAAACTCCTGAGCTCAGGCAATCCACCCACCTCAGCCTCCCAAAGTGCTAGGATTACAGGCACGAACCACCACACCTGGCCAGGATCTGATCTTTTGATAGTCTTCTGTTATATTCCTAATCGAAGTCTTCTTAGAATATTGAAATATCACCTTTTTAGTAAGCGAAATGCCTTTTCATTTTATCCAAAAGAACACAGATAGAGCTGTTCGTTTCATGTCTCAGATTTTTTATTCCTTTCATATCACTACATTTCCCCCTGTGTTTTTTTACTCATGCACATGCAGTCTTTGTACAATTTTTTTTTTTTTTTGAGATGGAGTTTCATTCTTGCTGTCCAGGCAGGAGTGCAATGGCATGGTCTTGGCTAACTGCAACCTCCGCCTCCCAGGTTCAAGTGGTTCTCCTGCCTCAGCCTCCTGAGTAGCTGAGATTACAGGTGTGTGCCACCACGCCGGCTAATTTTGTATATTTAGTAGAGACGGGATTTTCAAGTTGGCCAGGCTGGTCTCCAACTCCTGACCTCAGGTGATCCACCCGCCTCTGCCTCCCAAATTGCTAGGATTACAGGCATAAACCACTGCACCTGGCCTGTGCCTGGCTAATTTTAAAGTTTTTTGTAGAGATGAGGTCTTGTTATGTTACCCAGGCTAGTCTTGAACTCCTGACCTCAATCGATCCTCCTGCCTTAGCCCACAACTGCTGAAATCACAGGTGTGAGTCACCACGCCTGGCCCTAATTTTAATAATTTCTTATATCAATCAAATCATCCAGTAGATCATTCTTCCTGTCTACCAGGCAGGTCTATAAGTACGCATTATCATTTATTAGGCCATTTAATTTTTCTTTTTTTTTGAAACAGTTTCGCTCTTGTTGCCCAGGCTGGAGTGCAATGGTGGGTTCTTGGCTCACCAGAACCTCCACCTCCCGGGTCCAAGCGATTCTCCTGCCTCAGCCTCCCGAATAGCTGGGATTACGGGCATGTGCCACCACGCCCAGCTAATTTTGTATTTTTAGTAGAGACGGGATTTCTCCATGTTGGTCAGGCTGGTCTCAAACTCCTGACTTCAGGTGATGTGCCCGCCTCAGCCTCCCAAAGTGCTGGGATTACAGGCATGAGCCACCGCGCCCGGCCCCATTTAATTCTTTATAGTAATCAGGAACCTCTATGCACTCAAAAATAAAGCCTCCCACAAAGCAAAAACTCCTACTTGTGGCTGTGGTGAATAACAAGTATCATATACCAAAAGCAACTCTAAAAACTAGATTAAAAACAACAGGCCAGGTGCGGTGGCTCACGCCTGTAATCCCAGCACTTTGGGAGGCCGAGGTAGGCGGATCACGAGGACAGGAGTTCAAGACCAGCATGACCAACATGGTGAAACTCTGTCTCTACTAAAAATACAAAAAATTAGCCAGGCGTGGTGGCAGGTACCTGTAGTCCCAGCTACTTGGGAGGCTGACGCAGGAGAATGGTGTGAATCCAGGAGGTGGCGTTTGCAGTGAGCTGAGATGGCGCTGCTGCACTCCAGCCTGGGCAACAGAGTGAGACTCCATCTCAAAAGAACGGCAACAACATCAACAGCTGTTTGAAGGCATTGGTGAGCAACCAAGGTGGCCAGGACTTGAGGGGCTGAGAACCTGAGACGAGGGCTTCACATTGAGATGAGCCCGGCATGTGCTTAGAGACCAAGAGGAAAATGGCAGCTCAGAGCTTCTGGGATTCTTACAGGCCTGGGGAGGCAAATATTGGCATTGGAAGCTACTGTCCAATCTTCTGTGCTGCTTTTCCCCTCGAGATATTTGCCAATCTCTAAGCTGTTTTGGGTAGGAGGTTACAAAGTCAAGCAGAAAGTGGCAGCTGAAAGCCCATGAAATTAAAGCTTTAGCTGTCTGATGGTGTTAGGGAGAAAGGAATTGGAGTCCAGGCACCAAGGAGAAGGGACCCTGTAAAACACTCAGCCTTTCAGGTAAGATCCCTGGAATGTGACACGTCAGCAAACTAGGAACCAAATAAACCTTCCCAACCCTATTCAATTTCTCATGCACAGGCCAGGCGCAGTGGCTCATGCCTGTAATCTCAACACTCAGGGAGGTTGAGGTGGGAGGATTGCTTGAGTCTAGGAGCTTGAGAGAGTAAGACCTCGAGACCTCATCTCATTTTTAATCTTTTTTTTTTTTTTGAGACAGGATCTCACTCTGTCACCCAGGCTGGAGTGCAGTGGCGCAATCCCGGCTCACAGCAACCTCTGCCTCCTCGGTGCAAGCGATTCTCGTGCCTCAGCCTCCCGAGTAGCTGGGATTACAGGTGCACACCACCACGCCTGGCTCATTTTTTTGTATTTTTAGTAGAGACAGGGTTTCACCATGTTGGCCAGGCTGGTCTCGAACTCCTGACTTCAAATGATCCAGCTACCTTGGCCTCCCAAAGTGCTGGGATTATAGGTGTGAGTCACCACGCTGGGTCATGAGACCTCATCTCTACAGAAAATAATAAAATTAGTGAGATGTGGTGGTGTGCACCTGTAGTCCCAGCTACTCTGGAGGCTGACTTGGAGGATCCCTTGAGCCAGGCAGTTCAAGACTACAGTGAACTATGTATGACTGTGCCACTGCACTCCAGCCTGGGCCACACAGTGAGACTGTGTAAAAAACTAGAGGCTCTAACCACATGTGGCTACTGCACTAGCAGCTGGTGCCTAAAAATTAAATTTTTATTTTTATTTAATGTTATTAACTTAATTAAAGCTTTAGCTGTCTGATGGTGTTAGGGAGAAAGGAATTGGAGTCCAGGCATCAAGGAGAAGGGACCCCGTAAGCCCCTCAGCCTTTCAGATAAGGTCCCTGGAATGTGACATTCCAGCAAACTGGAAACCACCTGTAACTAATGACTACCAGAGTGAACAGCACAGCTCTAGCTTCCACAGTGTCACCGTAACCTGCAAAAGCAGCAGGGATCTGCTACCCAGCATTCGGTTGCGATCCCAACACTGACGACGTCGCACACACCAAGAGGGTGTGAAGAGGGTTACGACTCACATAATGGAGGCGGCGCAGGAGAGCAGGGCAGGCCTTGCAAGCAGGTACCAAATGGCTTGTGACAGCCAGGAAAGGAGACAGGCCTGGGTGGCTTTGGAGGCTGGGGCTGGGGGGTGGGGCCAGGTGAGAACTCACACAGGGCAGCAGCTCACGTGGTTTGACTCTCCCGCCTGCGCCAAAGTGGGAGAACCCAGGCTGTCTTATCGGTTTGTCCAGGTGTGGGCTCAATGGGAAGAGGGAGGGGTGAAGCTTAAAAGTTGTCAGTAGCCAGGTCAGGCACGGTGGCTCACGCCTGTAATCCTAGCACTTTGGGAGGCTGAGGCGGGCGGATCATGAGGTCAGGAGATCAAGACCATCCTGGCTAACACGGTGAAACCCCGTCTCTAATAAAAATGCAAAAAAATTAGCCCGGCATGGTGGCGGGAGCCTCTACTCCCAGCTACTCAGGAGGCTGAGGCAGGAGAATGGCGTGAACCCGGGAGGCGGAGGTTGCAGTGAGCTGAGATCGTGCCACTGCACTCCAGCCTGGGCGACAGAACAAGATTCCAACTCAAAATAAAAAAAAAAGAAAAGAAAAGA
>NW_012116488.1:742957-754050 GCF_000951035.1 Colobus angolensis palliatus
GTGGCGGGCGCCTGTAGTCCCAGCTACTCCGGAGGCTGAGGCAGGAGAATAGCGTGAACCCGGGAGGCGGAGCTTGCAGGGAGCCGAGATGATGCCACTGCACTCCAGCCTGGGCAACAAGACACAGCGAGACTCCATCTCAAAAAAAAAAAAAAAAAAAAAAAAAGCTGTCAGTAGCCAGACGTTAAGAAATTGAGTCCAACTCCTCCATACAAACTACCAGCTTACAGGGAATACAGAGGCACGGACACATGTTAAACAGCAGCAGGGGGCACAGTTGGCAAAATCCAGACTGGTGAGCTACAGGGGAACAACCTGGTTTCCTTTGCTAGAGGGGAAAAAAAAGTGAGTAAGAAAAATGTAGATTAAAGAAGACCTGACTTACCAACCAGTCACAAAGTGTCAAAATTTTTTGGGTTCTTATTCAAACAAACATTTATAAAACAATTGGAAAAGTGAACATTGACTTGATATTTAATAATATTGCCAGGCGTGGTGGCTCATGCCTGTAATCCCAGCACTTTGGGAGGCCGAGGCAGGCGGATCACGAGGTCAAGAGATTGAGACCATCCTGGCCAACATGGTGAAACCCCGTCTCTACTAAAAATACAAAAAATTAGCTGGGCATAGTGGTACGCACCATAGTCCCAGCTACTCAGGTGGCTGAGGCGGGAGAATCGCTTGAACCCGGGAGACGGAGGTTGCAGTGACAGTAAAACCATTTCACAATTATAAAAGGGTCAATTGAATAGGAAGATCTAACAATCATAAATCTGTATACACCTAATAACACAGCCCTGAAACATAGAAAACAAAATCTGATAGAACTAAAAAAGTAGCAGCAAATCCACAACTACTGTGGGAAATTTTAAAACATCTCTCTCAGTAACTGATAGAATAAATGGACAAAATACCAATAGAGATACAATATATTTAAACCACAAATTTTAACAAACTTGATCTAATTTACTTATATAGAACACTTCATCCAACAACTGCTGAATACACATTCTTTTAAAGCACGTGTAGAAATTTTACCAAAATTAACCATATGCTGAGACATTAAGCAAGTTTCAACACATTTTAAAGGACTGAAATAATAAAATATGTCCTCTGATTACAGTGAAATTAAGCTTTAAAAAACTAACAGATAATTAGAAAATTCCTGAGTGTCTGAAAATTAAGCAAAAATACTTCTAAATAAACCACAGGTCTGGAATTAACCACAGTAGAAATTAGAAAATATTTTAAACTGATAACAAAGATATGTTATAAACTGTGAGATGGATGAGAATAAGCATGGTGGCTCATGCCTGTAATCCTGGCACTTTGGGATGCCAAAGTAGAGGATCACTTGAGGCCAGGAGTTCAAGACCAGCCTGGGCAATATAGGGAGACCCCCCACCTCTACAAAAATAAATAAATTAGCTGGGAGTCATGGCAGGCACTGTAATCCTAGTTACTGAAGAGGCTGAGGCACAAGTATCACTTGAGGTTACAGTGCGCTATGATTATGCCACTGGACTCCAGCCTAGGTGACAGAGCAAGCCTGTCTGTAAAAAAATAAAAACTAAAACAAAGTGGGATACAAGGATACAATTAAAGCCATGCTTAGAGGGAAGTTTATAGCCTTAAATAGTTATATTAGATAAAAAGAAGAGCCAAAAGTCAGTCATCTAACAAGGGCTTTTGGACTACTAAAAATGTTCTGTGTCTTGATCTGGGTGCTGGTTACATGTGAGTGTTAGGCTATGAAAATTAATTGAACTGTACATTTGTGATGGTTCCGCTTTTCTGAATGCACATTTCCACGGTCAGTCTTTTTTTTGTTTTTTTTTTTTTGAGACGGAGTCTCGCTCTGTCGCCCAGGCTGGAGTGCAGTGGCCGGATCTCAGCTCACAGCAAGCTCCGCCTCCCGGGTTTACGCCATTCTCCTGCCTCAGCCTCCCGAGTAGCTGGGACTACAGGCGCCCGCCACCTCGCCCGGCTAGTTTTTTGTATTTTTTTAGTAGAGACGGGGTTTCACCATGTTAGCCAGGATGGTCTCGATCTCCTGACCTCGTGATCCACCCGTCTCGGCCTCCCAAAGTGCTGGGATTACAGGCTTGAGCCACCGCACCTGGCCACCACGGTCAGTCTTGGGTGGTTCTTCTTCTTCTTCTTCTTCCTTCTTCCTTCTTCCTTCCTTCCTTCTTCCTTCTTCCTTCTTCTTTCTTCTTTCCTCTTCTTCTTCTTGTCTGGCTCTGTCACCCAGGCTGGAGTGCAGTGGGGTGAGATCTCAGCTCACTGCAACCTCCGTCTCCTGGGTTCAAGAGATTCTTGTGGCTCAGCCTCCTGAGTAGCTGCAATTACAGGAACCCACCACCACACCTGGCTAATGTTTTGTATTTTTATTAGAGATGGGTTTTTGCCATGTTGGCCAGGCTGGTTGAACTCCTGACCTCAAGCGATCCTCCCACCTCGGCCTCCCAAAGTGCTAAGATTACAGGTGTGAGCCCCTGCTTCTGGCCCTGGTTTTTCTTTTTCTTTTTTTCTTAAGAGACAGAACCTCGCTCTGTTTCTCAGTCTGGAGTAGAGCCCTGATTTTCATGTTTGGTTTCCAACTGTTGTGTTCTCAAATGGTCTGGGAAACTTCTGCATAGACCTAGACCCTGAAATGTCCTCCTTCCCCAACCTGTCCCTCTAGGGAGCTTATGATGGTTAATTTTAGGGGTCACCTGAGCTGGATTGAGGGATGCCTAGATGGCTGGTGAAGCATTGTATCTGGGTGTGTCTGGGCTGGATTGAGGATGCCTAGATGGCTGGTGAAGGATTGTATCTGGGTGTGTCTGGGAGGACTTGTGAGTCAGTGGCCTGGGAGAGGAAGACCCATCCTCAGTGTGGACAGAATACCATTCCTTCGGCTGGAGGCCCAGCTGGAACAAATGGGCAGAAGAAGGGGGATTCACTCTCTCTCTGCTCTTCCTCTCTATGTTTCGAAGAGGAGTGCTTTTTCTCCTCCTGCTTTGGTACAGTGGACTCCAGGCTCTTCTGTTTTTGAACTCTGGGACATGTGCTAGCGACCTTTTGTGGGAGCTCTTGGACCTAAGCTGGCTTCCCTGAACCCGGCTGGCTTCACTGGTTCTGAGGCTCTGGAAGTTGGACTGATCCATGCTCTGGTTCTCCGGCTTGCAGACCACCTGTCATAGAACCTCACCTCTGTAAGGCTGTGAGCCAGCTCCCCTAATAAACCCCCTTCCTTATATCCTGTCTTTCTGGAGAACCCTGAATAACAAAGAACTCAATCACATTTTGGGGCCATAAAGGGCAAATCTCTCACTGGGCTGTTATTAGTCATCTGTTGACTGCATTGGACTTCGGAGCACAAATGCGCTACAGCAGACTTGGTGGCCAGATTCCTGGGGCCCTTCCCTCAGCTGTCCTGCCTGTCACCCACCAGCAGCAACATCTCATCACCTAAAGGCTAAATCCTGGGAAGGAAAGGCCCCTCTGGTTCTGCTCAGGACTGGAGGTGGGGATTTGGCACCTTGGAGAGTTCTCAACCACAGGCTGGAAGGAGTTGGTGTATAAATACCCCAGCTCCCTTCTTCCTAGCTCTGCATGTTTTACATTTTTCCCAAAATTCCCCTGGAAGTTATACTCCAGTTGTCTACCATAGCTACCTCTCCATCCCCATCTTACTCATCCACCACCTTCTGGCATTGCTATGACAAAAAAACCACAGACTGCACAACTTATAAACAACAGAAATTTATTCTCATTGTTCTGGAGACTGGCCCAAGATCAAGGCCCCAGCAGTATCTGGCGAGGGCTGCTTCCTGGTCCATAGATGGGGCTTCTCACAGTGTCCTCAAATGGTGGGAGGGATGAGCGATCTCTCTTGGGCCATTTTTATAAAGGTACTATTGCCATTCCTGAGGGCTCTGCTCCCATGACCAAATCACCCCCCAAAGGCCCTACCCCCTAATACCACTATCACAAGTGAACTTGGGGAGGGACACACACATTTAGACTGTTGACTTCTCAGTGTGGGCTCCAATCCTTGTCTGAGTCTGCTTCTGGAGAAATCTCACAGACCTGGAGTGTCCCCAACACCAGGGGGTCCTCACTGTGGGAGGGGTGGGGTGGGGGACGGGCACAGGGTGTGGACCTACCACTGCTCAGCTCTTTGGCAGGGTGACATACAAGAGGCTGGACAGGCCTGGCCTGTGGGAGAGGAGGCAGCTCCAGGGACATGGGGAGAGGGTTGTGGGGTGGAGGATGGGCCCTGCTTTCTCCAGAATGCTCTACTGCTTCCACTTATCTGAGATCCCTTGAGAACATTCCAAAGGATGGCCACTTATTCCCCAAGTCCTGGGGTCCTAGGTAAGCAGGTGGCAGCAGGGACCAGGCTCCTTTACCGCTTTCCCCCAATCTGTGTCCTGGCTCCTGCCTCCCCCCAAAACACAGCCTGGCCCGCATGCCCCTCGGTCAAGTCATACAGCTCAGCCCAGCTTGGGAGAACCACCTGCACCAGACCCTCAACTCCCGCCATCGCCTTTGACTCTAACTAAGCTCCAGGCCACCACTCTTGACTCTGAGCTTTTGCACATGCTGTGCCTCTCCCGTCGCTTCATGGGTTGCGTGCCATGTGCCCTTTTTTCTCAGCCTAAATGCCTTCTGACCCCAAATCTGCTCTTCCTTCATAACCCCTCAGTGTGCATTTGTCACACCGTATAGTTCGGGTTAGTGAGGCCCTCAGCCTGTGTAGGGCTGGGTGAGGGGGAATCTGCAGGGGAGGGGTCAGCCAGCCAGCAGTAGGCAGCCAGGGAGCTCTGAGCACCAGTCAAAGTCCCTCTTTGCGCGCTCTGCTCTGAGCTGATTTCCAAACTTGGAAAAACGAAGACCTTAAGTTAGGAGACCTGAATGCCCGACACAGCCGTTGCCAGAAAGAGGCGCTGGAGAGTGAATGAGTTTTCCGGAGTGAATGAGTTTGGCAATAAGGAGTCTCACCGGGCGCAGTGGCTCAGGCCCGTAATCCTAGCACTTTAGGAGGCCGAGGCGGGTGGATTACGAAGTCAGGAGATCGAGACCATCCTGGCTAACATGGTGAAACCCCGTCTCTACTAAAAATACAAAAAAAAAAAAAATTAGCTGGGCGAGGTGGCGGGCGCCTGTAGTCCCAGCTACTCCGGAGGCTGAGGCAGGAGAATGACGTGAACCCGGGAGGCAGAGCTTGCAGTGAGGTGAGATCGCGCCACTGCACTCCAGCCTGGGTGACAGTGCGTGACTCCGTCTCAAAAAAGAAAAAAAAAAAAGAGTCTCCCTGAAGACAGCCATCTCCAGGGCCCGGGCCTCCAGCAGGTCTGGCCGTTGGGTGGGAGGCTGTGCAGGCAGAAATCCTGCCTCTCGGTCTCCGAGTGGGCGAATGCGCGCCACCGTGGCTGCACCAGGCTTGTTGGTGATTTGGGGAGAGTTACGTGGCCCCTCTGAGCCTGGGTTTCCTCACGTGCGTGGCCTGAGGACCCCAGGGAGAGGAAGCGGGGCCCGGCTGGGCCAAGCCAGTTCCTGTCTGGGGGCTGCCGGGCTGGAAACAGCAGGAGCAGAGAGCAGCTTCCGTGGCACAGGAGGCGCGGAAAAGTGGCACAAGGAGGTGGGGACGGATGAGAAGATTTTGAAATGCGTGCCTGCTTTCCCCTATAGGAGTCGAGTTGCAGAATCTTATTTTGAGACACAGCCCCCTCCCACCCCTGGGGGACTAGGAAGCCCAGGGGACCAGCGGCGCATTCTTCTCTCCTGAGTTCCGGAATCCACCTCCGAGAGCGCGGTCTCCAGGCTTTCAGCAGCCAGGCAGGCGCTCGGCGAGAAGGGTTTCTGGAATTGGAGCGATGCGCCTTTGCTCACCAAGGAGCCAGCCCGGGACCCAGAACTTACTCCCGGGACCCGGCGGGTGCAGGGCACCGGTGGGGACGGGAATTGTCCCCCACCCACGAGGCACTGAGACCCTGCGGGAGGCGAGCGCGGCCCCAGGGGAGGGGAGGCAGCCGCCACTTGTGCCCGCGGGGAGTTGGGAGGCGGTCGTTTTTAAAAGGAGGTCAGGGGAGCTTTGTGCTGAACCGGGAGGGCCAGATTTACTCCCTCGGGCGTTCCGGAGTGGCTGCCCGGGAACGCGTGCCTGCCCCCGCTGGGCCCAGACGCGCCTGTGCAGAGAACAGGTGTCCCGGGGGACGGAACGCACTGAGCGCGGATTCTGGGAATATGTGCGCGTCCGGCTCCTGGTAGCAGAGCAGCCGAAAGCACCCGCCAGGGATAGCAGGAAGGGACCGGTCCGCTGGGCGGCAGGGCAGGCGAGCCCGGGGGACGGAGGCCAGGAGGGAGGGGACAGCGGGAGCGACAGGGTTTTCGTTTGGCTTCACTTGCTTTTTAGGATGGGGAAGCCGCAGGGGAGGGCCAGCGGCCAGGAGGAGGCCGCCGGGGCGCTGCGGCGACCTGTGTGCCCGCCCCTGCAGGGCCCGGGCCTGGCCTCCAGCACCGCCTGCACTTACAGGTGAGTGTGGGGGGCTTGGCGCGCTGGGCGGGCATCCCGGGGTGACAGCACGTGTGCCCAAGGTGGCCCGCTTGACTCTTTCTCGAAGATTCTTCCTCTCGCCCCCCAGGCCTAGAACTTGGGGGCTCACACCCACAGACCATCAGTCAAAGAGCCTGGGCCGCCCCCAAAGGGCCTCCTGGTACCTCATCTCCCAGGACCCCAACCCCCAAGGTTGCAGGGACAGAGGTTCAAACCTCTGCTTGGAGCGAGCACCTGGTATTTCCAACAGGGCCCGGCCCAGGTGATGAGCAAAGGCAGCGAGGAGGAGGAGGAGGAGCAGGGCTCTGCTTACCTGCCGACAACAGACAGGTCTGACCCAATGCACTTATTCCACAACATAGGGAAAGGCGGGAGCCCCCAGCCCCCAATAATAGATGGTACAGAACAGGAGAAGGTGGTCACCCACTTGTGCATATAATAAAGGTGAAATAATTGGCACAAACATTGGAAAAGAAGGATTTCAGAGCTTTCCCTTCTTTTTTTACTTTTACTTTTACTTTTTTTGTTGTTGTTGTTATAGAGATGGGGTCTCACTATGTTGCCCAGACAGGTCTCAAACTCCTAGGCTCAAGTGATCCTTCTCTATCCACAGCCCAAACTGCTGGGATTATATGTGTGAGCCATGGCACCCGGCCAAGCTCTCCTTCTTGATGATGATATGCTTGAATACCTGAACGATCTAAGAGACTCAAGTAGAAACAACTAGCCTTAATAAAATAATCTGGTAAACTGGCAAGAGAAGTATGTTCAATGATCAATCTTTCTTTCCATTCCAATAATGAGCTTCTGGCAAAGGCAGTGGGAAATCTATTCCATCCAGAAGAGTGACAAAGAAATATTAAAAGCTTAAGAAAATCACTAAGGAAGGCACAGAACCTATAGGAAGAAAACATGGAATGATATGAAACAATATCCAGACAAAAGAAAAGCAATACCAGGTAGAACCCCAGATCTTTTCAATGACTAAAACTATCTTAAAGTGTATATAGAAGAATAAATGCTGAAGAACAGCCAAGAAAGGAACAAAAAAGCAAAGTGTGGCCAGGCGTGGTGGCTCACGCCTGTAATCCTAGCATTCTGGAAAGCTGAGGTTGGCAGATCGCTTGAGTCTAGGAGTTTAAGACTAGTTCTAGCCTAGGCAACATGGCAAAACTCTGTCTCTACAAAAAATACCAAAATGAGTCATGTGCGATGGCGCACACCCTTAGTCCCAGCTATTTGGGCGTCTGGGATGGGAGGATTGCTAGAGCCTGGGTGGTTGAGGCTGCAGTGAGCCATGATCGTGACACTGCACTCCAACCTGGGTGACAGAGCAAGACCCTGTCAGAAAGAAAGAGAGAGAGAGAAGGAAGGAAGGAAGGAAGGAAGGAAGGGAGGGAGGGAGGGAGGGAAATAGAAAAACGAGCAAAGGGTATAAATAAGCAGCTCATAGAAGAGCAAAATGAAATGGTTGACAAACCTTTGAAGAGGTTCTAATTCACTAGTCATCCGGGAAGTGTCAGCTAAAGCACTGCTGACACAGGGATCTACCCCCAGGTGCTGGACATAGAAGACAGCCTAGCACCTAGTGCTCCCAGAGGTGTGAGGGCCCAGGGACCCTCATTTGCTGATGGCAGAAATGAGAATCATTACAATAATCACCTTGGGAAGCAGTCTCTCAACTGCAAACACAATTAAGAAGACAAATGGACATTGACCCAGCAATCCCTGAGGCATTTTTTTGTAGAGGCAAAAGAAAAAAAAATCACAAATAAAGAAAATGCCAATATTAGTTAATGGTACCTTCATCATTAGTGCACTCAACAAATACATACTAGACCATGTGCCTGACACTGTTTTAAGATCCCAGACTAAGGCAATAAGCAAATAAAAAACCTTTAGCCCTTATGGAAGATTTATTCAGTAAATGAGACAGAAATAAACAAATAAATATATTTAAAATGTTAGGTAGTAGCAGGTACTAACATTTAAAAAAATCCAGGAAAGAAAAGAAAATTAAGAAAATAACTCCATCTGCATGCAATAGCATCTAAGATAATTAAGTACTTAGGAATAAATCTAAGCAGGTGAAAGACTTAGATGCTGAAAACTATAAAGCATTGCTGAAAACAATTAAAGAAGAGAGAAATAAATGGAAAGATATTTCATATTCATGGGTAGGGAGACTAAACATTGTTAAGATGTCACTACTACCCAAAGTGATCTACAGATTCACCTCAGTCTCTATAAAAATTCCAACAGCCTGGGCTGGATGTGGTGGTTCATGCCTTTAATCCTAACACTTTGGGAGGCCAAGGCAGGCGGATCACTTGAGGTCACAAGTTCGAGACCAGCCTGGCCAACATGGTGAAACCCCACCTCTACTAAAAATACAAAAATTAGCTGGGCATGGTGGCAGGTGCCTGTAATTCCAGCTACTCAGCAGGCTGAGGCAGGAGAATTGCTTGAACCCGGGAGGCAGAGGTTACAGTGAGCTGAGATGGCACTACTGCACTCCAGCCTGGGGTACAAGAGTGAAACTCCATCTCCAAAAAAATAAAAAATAATTTGAACAGCCTTTTTTACTTTTTCAAAAATAGAAATTTTCCTCAAATTCATATGGAATTTCAAGAGACCACAAACAGTCAAAATCGTTTGTAAAAAAGAAAGATAAAGTTGGAGGACTCACATGTCTTCACTTCAAAACTTACTACAAAGCTACAATAATTCAAACAGTGTGGTATTGGCATAAGGAATGACATATAGACCAATTGAGTAGACTAGAGAATCTAGAAATAAGCCCTCACATATTTGGTTAAATGATTTTTGGCAAAGTTGCCAAGACCATTTAATAAGGGAAGACAGTCTGTTCAACAAATGGTGCTAGGAAAACTGGACATCCATATGCAAAAGAATGCTGTTGGATCCTAACCTTATGCTATATACAAAAATGTACTCAAAAATGGATAAAAAAACCTAAACTTAAGAACTAAAACTATAAAACTTGGCCGGGCACAGTGGCTCACGCCTATAATCCCATAATCCCAGCACTTTGGGAGGCTGGGGCAGGTGGATCACCTGAGGTCAGGAGTTCGAGACCAGCCTGGCCAACATTGTGAAACCCTGTCTCTACTAAAAATACAAAAATTAGCCAGGTGTGGTGGCATGTGCCTGTAATCCCAGCTACTCAGGAGGCTGAGGCAGGAGAATTGGCTTGAACCCAGGAGGCAGAGGTTGCAGTGAGCCAAGATTGCACCACTGCATTCCACCCTGGGCAATGGAATGAGACCCTGTCTCTAAAAAGATTTTTTTTTAGAGTAGAATACGGCCGAGTGCAGTGGCTCACACTTGTAATCCTAGCACTCTGGGAGTCCGAGGTGGGCAGATCATGAGATCAGGAGTTTGGGACCAGCCTGACCAACATGGTGAAACTCTGTCTCTACTAAAAATACAAAAATTAGCTTGGCGTGGTGGCACGCGCCTGTAATCCCAGCTACACGGGAGGCTGAGGCAGGAGAATTGCTTGAACATGGGAGGCGGAGGTTGCAGTGAGCCGAGATCACGCCACTACACTCCAGCCTGGGCGATAAAATGAGACTCCGTCTGGACACATAAACCCTCCCAAGACTAAACCAGGAAGAAGTTGAATCTCTGAATAGACCAATAACAGACTCTGAAATTGAGGCAATAATTAATAGTCTACCAACCAAAAAAAGTCCAGGACCAGACAGATTCACAGCCGAATTCTACCAGAGGTACAAAGAGGAGCTGGTACCATTCCTTCTGAAACTGTTCCAATCAATAGAAAAAGAGGGAATCCTCCTTAACTTATTTTATGAGGCCAGCATCATCCTGATACCAAAGCCTGGCAGAGACACAACAAAAAAAGAGAATTTTAGACCAATATCCCTGATGAACATTGATGCAAAAATCCTCAATAAAATACCCGAATCCAGTAGCACATCAAAAAGCTTATCCACCATGATCAAGTGGGCTTCATCCCTGGGATGCAAGGCTGGTTCAACACATGCAAATCAACAAACGTAATCCATCAAATAAATAGAACCAACGACAAAAACCACATGATTATCTCAATAGGTGCAGAAAAGGCCTTCAACAAAATTCAACAGCCCTTCATTCTAAAAACTCTCAATAAACTAGGTATTGGTGGAACGTATCTCAAAATAATAAGAGCTATTTATGACAAACCCACAACCAATATCATACTGAATGAGCAAAAACTGGAAGCGTTCCTTTTGAAAACCGGCACAAGACAAGGATGCCCTCTCTTACCACTCCTATTCAACATAGTGTTGGAAGTTCTGGCCAGGGCAATCAGCCAAGAGAAAGAAATAAAGGGTATTCAACGAGGAAATGAGGAAGTCAAATTGTCCCTGTTTGCAGATGACATGATTGTATATTTAGAAAACCCCATCGTCTCAGCCCAAAATCTCTAAGCTGATAAGCAAATTCAGCAAAGTCTCAGGATACAAAATCAATGTGCAAAAATCACAAGCATTCCTATACACCATTAACAGACAAACAG
>NW_012116488.1:760099-761883 GCF_000951035.1 Colobus angolensis palliatus
TCAAGGATCTAGAACTAGAAATACCATTTGACCCAGTCATCCCATTACTGGGTATATACCCAAAGGATTATAAATCATGCTGCTGTAAAGACACATACACACGTATGTTTATTGAGGCACTATTCCCAATAGCAAAGACTTGGAACCAACCCAAATATCTATCAATGATAGACTGGATTAAGAAAATGTGGCACATATACACCATGGAATACCATGCAGCCATAAAAGAGGATGAGTTCATGTCCTTTGTAGGGATATGGATGATGCTGGAAACCATCACTCTCAGTAAACTGTCACAAGGACAGAGCACCAAACACCGCATGTTCTGACTCATAGGTGGTAACTGAACAATGAGATCACTTGGACACAGGGTGAGGAACATCACATACCCGGACCTGTCGGGGGTTGGGGGGCTGGGGAAGGAATAGCATTAGGAGAAATACCTGATGTAAATGATAAGTTGATGGGTGCAGCAAACCAACATGGCACATGTATACCTATGTATCAAACCTGCACATTGTGTTCATGTACCCTAGAACTTAAAGTATAATATAAAAATTAAAAAATTAAAAACAATAAAAGTAATTTTTGAAAAGAGTAGAATGGCAACTCACAAAATGAGATATTTGTGAATCCTATATCTGATAGGGTATTAATATGTAGCATATTCGAACTGCTATAACTCAGAAACAAAAACTCCCTAAACAACCCAATTTACAAATAAAGGACTTGAATGGACCTTTCCCCAAAGAAGATAGATAAATGGTCAATAAGCACACGAAAAAAGATGTTCAACCTCATCAGTCACTAGGGAGATGCAAAATAAAACTACAATGAGCTACCATGTCACACCCATTGGGATGACTATAATTTTTTCAAAAGAAGTAAAATAACAAATGGTAAGGATATTAAGAAATTAGAACCCTTGCACATTGCAGGTGGGAATGTACAATTGTACAACCACCATAGAAAACAGTTTGGCAGTTCCTCAAAAAGTTAAACATGGAATTACCAACGTCAGTCAGCAATTCCACTTCTACGTACGTTCTGAAAAGAGCTGAAAACGAGGAATCACAGACACTTGTGCACCAATGTTCATAATAGCATTATTTACAGTAGCCAAATGTGGAAACAAGCCAAGTGTCCATCAACAGATAAACAAATAAACAAAATGTAGTCCAAACACATAAATGGAATATGCTTCAGCCATAAGAAGGAATGACGTTCTGATGCATGCTACAATACAGAAGAAGCTGGAAAACATTCTAAGTGAAATAAGTCACACATAAAAGTTCCAATATTATATGATTCCACTTATATGACACATCTGGAACAGGCAAGTTTATAGAGACAGAAACTAGAATAGAGGTTACCAGGCCTAGGGGGAGAGAGGGAGAGGGAGTTATTGCTTAATGGGCACAGAGTTTGGGATGATGAAAATGTTCTGGAAATAGTGGTGATGATTACGTACTTAATGCCACTAAATTGTACACTTAAAATGGTTATAGTGGGAAATTTTTGTATGTTTTGTTTTGAGACGGAGTCTCCCTCTGTCGCCCACACTGGAGTGCAATGGCACAATCTCGGCTCACTGCAGCCTCCACCTCCTGGGTTCAAGCAATTCCCCCTGCCTCAATCTCCCAAGTAGCTGGGATTACAGGCACTGGCCACCACGCCCAGCTAATTTTTTTTTGAGACGGAGTCTCCCTCTGTCGCCCACACTGGAGTGCAATGGCACAATCTCGGCTCACTGCAGCCTCCACCTCCTGGGTTCAAGCAATTCC
>NW_012116488.1:763703-767055 GCF_000951035.1 Colobus angolensis palliatus
TCCCACCTCAGCCTCCCAAGTAGCTGGGACTACAGGCGCCCGCCACCTCGCCCGGCTAGTTTTTTGTATTTTTTTAGTAGAGACAGGGTTTCACCATTTTGGCCAGGCTGGCTGCGAACTCCTGACTGCGTGATCCACCCGCCTCGGCCTCCCAAAGTGCTGGAATTACAGGCATGAGCCACCACGCCCGGCCTTTTGTATTTTTCATAGAAATGAGGTTTCATCATGTTGTCCAGGCTGGTCTCAAACACCTGGGCTCAAGCTGCCCACCTTGGCCTCTCAAAGTGCAGGGATTACAGGTGTGAGCCACCGTGCCTGGCCCTATACCTGTTTTTGGAGGCATCTCAATTCCTTGGGATGTAAACTTCTTGTGCTCTGTCCAATTCCTCTTCCTCTTTGCATCCTGTAGTTACCTCTCAGGCAGTCCACAATGTTAAGATATCAAAACAGTCCAGTTAGTTTAAAACATCCATCTCAGATCCAATCTAAACCCCATCCCTCACTAATCCCTCATTGCTGGCCACATCTGTGACTCAGTGGACCTAAATAGGAGCAGAGGTATGGTCTGCTCATTCACTCTAGCACCTTAGATGAAGAAGGAGAGCAACGGATCTGCCTCTGGGACAACCTTTTTACCTTTTACCTTCCTCTCCTGGGCCATGGGCCTTCTTGGTTGGGGGCCAGGAAGCAGGGGAAGGGAGGCAAAGACCCTCAGAGTGGGGAGATGTCCACGCTCTTGCCCTGACAGGGTCCACTTTTCCCCACGATATAATAGTCTCCATGTAAGTGGAGGTCATGTTTGTGTTAGGACAGCAGACAGCTGCAGCTGAACCCTCAGTTCCTGAGACCGCCCAAGAGCAGCTGCTGCCTGTTTCCTTAGGCCCACCAGCAGTCCATTGCTCAAGCTCCTCTCCAAAATGAGTGTCCTTCGGCTGGCCTACTGCCCTATGGGGTCTTATTTTCTGACCCTCCTTTAACCCCTTGCTGCTGCACATGGAGCCTCTGCCCAGCGTGCCCTGGGAGGCTGCCTGCTGTAGACCACTCCACTTGGGCTTCCATGCCAGCTGGGAGACACCAGCAAACAGCTGGAGGGAGGGAATGTATAGGTAATTTAAATAAGTTTTCTAGCTCCCTCCAACATTAGCGCCAGGTCTCTCACAGCACCCACAGCCCTCCATGAGAACAACCTTCACTGGGCAGCCCTCTTCCATGGCCCAGTTCTCAGTGGGCTCTGGAAACATTCGTTGGTACCTTTATTCTTTCAACCCTAAAGATAGGCATGGTTTTCTGCTTTTGAGAGCCTCTCAGAGCCTCACCGTGCTTCATCTGCCTCCCAAGGCATCCCCACACCTCCAGAAGTCATCCTTTTGGTAGTCTCTGTGTTGAACGGTCTGGGGTGGGTAGTGCTTCCTGACAACACCTGATGGACCCTGCCACTGATGGACCTTGCACTGGATGAAAGGAACAGACTCAGGAAACAGATCTTCCAAATGGGACCTGGGCACTGTGGTGTTCACACATCTGGTGAAAGCCCAATGTCCTCCCTAAGGGGCAGTGGGACATTGATAACATGACACGCAGCAACATCCCGGGCATTCAGATCGTCTTCAGCAACAGGCAGACCGCTTCCTCAGACCCACCACTGTCGCTGCTGCCTCTAGGTCAATAGCAAGGGTCAAATCCCAGCATAGCCCAGGGGAGAAGTGCAAAATCTGCTCAGGGAGGAAGAACTTGTTCATTTGTATCGGGCAGAACCTACAGGTTCATTTTATCTGTGAGAATAGATTTTTAAAGGGATTGGACCAAGGAAAGGAAACACAAGATTGGGTCGGGACAAATGTGTTCACATGGGTGCACTCATGGAGGACTTGACTTAATCTTGTGATTGAACAGCGGGGAGTGGCTCTAACAGTTCACTTGGTTGGTTAGTTGCAGCAGAACCCTGACTCTAGCTCCCAGCCAGGGAATGCAAGACTCTCACCCACTTCCTAAACCTAAGGCAGTTCATAGAACCAAAGCCCCGTAAGTGTGTCACCCTGAGACAGGATGCTACCACAGGGCCGCAAGTGTCTGCTGCAAGTCTTTCTCCCGTCCCTCCCCAGAGAAGCAGTGGCCACTCACAAGGCGAACTGTGAAATGGGAAAAGAGCACAGCCGGGTCTTCAGGGGTTACTGCATACGGACTCCGACTTGATACTCTTCCCGGGGACTCAACATGCCACCATGGGTGGGCAGAGTAGAGGGTTATGGAGATCAAAGAGCTTGCGGGGTGGTCCAAGTCCATCTTGTGGCAAGTCCTGCAGGTCTGTGGGCTTGTCCTGTGGTTATTTCCCCAGCTTCCAAATGTATTGAGGGGAGACACTTGGCACTGGCATAGCTTCCATATTGGCTCCGTGACTGATGGAATGAGAGTTAATAAGGTAGGAAAGGCCAAGCAGAACACCCTGAAACTGCACCCCAACTTCGCCAAAATTCTACATTTTGCTAAAGAAATAGATCCCTGGGGGAACTGAAATTAACGTCACCATTAAAGACATCAAAGTCACAGGGGTGGTGTTTCTTCTTGCATCCCGTGGTAGCTAAGTGATGGCCCCCAAAGAGGGCCATAGCCTAATCCACAGGCCTGTGAATGGATTACTTACTTGGCAGAGCGGTGTTCAGGTGTGATTAAAGTCCTTGAAATGAAGAGAGGATCCTGGATGACTCATTTGAGCCCAATGTCACTACAAGGGTCCTTACAAGAGGAAAACGACTGAGGTGGGAGGCTCCAGAGGCTGCAGCGAGCTGTACTCACGCTCCAGCCTGGGTGGCAGAGTGAGACTCTGTCTTAAGAAAAAGAAAAAAAAAGACCGTGGCTCACACCTGTAATCCTAGCACTTTGGGAGTCCGAGGCGGCCAGGTCACAAGGTCAGGAGTTTGAGACCAGCCTGGATAACATGGTGAAACCCCATCTCTACTAAAAATACAAAAAATTAGCTGGGCGTGGTGGCGGACAGCTATCATCTCAGCTACTCGGGAGGTTGAGGCAGGAGAATTGGCTTGAAACTGGGAGGTGGAGGTTGCAGTGAGCCGAGAGATCGCACCACTGCGCTCCAGCCTGGTGACAGTGAAACACCGTCCCCGCCCCCGCCAAAAAAAAAGAAAGAAAGAAAGGAAAGAGATGTGGGTTCTGTATGGGCCTTTGGTGAGCCCCTCTCAGGAGATTCCCAAGAAACAGTGAATGAGCTCATGCTGTCATCTGCCGACAACTGTTCTCCACTGCCACCTGCCGACAACTGTTCTCCGCTGCCACCTGCCGACAACTGTTCTCCGCTGCCACCTGCCGACAACTGTTCTCCGCTGCCACCTGCCGA
>NW_012116488.1:767505-779709 GCF_000951035.1 Colobus angolensis palliatus
ACTGTTCTCCGCTGCCACCTGCCGACAACTGTTCTCCGCTGCCACCTGCCGACAACTGTTCTCCGCTGCCACCTGCCGACAACTGTTCTCCGCTGTCACCTGCCGACAACTGTTCTCCGCTGTCATCTGCCGACAACTGTTCTCCACTGAGAAGCCCCTCCTGGCTTGGTTACCGGCCCTGAAGAGCTGATCGGAGAACATCGAGGGTCTCCATGAGCAGCCTGCCATGAACCTGGTGATGTTCAACACACAAACATAAAATCACACACGCATGGCTGCCTTCCTGTCCTGAAATACAGACAGCATGTATGAGACCGGGCCAAGCAGGGCCGGGAGGCGCCGGGATTCGCTGGAGCAGATGCTTGCCGTTCCGGTGTTCCTCGTGCCTCTGTGTATGCCCCGGCCTCGCGGGGCTGCGCCCGACTCACTCATGGAAGAGAAAGCAGACACTGAACTCGTTCACCTGCGGGTGCCTGTGTGGTGAACTGGTGCCACAACCTCTGCACAGACGGCCTGGAAAACAGGGAGGGGCCGTCTCAGCGGGGGGATCAGACGTCCAGCAGCACCTCACCTGGAGGGAAGGGAGGGCCTGGAGGACAGTCTTACGTTGATTAGGCCTAGCTCACAGGCAGGAGATGGCTCTGTGGACTGGGGAAGGGAGCTAAGGAACTGCTCGAAAGGGCAGGGGCTGAAGACATTTGTAATCCACGAAAGTGCTGGAAGCATTCCCTTCAGAGGAAGGGCTCAAAACCAGGGAGGCCTTCGGTGGACAGACACATCGTGGCCTTGCCACGCCTCTGCAGTGCTTTGCACAAAGTGGCCGAGGTCACAGGCATGGTGGCCACACCGGCTCCGTGGCCTGTTCACCCCCACCAGACGCTTGCAGCAGCATGGACAGCTGGGCGCCCATCTTTCCCACGGCAAGGACAGCATGGACAGCTGGGCGCCCATCTTTCCCACGGCAAGGACGACGTCTGAGCCCCGATCTGGCACCACCCCCCTGTGGGGAGGGCAGCCAGCCTCCAGGAAGCAGGCAGAGCACATGGTGTGCCTTCTGTCAAGAGCCAGTCTGCGAACGGATGGGTCCTCGCAGAGTCCTCTTGCCAACGTGCCAACCTTGGCCTCCTTCACTGCCTTGGGATTCCACAAATGACGGGCCTTGTTTCAGAGGAAAACCAGTGTGGCGATAAGCTTGTGTCCATCGATTCCACTGGTCTCACTCCACACCCTTCACCCAGATGCAGGCGTCCTGACAGACTGGCGGAATGGCTCCAGCAGGGAGACTGCACCCCTCAACACTGAGACGCGGGCCGGCGGGGGGCAGACAGCAGGGAGACTGCACCCCTTAACACTGAGACGCGGGCCGGCGGGGGGCAGACAGCAGGGAGGCTGCACCCTCAACATTGAGACGCGGGCCGGCGGGGGCAGAACAGGCTTCTAACCTGGGACCGACCTAGATGGCCGTTTCTTCACCGCCAGAATGCCGAAGTGGAGGTAGCCATGCCTGTGACAGGCCTTCCTCGGACGGACACCACTCACGGCCTGGCCACGCCTCTGCAGTCCTTACACAGAGTGGCCGTGACAGCTAATCAGCTACTGAGGAATTTTTCTTTCCCACTCTGGTGAGGTGGGGTCACAGGAGTGGCAGTCCTGGCTCCCGGTCCTCCGGGGAATGTCGGTCAGCTGCCCAGACACAGGAGCAGAGATGCCCTCTGGCCATGTGGGGCTGCTTGCTACCCAGCTGACCACTGGAGAAGGGAGCTGCGCTGGCCACAGATCTCTGCAGAGGAATCTCCTCGGAGAGATCCCTGCAGGAAGGTGGGAATGCTGCCTCAGGTGGGGAGGAAGCCCTGTGTCAAAACCCAGGGATTCTGGGGCACTGCTTAATATTCCCACGTCACCTAATAAAGCTCAGTGGAAAACTCGGGCAGCTCCCACAGACAGAGATGTGAGGCTCAGAGCTGGCCTGAGTGAGGACTCGGGTCAAAGAGCCTCATAGAGACCCCAGCCTAAGCGTGGCAGAGGGAGGAGCACATTGGCTGCGTGGGGAGACAGAGCTGTTATGTGTTGAATTGTGTCCCCTCAAATTCATATGCTGAAGGCCTAACCCCCAGGACCTTGGAATGTGACCTTGTTTGGAAATAGGGTCTTCGCAGATGTGATTCACTAAGTTAGAGTGAGTCACCCCGGGCGTGTGGGCCCTAACCCTGTGTGACTGTGTCCTTATAAAGACGGGGAATTTGGACACAGCTCACAGGGAGAACGCCATGTGAAGATTCGGGCAGAGATCGGGCCGCTGCCTCCAGCAGCCAAGGAACAGCAAAGACAGCCAGCAAACCCCTGGAGAGTGCAGGAGAGGCCAGATTCCCCGCCACCGCCTCAGAAGGAACCAGCCCTGTGGACAGCTGGAGCCTCCAGAACTGTGGACCACACGCTGCTGCATTCATGTCCCGTCGGTGGCACATTCTTACAGCAGCCCTAGCACACGAATGCAGGAGCCGTTCTCACCAATGCAGGCCCCTGACCTGCTCCTGCAGTGCGGGCCGGCACTGCCCCGACCCAGGAGCTCTGTCCTGAGGCGCATGCTGTAGTGCCTCGCTCTGGCCTCCTCCAGCTCAAGGGACATGGCCCCTCAGCACCTAACCCCTTCCCTCTAGGTTGCTGCCCACACAGGCCTGAGCCTGCTTCCTAGATGGCAGGCCTCTTCCTGGGGTCTCCCTCCTGGGTGTATGCTGCCACTGCGTGCACACATCTCAGCTCAAGTGGTGGCTGTTTGTGATGGGCAGTGGACAGAGCTTGGTCGTCAGGCTGGGGTTTTGACACACCTCCGGGAGAGCCTCTGGTGCAGGGATGAGGAGTGGGCCAGCTGCAGCGGGAGCTTCTATTCCCACACGCAGCGCAGCATATTGCAGGTTAATTTACCATTTCCTTTGATCCTCTCCTTCCCTGCTACCTCTAAGGAGGGATTAGTAGTGGCTCACAACACAGTTCCGATTCTGTGGGGAGTGCCACTATGGTTTCTTCCCTGTTTGGGGTGAGAAATTCTTTCTCTTAGTGAAGGACAGTCACCGAGGACAGGATGCAGAGTGCAAACAGGGGCTGTGCCGTGGTCCTCCGTTGGCACCCAGCACTGCGCTCTGCCTGGGACATCACCCTCTTCCCGCCAGTTCCTGCAGGAAGTGGCCAGTGGGAGCTGCTGGCAGGAGACTGAAAGGCAGGAGGCTGCTGGGGCCTTGCTCGCCACCCCTCCCTGCTCAGGCGCTGCCTCTGCCGCCAAACCTGCTCTGCAGCGCCCACAGTGTCCTCGCTCTGCTGGGATCCAGGCAGAGGTACACGAAGGTTTGCAGGGCCCAACAGGCACATTTTTAAAGCTCCTCTTTAAGGTACAAGGATACACACACACACACGCAGTGCATATTTTAATATAGAAATATGTTTCATTTCTTTACTTTTGGCGAAATTGTGTCCCTGCCCCCACCAAGTCATATGTTGAAGTCCTAACCCCTATCCCTCAAAACGTGACTGTATTTCAAGATGGGGTCTTTACAGAAGCAATTAAGCTTAAATAAGGTCAGCAGAGTGCGAGGTCCCTAATCCCATGTGACAGGTGCCCTCGTAAGAGATCAGGACACACGCAGGGAAGACCACGTGAACACACAGGGAGAAGGCGGCGTCTATAAGCCAAGGAGGGGCCTCTGGGGAACCCAAGCCTGCTGACATCCCTTTTCAGACTTCTGGCCGCCAGAACTGTGAGAAATACAGTTCCATTGTCAGCCGGCCGTGGTGGCTCACGCCTGTAATCCCAGCACTTTGGGAGGCCGAGGCAGGCGGATCACTTGAGGTCAGGAGTTCAAGACCGGCCTGGCCAACATGGTGAAACCCTGTCTCTACCAAAAAACACAAAAACTAGCCAAGCATATTGGCGGGCACCTGTAGTCCCAGCGACTGGGGAGGGTGAGGTTGGAGAATCACTTGAACCCAGGAGGCAGAGGTTGCAGTGAGCCGAGATCGCACCACTGCATTCCAGCCTGGGCAACAGAGTAAGACCCTATCTCAAAAAAAAAAAAAAATAATAATTCAATTGTTTAAGCTACCCAGGCTGTAGTATTTTGTTTTGGCAGCCCTGGCAGACTGTAGATGGATAGATGATATGTAGAGAGATATTTATTTAAGATACATAAATTATCTAAGTCACATGACTCTGCAAGTACATTTCTGGGGTCCCTCCCAGGGCCCTGAGAAAGGACATGAAGGTGAGGGGCCCTGACTCTCAAACCTCACCAGGCTCATGGCCCCACATGGCTGGTTTCTGGGCACCTCGGCCCCTGGTCTACTCCCTGACCCCGGCCTGCACCTCTGAATGAGTTAGGACGAGGGAGCTCCAGTTTCTGCAGGCTCCACCCAGGGCATTCTCGCCCCAGGCCTGCCTAGTTTGGTGCCTGCTGCTCTCACGGGCTCCCAAGTTCAGAAATATGCAGGGTGGTGGGCATCGTCTCCACGTTCAACTGGACAGCCCACCTTCGGGGACGATGAGCCCAGTTCCCCGAGGATCGCTCTGCTCCCAGGTGGACAGCAGGGCTGTCTGCAGGGAATATAGCTTGGCCAGCTCCCAGCTAGGGGGTGAGATGCCGGAGTCCTCACCGGCAAGTATGTCAAATGCACAACCTCACTGCTTCAGCGGTGACAGGGGTGGGAATCACTGCATTTTGTCTGTCAGGCTGTGGGCTCTGAATTGCCTCCCTTCCTGTAGGCAGGACAGGGGAGGGTGTGACATGAGGCTGCCAGAGCTGTGTAGCTTAGAGTCTCCCTCAGTCACCCAGGCTGGAATACAGGGGTGCAATCTTGGCTCACTGTAACCTCTGCCTCCTGGGTTTAAGTGATTCTCCTGCCTCAGCCTCTCAAGTAGCTGGGATTACAGGCATGTGTCACCACACCAGGCTGATTTTTTTTTTTTTTTTTTTTTTTTGAGATGGAGTCTTGCTCTGTCACCCAGGCTAGAGTGCAGTGGCGCCATCTTGGCTCACTGCAAGCTCCGCCTCCCCGGGTTCATGCCATTCTCCTGCCTCAGCCTCCCGAGTAGCTGGGACTACAGTTGCCCGCCACCATGCCTGGCTAATTTTTGTATTTTTAGTAGAGACAGGGTTTTACCATGTTAGTCAGGCTGGTCTCGAACTCCTGACATCGTGATCTGCCCACCTCAGCCTCCCAAAGTGCTGGGATTACAGGCGTGAGCCACCACGCTGGGCCAAACTGTGTAGCTTGTCACTTCCTTGAAAGCCCAGGGGTAGCAGCCTGAGCTTTGGTTGGATCTCTCTTTGGAATGTGGGAACCTCATCACCAAGCAAAACCCAACTGTGGGATCTGGTTACTTGTCTGCCCCCCTCCCTCCCACGTGCCCAGAGAACTGTGGTTGGGGGCTGCGCTGGGGTTCCACTGCCATAACAAAGGACCACAAATTGGGTGCTACAAATGGCAGACATGTATTCACACAGCTTCGGAGGCTGGACGGCAAGGTGCCACAGGCCTGCGCTCTCTCTGAAGGCGGAGGGGAGGACCCTGCCTCGCTGCTCTCCTAGCTTCTGGTGTGGGCCCGCGGTCCTGCTTTCCTTGGCTTGAAGCTGCAGCACTTCGAGCTCTGCCTCAGTTGTCACATGGTCGATGGTTAATTTTATGTCAACTTGACTGGGCAAGGGGATGCCCAGATAGCTGGTAAAATGTGATTTCTGGGTGCGTCTGTGAGGGCATTTCTGGAAGAAGTTGGCACTTGAATTAGTCTAGTAGACTGAGTAAAGAAGACCCACCCTCACCAGTGTGGGTGAGCACCATCCAATCTGAGGGCCTGAAAAGGACAAAAAGGTGGAAGAAGAATTTGCTTCTGTTTGAGCTGGGAAGGCCATCTTCTCCTGCCCTCGGGCCTTGGATTCAGACTAATGGCACCATGGCTGTCTTGCTTCTCCAGCATGCAGGCGACAGACTGACAGATCGTGGCACTGCTCAGCCTCCATGATCACGTGAGCCAATTCCTATAGTAAATCTCCCCTCATAAATGTATTGGCTCTGTGTATCTGGAGAACTCTAATGCTCATGGCCTTCCTCATACATCTGTGTCCAAATTTCCTTCTTCTTACAAGGCCAGCGGCCATATTGGATTAGGGCTCACCCATACGACCTCATCTTAACTTGAATATATCTGTAATCAATTACATTCTGAAATAAGGTCATACTCACAGTTACTGGGGCTTAGGACTTCACCAGAGCTTTTTGGGGGACACAATTCGATTCACAACAAATGCAAACAATCAAACCCAGTCTGGCTAGTTTAAGTAGAAGTGGATTTCTGAAGAGCTGTAGGATGGCTGACAGATGAGGCTAACTTTCTGGGCACAATGCCAAGATTCCCTGCCAGAACTGGGTAAGGTCTGAGTAAGGGGTCGGCTGCCCCCACCAGCCCCAGAATTGCTGTGGCAGGAAGCTGACACAACCAGTGTGAACTCCCGAAATACACTGCTTGGTTTGCTGGGACCAAATTTAGCAAAATGGTTGCCCCACCAGCTAGCCCATGGGTGTCCCGGCATGGCAGCCTCTGCTTCATCTCCCCTAGTGGCAAAGGGGGGCAGACCAATGACATCTTGAGTTCTAAGTGGGAATGACAGGATTCCCCTTGAGAGAACTATCAAAATGGAAAAAAGATATTCAAAAGATGTTGGGCAGTCCCAATGACAGATGTCCACCACCACAGTTAAGTCCACGCTCGCCTCCCCAACTCCCGTTCACTACAAACACTGGGAACGCTTAGTGCCAACTTCTCTAAGCTTCATAGCAGCACTGGGCACATGACTTGCTTCTGGCCAGTGAGATGTATGTAAAAGCCTATTGGGGAGCCTCTGAGAATTTTGCTTTCATGATAAAGAGATAAACATCTCTGTAACTATCATTTCCCTGTTCTCACAGCCAGAACATGGTGTGCTGTCTGGAGTTGTGGCAATCCTTTTGTGACCATGAGGGAAAGTCACAGAATTGCAAAGCCTGGCCCTGCAATTGCTGGCCCTGACACCACTGGGCTGCTGAAGTAATGCCAGTCACATCTACCTCCAGGATTCCCGTAATGCGAGAAAAATAAATCCCTATTGGTTCAAATCACACTTGGGAGTTTCTGCTGTGAAGCCAGAAGTGCTTCTAACTGATACATTATCCGTCAATGCATCCATCCTATAGTTAACAAAGGTTTTATTTATTTATTTTTTAGAGATGGGGGTCACTATGTTGCCCACCCTGGCTGGTCTCCCACTCCCGAGCTCAAGCGATCCTCCTGCCTCAGCCTCCTAAAATGCTTGGATTATACATGTGAGTCACCACACCTGGCCTAGATTTTAAGCAAATGAGTGACATGGTTTTTAGAAAGGATTGGAGGAAGCCAGCGTGGTAGCTCATGCCTGTAATCCCCTTTGGGAGACTGAGGTTGGCAGATCACTTGAGACCAGGAGTTCCAGATCAGTTTGGCCAACATGGCGAGATTCCAACTCTACTAAAAATACAAAAATTAGCTGGTGTGGCGGCGCGTGCTTGTAGTCCCAGCTACTTGGGAAGCTGAGACATGAGAACCGCCGGAACTCAGAAGTTGGAGGTTGCAGCGAGCCGAGATCACGCCACCGCACTCCAGCCTGGGCGACAGAGTTAAGCTCCATCTTAAAAGGAAGAAAAAAGCCTCTGATCCCAGCACTTTGGGAGGCCGAGGTGGGTGGATCACTTGAAGTTAGGAGTTCAAGACCAGCCTGGCCAACATGGTGAAACCGTCTCTACTAAAATTACAAAAATTAGCCGGGCGTGGTGGCAGACGCCTGTAATCCCAGCTGCTTGAGAGGCTGAGGCAGGAGAATCGCTTGAGCCCAGGAGGCGGAGGTTGCAGTGAGCCAGGATCATGCCACTGCACCCCAGCCTGGGCAACAGAGCGAGACTCCATCTAAAAAAAAAAAAAAAATTAAGGATTGGAGGAAAGAATAGAGGAAACAGAAAGGGAACACAGGTGAAGGAGTTTATTCCTGAGGTGTCAGCCTGGAGGAAGTTGTTAACTGTTAGCAGGATTCAAGAAATTAAAGTGTGGAGGGATTCCTAGATTTGCACCAAACCAAGCTCTTAGCCCTCTAGAGTAGTGACGTTTTCCCCCCAGACCTGGCGTATCTTGACCCTTTTGAGACGGGGTCAGGATTCTCCCCCATCCCACTGCTGCCTCTAAACCATTCTTCTGCCACCCTGGAGAGAAATCCATGTTCCACCTGGGCATCATGCCACTGGTCGCCTCACCTGGGCTGAGGGCCAGGGTCAGTCCAGCCAGCAGACAAAACCAAGAAGGTCTTCCCCCAAGCTGGGCCCAGTCAGGCAGGTGGACGGCTCTTCTCCACAGAGGCTTGGCAGAGCACAGAGGGAAGCGCGAACTCCCCTGGGCAATGCCGAGGGTCGGGCAGGAGCGCCCCCTGGCCCGTAACCAAGAAGTGAGCAAGGCCTGGGGAACGCGGTCGATGGTCACCCGCAGGGATGGAGGAGAAGCGCCACAAGGCAGCGGCGGGGCTCAAAAGAGGGCGTGAGGCCTCAAGAAGCTCGCAGACCTCCGGGAGGGATGCGGCCCGCGGCTCCCTACAGGTCCCCTCTGCCCGGCCCTGCGGCCGCGCTGGGTGGCCTTGGCGTCCGGGAGAAGAGCCCCTCTGGGCCGGCTCCGTGTTCACGCCTCAGCGTCAGTGACGGCGCCAGGCACTAGCAGGGACGCAGGGAGGTTCGCGTGGGGCTCGGGATCACCGCCGAGCTCCCGTATCACACCAAATAACGCGCAGCGGGCAGCCCCGCGACACAAAGGCGGGGAAATCGCCGGCGACACCGGTCCTCGCGGCCGCGCTTTTGGGAGGGGAGTGCGACGACACGGAAGTCGGCACGCAATGACTCCCGCGCGGCGCCGGCTCCAGAGCCCGGCCCAGGCGGAACCCCGCTCCGCCGCTCGCGTTTCCGGAGGGGCGTTTCCGGGAGTGGCACCACTCGCGGCCCCACGTGACTGGCGAGCGCAGGGAAGGGTTGCGCAGGCGTGCCCTCGTCTTCCGCCCTCCGGGTCCCCTGAGTCTGGCGGTCAGGGGGCGCGTCTGTCTACTCCGCGGACAGATCACGTTCGGCAGCAGGCCTTTGTCGCGTCCGTCCGGCCTTGGCATCAGCTCGGACAAGGCAGGTGGGAGGAGCAGGCCGCGATAGGAAGGAGGGGAGGCCTAGGAGCCGGCGCTGACCCTGAAGAGCGGGGCAAGGAGGCCGCCCGCCGTCACGAGCAGGCGCCCGGGACAGGGAAGCCCCGGCGCGCTGGGGCCTTGGGGAGGCGAGGTAGGAGGGGGGCGACCCGGGCCGCGCGGGAGCAGGGACGGCCCAGGGCTGTGGCGTGGGAGTTGCGCGGGCGGGATTCGAGGAGGGCTCCTGGCGGGCGGCGTCAGTCCAGCGGCATCCGCGAGAGATGGCTGTGACCGCAGAGGGAGAGGACCAGGCTTCCTACAGCGCCGCCGCTCCCGGAGGAGAGAGCCGTGGCCCGAAACCCGAGGAGCGCCGGCAAGTGGACGGGAGGAGCGAGACTCTGTCTCAAAAAACATAAAATAAAATAATAAAATAAAACAACACTTTGTGATGCTCCATTTGGTCCAGTCGCTTAGCATGGCTGCTGACGAATGCAGACACAGCAAGGGAAGGGAAACGCCTCCACACGTGGAGGAATTTATATGTGAGATTTGCTCCCAAGTCAACAGGGGTAGTAAGTGACGTTGCTCAGCCGGGTGCAGTGGCTCACGCCTGTAATCCCAGCACTTTGGGAGGCCAAGGTGGGTGGATCACTTGAGGTCAGGAGTTCGAGACCAGCCTGACCAACATGGTGAAACCCCATCTCTACTAAAAATATAAAAATCAGCCGGCGTGGTGTTGGGCGCCTGTAATCCCAGCTACTCAGGAGGCTGAGGCAAGAGAATTACTCGAACCCAGGAGACGGAGGTTGTGGTGAGCCGACACGGTGCCACTGCACTCCAGCCTGGGTGACAGAGTGAGACTCCATCTCAAAGAAAAAGTTCCTATATGATATGGAAAGATCTCTACAATATCTTGTTGCCGTGTCGCCCAGGCTGGAGTCCAATGGTGTGATCTCGGCTCACTGCAACCTCCGCCTCCCGGCTTCAAGCGATTATCCTGCCACGGCCTCCGGAGTAGCTGGGACTACAAGCGCCTGACACCATGCCTGGCTAATTTTTGTATTTTTTTTTTTTTTGAGACGGAGTCTTGCTCTGTCGCCCAGGCTGGAGTGCAGTGGCCGGATCTCAGCTCACTGCAAGCTCCGCCTCCCGGGTTTACGCCATTCTCCCGCCTCAGCCTCCGGAGTAGCTGGGACTACAGGCGCCCGCCACCTCGCCCGGCTAGTTTTTTTTTGTATTTTTAGTAGAGACGGGGTTTCACCGTGTTAGCCAGGATGGTCTCGATCTCCTGACCTCGTGATCCGCCCGTCTCGGCCTCCCAAAGTGCTGGGATTACAGGCTTGAGCCACCGCGCCCGGCTAATTTTTGTATTTTTAATAGAGACAGGATTTTGCCATGTTGGCCAGTCTGGTCTCGAACTCGTGACCTCAGGTGATCTGCCTGCCTTGGCCTCCCAAAGTGCTGGGATTACAGGTCTGAGCCACCGCCCCGGCCTACAGTCTATTTTTAAGTGAAAAAAGCAAGGTACAGAACAACATACATGGTATGCTGCTTTTGGGGTGGTAATGGGGGAAAATATTTGCCCATAGTTGCGAAAAGAAACATTGGAGAACACACAAGAAACTAATAGTGGTTCCTTGAAGGCAGGGGAAAGGGAGTGGGGATGGAGGTACAGGGTAGGTACGGGGTAGGCAGGGAACACAGGCCACAGGGAGTCTCAATGTCTGTCTTTTTTTTTTAATAACAAAGTATTAAACAATACTTAGGAAAAAAGGAAAGAGAAAGAAAGTCCACTGAAGTGGCCAGTCATGTGAGAACTCGTACTGGAAAGGAGAGAAAAGTGGAAGGAGATAAGGGATAAAGGAATAAGTTTTGAATTTTATTTTAATCTATTCCATCAAATTGATAATTAGTGATCGGTAACATGGTTCAAAAGTTTGAAAGTTACCCTCTGTCATTTTCCAGCCACCAAGTTCCCTCCCCACAGACAACCAAACTTCTTTTGATCTGTCCAGAAATATTTCATACATGTGAAAACGCATACTGTGTTCAGGTGCATCCAATTTCCTTTTACACCACGGGAGGAGAGGGTGCAATCATACTCCCTATTCTTCATACTCTTATACTCAGGACCCCATCTAAACCTAAGGAGCTCCCACAGGCTGCAAGAGAGTGCCTTCGTTTTTGTGACTATAGTAGTCTGCTCAATGGATGGACCATGATTTATTAGCTGGTCACCTGCCCGTGGACATTCAGCCTTTTCCAGTGCTTTGCTGTACTGAACAATACTCTCACAAATACCCTTATACCAAGGTCGTATTGCTTATGTGCAAGTTTATAGGATAGAATTTCCAGAACTGCTGGGTCAAAACACTTATGTAATTATAATGTGGACAGCAGTGATCAAATTGCCATCTGAATTAGGCGTGTGCCCATTTATACCTTATCAGTAATGTAGTAGAGGGTGCTGTTGTCCCACAGCTCCCCCAGTAGTGTATGATTCAAAGTTATGGACTGCATGTTCGCGTCCCCCCAAAATTCATAGGAAATCTTACCATCCAATGCGATGATATTTGGAGACAGGACCTTTGGGAGGTCACTGGGTTCAGGTGACGTCATGAGGGTGAGTGACTGATGTTCTTACGGGAAGAGGAGGAGACTGGAGCTTGCTCTCTTTGCAATGTGAGGGCACAACAAGAAGGCTGTCCCCACCAGACACCAAAGCCGCTGGCACCCCTATCTTGGACATGCCATCCTTCTGAACTGAGACACATTTCTGTTGTTTAAGCCACCCAGTCTGGTATTTTGTAACAGCACCATGAACTAAGACACAAAGTGTTTATCTTTGCCAGTCTGATACCAAATAGTATCTTTATATTTTTTCCTATAAACATTTTATTAAGGAAAGTTTTTTGTTGTTGTTTGTTTTTGTTTTGTTTTGAGACAGAGTCTCGCTTTGTTGCCTGGACTGGAATGCAGTCGCGCGATCTCAGCTCACTGCAAG
>NW_012116488.1:780559-781086 GCF_000951035.1 Colobus angolensis palliatus
CGATCTCAGCTCACTGCAAGCTCCGCCTCCCGGGTTCACGCCATTCTCCTGCCTCAGCCTCCCGAGTAGCTGGGACTACAGGTGCCTGCCGCCATGCCGGGCTAATTTTTTTGTATTTTAATAGAGACGGGGTTTCACCATGTTAGCCAGGATGGTCTCGATCTCCTGACCTCCTGATCCGACCACCTCGGCCTCCCAAAGTGCTGGGATTACAGGCGTGAGCCATCACGCCCGGCCTACTAATTTTTGTATTTTTAGTAGAGATGGAGTTTCACCATCTTGGTCAGGCTGGTCTTGTACTCCTGACCTTGTGATCCACCCGCCTTGGCCTCTCAAAGTGCTGGAGGTACAGGTGTGAACCACCGTGCCTGGCCTCTTTTTCCTTTTTTTTGAGATGGAGTGTCACTCTGTCATGCAGGCTGGAGTGCAATGACACGATCTCTGCTCACTGCAACCTCCGCCTCCCAGGTTCAAGTGATTCTCCTGCCTCAGCCTCCCAAGTAGCTGGGATTACAGGCATATGCCAC
>NW_012116488.1:788386-799650 GCF_000951035.1 Colobus angolensis palliatus
GGTTCAAGCAATTCTTCTGCCTCAGCCTCTCGAGTAGCTGGGACTACAGATGCACGCCACCACGCCTGGCTACTTTTTGTATTTTTAGTAGAGGTGGTGTTGGTCAGGCTGGTCTCAAACTCATGACCACAGGTGGTCTATCCACCTCGGCCTCCCAAAGCATTGGGATTACAGGCGTGAGCCAGCGCGCCCAGTCTCTCGGTAGGTTCTGAGTTGCATTTCCCTGCGTTAAGCACTTTTTCATGTGTTTATTAGCCATTTGTGTAACTTCCTTTGTGCAAAGTCTATCAGATCTGCTGCCACAAACACAGAGACCTCACCCGCCAGTTTGTTTTCGAGGGCAGCCTCCTCTCCAGCTTCCGCCTGTCTTCACCTGCTCTCCAGTGCCTTCCAGGAGGTTTTTTTAAACATGCCTATTTTTGTTCAGAATCTATCTTTGTTATCCATGGGGGGGTCAGTCTGCCCAGGCTGCTCCACCATTGCTCCCTGTGGGGCGAGTTTACTTGTTAAAATGATATTTATTATGGATGGTGTGGAAATGCTTGCCCTTCCTTTTCTGTGGCCTGTGCAGTGAAGGGAATGTGTGGGGTCATCCAGGTTGAGTCTTGGGAAGTAGTTTGATAGAAAAGGAGGGGAGGGCTCAAGGCAGGGGCTGGGGGTCAATCTAATGATGGCCAAGGCACTGAGTCGAGAGGCAGGCAGGAGAGGGGAGGAGAGAGACTCGCGAAGGTGGCAAGGTCAAGAAATGGAAAACCACGAAATGAAGGAATTACTGTATAGAGAAATTACCTGCTTGATTAGGTAAACAGGAAAATAGGAGCTTGTGTCATGAGTGAGGATGCCTGAAGCTCAGATTCCAGTGGAGCCATGGCTGCTGGAGATGAGCTGGGAAAGACCACAGACCCAAGAGTGGGGGGCTGGGGTGGGATGGGAGATGAAGGAGATGGGGTGCCCAAAGCTGCAGCCTTGAGCAAATATGGGGGAGACGGCGTTGGGTCAAGAGTCCCGCAGAGAGGAGGAGGAGGGTGTGAGCCTCTGAAGAGCTGGGCCTGGGTAAGCGGGAAGGGGTCAGGGATGCCCCCACCTCCCTTCCTGACCTGTTGGTGGTGCAGGCGGACTGCTTCAGGGGAGCAGTGCGTGGGACAGCAGCGGGGGCAGCTGAGTGTCCAGGAGAACAAACACAAAGGGGACCTCGACTGTCCCATACCCCGGTCTGCTCTGGGGATGCAGGGGTGGGGTGAGCAGCCAGGGAAGGGTGCTACTGGGAGGGCCTGGGCAATGGAGTCACCTGGGTTTTCTTGAGGGTGAGGCTGTACCGCCTGACTGTACCCAAGTGTCCATGGGTGTACCTGGGATGTTGTGGGACAAAATGGAAACATCAACAAATTGTACTGATGAGAAAACTGCAGTGGCTGGCCCAGGACTGGCAGAGCCAGGATGAGATCTGGGCCTCCACATTCTTCTGAAACATCAATTTTATCCCCAACATCTGAATTTTATCCCCAACCAAATTTGTACATTGAGGTCCTAACCCCCAGTCCCTCAGAATGTGCCTGTATTTGGAGATAGAGCCTTTAAAGAGGTGATGAAGGTAAAATGAGGTCATTAGGGTGGGCCTTAATCCAACAGGACTTGTGTCCTTATAAGAAGAGGAGATTAGGGCCCGGGCATGGTGGCTCATGCCTGTAATCCCAGCACTCTGGGAGGCCGAGGAGGGTGGGTCACCTGAGGCTGCAAGTTCGAGACCAGCCTGACCAACATGGAGAAAACCCATCGCTACTAAAAATACAAAATTAGCCGGGCGTGGTGATGCTTGCCTGTAATCCCAGCTACTCGGGAGGCTGAGGCAGGAGAATCGCTCAAACCCGGGAGGCGGAGGTTGCGGTGAGCTGAGAGTGCGCCATTGCACTCCAGCCTGGGCAACAAGAGCAAAACTCCATCTTAAAAAAAAAAAAAAAAGAAGAAGAAGAAGAGGAGATGAGGACACACACAGAGGGAAGACCGTGTGAGGCTGCAGGGAGAAGACCGGCCTTTGCAAGCTGAGGAGACAGGGCTCAGGAGGAAGCACCCTGCAGATACCCTGAGACCTGCGAGACAGTAAGTGTCTGTTGTTCAAGTCACCCTGTCTGTGGTACCTTATTACGACAGCCAGCGCCAACTACTACAGCCAATAAAGAAACAAAAAACGTACCCCAGCATCTGCTTCAGAAGGCAAAGAAAGATATGTCTTGGGCTGGGCGCAGTGGCTCACTCCTGTAATCCCAGCACTTTGGGAGGCCGAGGCAGGTGGATCACGAGGTCAGGAGATCGAGACCATCCTGGCTAACACGGTGAAACCCTGTCTCTACTAAAAATACAAAAAACGAGCTGGGCGTGGTGGCGGGCGCCCGTAGTCCCAGCTACTTGGGAGGCTCAGGCAGGAGAATGGCGTGAACCGGGGAGGCGGAGCTTGCAGTGAGCCGAGATCACACTATTGCACTCCAGCCTGGGCGACAGAGCGAGACTCCGTCTCAGAAAAAAAAAAAAGCGGGGTGGGGGGGTGTGTTTTGACTTCAGACTCCTGCTAAAATTAGTGAAAACCAAACCAGGAGAGTTCCACAGAGGGAAATGAGTCCCAGGCCCTCCCCCAGATCCACTGTCACCTCTGATACTAGGGCTACAGCTGGGCCAGCAGCAACCTCGGTGCTCAATCATCCCTGCCTGGCAGGGGACAGTCCTCCATGGCCTGGGACCTTTCTGAATGGCCACCCTCTCCGCCTCAGCCACAGGCTCTGGCACAAGCTCCAGAGGCAGCATTTTCTGCTGCTGCCAGCCTGTGTTGGGAGCGGCCCGGCCCTCCAGGCTGCTGTCCCTGGACTCCTCACTGCTGTGGTGTACCCCACCATCCTCTGCAACAGCTGGAGGTGAAGGGGTGTGGAGGGAAAGCGGGACGGGGAGGGGAGCAAGAGGCTGGCCGGAGCAGGGGAACAGAGCCAGGCCAGGGCCCAATTGCAAAGGTTCACAAACCAGCAATGCCCAAGCACACCTGGCACCCCAGGGAGCCTGGGGACGCTCTGTGCGGCTTTGTTATCCTGGGGAGTCTGGGGGTGCTCTGTACGGCCTTGTTATCCCGAGAGCCTGGGGGTGCTCTGTATGGCCTTGTTGTCAAAGGCTCCTCATGCTTGGTTCCCTTCTGACCTGGCAGTGGCCCCAGAGAGAAGCAGGCAGGTGTTACATTTGTCAGCAGCAATGCTGCCAACACTCAGTGTGGATGTTACCCTATTCACCTATCAACAGTTGTCTGCCGTTCCCATTTCACAGGTGAGAACACTGAGGCTGAAGAAAGGAAGTGACATGGTTGCGAGCACAGGACAGGTGGCTGACGGGACAGGCACTGGTGGCCCTGTGTGCCATGGAAGTCCTGGGACTTGCAGGGGCAGCCTTCCTTCTATGCTGTGTGTTCAGAGGTGCCAGTGGGTGTGCATGCAGAGGGGTACAGACCTACTTTCACAGAGATGCACACTTTCCTTCTTGTGTATGTGGAAGGGTAGCAGCAAGAGGGAGGAGGTGCAGGGAAACTGAGAAAATACCCTGGAACTAACCAGGCTTCATGGCTCATGCCTAGAATCCTAGTTACTCAGGAGGCTGAGTGGGGATGGTCACTCGAGTCCAGGAGTTCAAGACCAGCCTGGGTGACGTAAGACCCTGTCTCAAAAAATAAAAATAAAAATCCTGGAACTTGAGGGCTACAGAAAAGGGAAGTGCAGATATTGAAGCTCCACTGCATGAGGAGGGCAGACATCACCCCTTTCTCCAACCACTTCTCAGCTTGAACATAATCAAGCTCTACTTCCTCAGCCTGGAAGCTCTACTTCCTCAGCCTGGAAGCCGACCTAGAGCTGGCTCAATTTCTGTAGGGATCTTCCATAAAGGTGGTGGTGGTGGTGAAGGTGGAGGTGGTGGTGATGGTGAAGGTGGAGGTAGAGATGAAGATGATGGTGGAGGTAACGGTGATGGAAGTGGAGGCAGTGGTGCTGGAGGTGGAGGTGATGGTGGAAGTGGAGGCAGAGATGATGGTGGAGATGATGGTGATAGAGGTGGAGGCTATGGTGGGGGTGGAAGTGATGGGTAGGTGGTGGAAGTAGAGGTGATGGAGGAGGCGGAGGTGATGGTGGATGTGAAAGTGATGGTATAGGTGGAGGTGATGGTAGAATTGGGGGTGATGGCAGAGATGAAGGTGATGATGGTGGAGGTAATGGTGGTGGAGGTAATGGTGCTGGAGGTGGGGGCGATGGAGGTGGGGGAGGTAGTGATGGAGGTGATGGCACATGTGAGGGTGATAGCAGAGGTGGAGGTGATGGTGGATGTGATGGTGGAGGAAATGGTGATGGAAGTGGAGGTGATGGTGGAGGTAGAGGAGGTAGTGATGCAGATGGTGGAGGTGATGGTGGATGTGAGGGTGATGGTAGAGGTGGAGGTGATGGCGGAGGTAATAGTGGTAAAGGTGGAGATAATGGTGCTGGAGATGGAGGCAATGGTGGAGGTGGATCTCGGTGATAGTGGATGTGAGGGTGATGGTAGAGGTGGAGAAAATGGTGCTGGAGGTGGAGGCGATGGTGGAGGTAGAGGAGGTAGTGATGGTGATGGAGGTGGAGGTGATGGTGGATGTGAGGGTGATGGTAGCTGGATGTGAGGGTGATGGTAGAGGTGGAGGTGATGGTGGATGTGGAGGTGGAGGCCATGTTGGAGGTAATGGTGCTGGAGGTGGAGGTGATGATGAAGGTGGGGGAGGTAGTGATGCTGATGGTGGAGGTGGAGGTGGAGGTGATGGTGGAGGTGGAGGTGATGGTGGAGGTAATGATGGTAGAGGTGGAGGTAATGATGGTAGAGGTGGAGGTAATGGTGCTGGAGGTGGAGGCAATGATGCAGGTGGAGGAGGTAGTGATGGTGATGGTGGAGGTAATGATGGATGTGAAGGTGATGGTAGAGGTGGAGGTGATGGTGGAGGTAATAGTGGTAGAGGTAGAGGTAATGGTGCTGGAGGTGGAGGCAATGGTGGAGGTGGGGGAGGTAGTGATGGTGGAGGAGGTGGTACAGGTGATGGTGGATGTGAGGGTGATGATAGAGGTGGAGGAAATGGTGCTGGAGGTGGAGGCGATGGTGGAGATAGAGAAGGTAGTGATGGTGATGGAGGTGGAGGTGATGGTGGATGTGAGGGTGATGGTAGAGGTGGAGGTGATGGTGGATGTGAGGGTGATGTTGGAAGTAATGGTGCTGGAGGTGGAGGCAATGATGCAGGTGGAGGAGGTAATGATGGTGATAGAGGAGGTGGTGGAGGTGGAAGTGATGGTAGAGGTGTAGGTGATGGTGGATGTGAAGGTGATGGTAGAGGTGGAGGTGATGGTGGTGGAGGTAATGGTGCTAGAGGTGGAGGCGATGGTGGAGGTGGAGGAGGTAGTGATGGTGATCGTGAAGGTGGAGGTGATGGTGGTTGGAAGTGATGGTAGAGGTGGAGGTGATGGTGGAGGTGGAGGCAATGGTGGAGGTGGAGGAGGTGGTGATGGTGGTAGTGGAGGTGGAGGTGATGGTGGAGGTAAAAGTGGAGGTGATGGTGATGGAGGTGGTGATGCTGGTGAAGATGATATTGATGGTGGAGATAAAGGTAATGGTGGAGGTGACAGTTGTGGTTCCATGGGGTAGGGTGATGGTGACAATGACCATGATGACAGTGCGGGATGTGTTCACTGAAGAAAGATGGGACTGAGGTGGGGATGAAAGAAGTCAAAGAAGACCAGGGCAGAGCTTCTGGGGTCTTGGAGTTCACCCCTGAGAGCTGGGAGGCCAGGATTGGAGCCATGTCTGCACCAGGTTTGTTTGTTACCATACTCCCCAGGGGTGTCTGTAGAGTGGAGCCTCCCACACCGGGAAGGACTCAGCACCATTTAGGAACACTGGAAAGAGGTAAGACCAGGTGTGTGTGGGAGTGGGCAGGAGCTGGGGAGGTGGCGGGAGGGGCAAAGGCTGCCGACTCACCTGCTTCCCCCTCGCAAGACAGCCTCCCCAGGGTGGTATCCAGGCACCTGGGCTGACATGACCGGGCCTCTGTGGCGTGCCGGCCCCTGCCTGGTGCCTGTGTCCGTGTTGTCCACTCGCAGGCTCCTGAGAGGTCACCCTTCCTGGGGAGCCTCCTGGGATACCTCCTCCACAGTCTGACCCTCTCCTTCCCTCTGGCCTCGTCCTTGCTGCCCCAACCTGCCATGTGCCTCTGACAGCGTTGGTGCCCTGTGCCCAGCACTGTGGGTAAACAGCTTAAAGTTCCTGGAGTTGGTGGAAGGAAGTCCTGGATTTGCCACCAACGGGCTCTGGGACCGTGGGCCGGTACTGGTCCCTTCCATGTGCCTCAGTTTACCATCCAGCCAAGGAAGCCTCCAAGGAGGGTGCCAGGAGGCCCACCCTGGCCAGGAGTGGGACTGAAAGCTTTGGCGACTAGCAGTCAGCTGAGTGTAAGCACAGTGTGGCAGAGCTGGGCAGGCTGGAGGGGCCCCAGGAAGCCCCATGCCCCCTAGGGGACAGCAGACCATCCTCCTTTCCTGCACGGTTGGCATAGCAACAGCCTCCTCCTCTGGGTTGAGAAGGCCTGGGCTGAGTCATGAGCCCAACTGGGAACATGAGAGGGCCTCCCTGCAGGACAGGGCACTGGTCCAGGCTCAGCAGGAGGCAGGGTGGGTGTGTGTGGGGGGGAGGAGCCAGCACTACCTCCCAGAGGGAAGGACCTGTATTTGGGGTCAGGACTGGGAAGGTGGCAGGAGCTGGCCCAAGAGGGGCAGGCCCTTGCACACCAGCTCAGCCTGACTTTCAGGACCCTGTGGCCAGCACCATCCCCACCCTGTCCTGGGCCTGGGGCTTACCCTGGCTCTTCTCAAGCCAAGAGGGTGCTCTGTTGACGCTTACAGCACATGTGGAGGCCCTGCCCCACCTGGCCTGAAGAGGAAGGCCGTGCTCCCCCCAGGGAGGGCTCAGGGCTAATGACCCCCTGCAAGGCCTCTGGAGGGAGCAGGACAGAGGCGGCGTGGAAATGCCTACCCCAGCCTCATCAGCCCAGAGCCCAGCTCAGCACAGGGCTCCAGAAATTTCTTCTCCCACCCGCCAGAAGCCCAAGGGCGTAGGGTAGTGGGGAGGGCCACAGCATCCCCAGGTTCGCAGGTTTCCTCTGGGGTCCAGCCTCCTTCCCCAGGACAAGAAACCACTGTGGCCTCCCCTGCCCAAGCTGGCCTGTGTTCTGTGCCCCCCTGGACTCCCCTCCCCCAAACACTGGCAGCTGGGGACAAACCTGGGGAAAGAGGGGGTGCCACCTCAGCCCTGTCCCAGCCTCCCCCATCCACCTGCATGAGCACGTGGTGGCATCTGGGACACCTATCCCCACCCGTCCCCAGGAATAGTCACTGCCGTTTCCACTGGAGGTGGGCTTTATTACTGTCGCCATGATGCGAAAAGAGGAAGACAGCACTCATTCCCACACCTCCTAGACACTGTGCACCAACAACTGTCTGCTGGGGTTAGCCCGGAGCTGTCCCCACCCCCAGGGTCAGAGCACCCACAGGTGCTGAGCTGGCCCAGGAGACCCCTACCCTGCTGACTCTGCTTGCCTTGTGTCTGCACAGGCCTCTACCAAACTCTCCCACGCAATTAGTGTCTTAAATATACGTACATGTATATATTTCATCCCAGCTGTGTCAGTTATAAAATTAAAACTGACCACTTCTCCTTACATTATCTTCACAGTAGCTGTGCGGAAGACAACAAATCCAGTGTTGATAGCTCAGGGCGGGCTGCCCACCCCAGCGAAAGGAAGTTCTTCCCCCATGGAAACCACTGGGGGAACCAGTGCCGCGGCCACATCTCCGTGCTTGGGCGACAGTGTAGCTGCCCATCTGCGGGGTGCCGGTTGGCTTGGGACTTGCCATGTGCTAGACGCATGGACACACACACAAACACACACACACACACCTGATTATGGAGCACATCACACCGAGCCCTTGCAGAGGTAGGGGCTAGGGCCCAGGACAATCAGAAGCAGGACCCCTCCCCCAGCTGTCTCGAGACCAAAGCCATCCAGGGCCTCTGAGCCCTGGGGCATCACCTAGAAGCACTGGGCTCCCAGGCTGGCACCCAGCACACCAGGAGCCCAGGGCATGTGGGAGATGCACTAGGGACAGTCTTTCACTCCAGATCAGGTTAATAAATATGACATCCAGTGTTGTCAGGAGAAGAGAAAATAACGTAGACTTGGCTGGACTCTGCTGTCAAGGCCATTCCCAGCCACAGAGGAAACATCCCAGGTGGTCTCCAGGTGTCCAGGTGGCTCTGCACCTGCTGACCCCCAGAGGCCAGTGAGGTTCTGGCAGCAAGATTTGCTTAATTAGGCAGGCAAAGCAGGGCGACCCGAACCAACGACACGTGCGGGGGGCGTGGTCTTCGAGTTCTATTCATGTGCAAGGAGTGTCAGTCTCCCAAGGCTGCGGATGGAGACCAGGGTGCTGCGACTCCCACTCCTCGCCTGCCCCTACCCCTGCTGCCATGGCCACTTTCACCCATGCCTCGCCGTGGGGAAAGGAAGGCCCGCAAACCCTGCCCCTGGCGGACAGGGCAACCTTTGCCTCTGCTCAGTCAGTGCATGGAAATGCCCACAGCTCCAGGGAGACCCTCTAGCTGGCAGAGTGACCTTCAAGGTAAGGCCCACGGTGGCCCAGCAGCAGCACACAGCTCGGTGGCCCAAGCCCCACCCTGGGGGGTGCCCGGAGGCGTCCTAGACCGGCACTCAGAGAAGCACGTGGCTGGGCAGCCACCAGCAGACATCTGGCCGCCTCGGGAGGCTCTTCCTGGGTCTAAAGAAAATCCAGTTCCAAATTCCCACTTTCTCTGCCCAAAGTTACAGTGTGGTCATAATTGCACTCTCTCATGGACCCACATCCCACCCAAGTGACAATGACACCACAGCCACTCAGCTTCTAGCTGGCTCTACTTCTGCTGCCTTAGGATCCCTGCTGGGGCTGCACCCCCCCCCCACCCCGAGACACCAGCTGTGCCCAGATGGCCCCTGCTGGCACTCACTGTGCCCCAGGCATTCCTGGCAGGGGTTCCTGCTGCCCCTCCCCAGGAGTGTCCTGTTCCCTCCCAGCGCCCCATCGGGATGCACACCAACAACTTTTCTGACATGTGAATAATTCACCTAGCGTGGGGCCAGGCTCATGAAGACTTCCCCAAGCCTGCCAGAGAGGTGGTCAGGAAAGTCCCGGGCCGGGAGATGATGTGCCATCTCACACGGAGAAACCGGGGCAGAGCCAGGTGCTGGTTGGACACCCCTCAGAACTTGGCTGGAGGGGACAGGAGAGGAAGACAGTGTCACAGCCTAGGCAGGGCACAGCCTGGGGGGCCGGAATGAGTTGGGGAGTGAGGGGAAAGGAGAGGCAAGGCGGGAGGAAGGCTGCCCAAGTCACCAAGTCTGAGGCCAAGTTCCAGGAAGCAGCAGCATTCTCACTGCCAGGCGGGTGGAGCCATCCGGCCCGAGCAGGGACCTCCACCTGGCCAGGCTTCACACCCCATGCTGTGTCCCACCTGGGAGGGCCCATCCCTTCCCTTCCACCCCACCCTCAGGACCCACGGGGATGCATCACACCAGGAGGGACTTGACGAGGCCACAGTGAAACTTGCGGATGTGGCGGTAGAGGTCCCCAGACTGCGTGAAACGGCGGTCACACCACCGGCAGGCATGCGGCTTCTCTCGAGTGTGCACCACGGTGTGCCGGCTCAGATTGTGGGAGTACTGAAAACTCTTGCCACACTGCACACACGTATAGGGCTTCTCACCCGAGTGTGTCCGTTCATGCCTCTTCAGTGTGTATGTGCACGAGAAGGTCTTCCCGCAGAGCGGGCAGGTGGGTGCAGCGCCCTCGGGGGAGAGCCGGGCCCGGGTGCTGTCTCGCTCACGGAAGTGGGCGCTGAGGTGCAGCTGCAGCACGTGGGAGCTGGGAAACAGCTTGCTGCACAACGGGCAGATGCAGAGGGGCCCACCAGGCCCCAGCTCGTCCTCACTCGCCAGTCGTCCTACATCCAGCTCCAGCTCCCGGCTGCCCTCTCCACTGACAGGCAGCGGCTGCAAGCCCACCACCAGGCCCTTGGCTGCAGGAACGGGAGGTGGCTTCGGGGGGCTGTGGGTGCTCCTAGAGCTGCTGCTCTCCTCCTGTTCGGACAGTGAGTCCCGCTCATCCTTCACCAGTGGCTGGGCCCCTGGTTGCACCTGGCTGCAGAGGGGTGTCTGGAGGATGCACGGTGGGTGGACCCGCTCCTGCCTTGGGCCAGGCTTCAGCGACAGGTCCAGGGCCTGGTCTGACTCTTCTGGGACCTGGCAGGGAGGAGGCCCAGATGCTCGAGGAGGGAGGGCAGCCTTGACCCCAACCGGGGGGAGCTTGGCCTTCCGGGCAGCTGGGCAGAGGTCCGCGGTCCAGACAGGCCAAGGGCACGGTGGCTGACCAGATTCTGCCCCAGGGGCAGGGTTCCCTGGGTCCAGACTTCGGTCCTTCTTCTGGAGCCTGCCCTTGCAGACCTTGACGATGTCATACATGTGCAGGTAGCTGGCGGCCGCCAGGACGTCCTCGACAGGCAGGCTGCGCAGGTCCAGGCGGCCCTCGTACATGAAGTCCAGCAGGCGGCCGAAGGCGGGCGCCGTGACGATGTCGCAATTGAGCCGCACCGTGTCGCGACTGCCCACGGGCCGGTCCCTGTAGAAGAGATGGAAGTAGACGCTGCACGCGGCCAGCACTGCACGGTGGGCTGGGAAGCGCGCGTCGCCCACCAGCACGGTGCAGTCGCATAGGAAGCCCAGCTCGCGCTGCTGCCTCAGGCGGCCCAGCAGCCGTCCGCCGTGCTCAGGGAACTCCATGCCGCCGCCGTCATCACCTGGGCACAAACGGGACGCCTGTCAGCGCGCCTGGAGACGCCCGCGAAGCGCCCTTCCCAGCTGCAGGCAGCGCGGAAAGAGCGGCGCGGGAATGACGCGCACAACCGCCCGTCCGGAGCCGCCGCGGGCACCTGCCCCGAGCAGGAAAAACTCGATCGAAAGTAAACAGTAGCCACTCCGCCGCGGGGGCGGGTCCCGGGACTCAGGCGCAGGGGCCGGAGCCGCGAAAACCTGCGCCCTTCCCAGCTGCAGGCAGCGCGGAAAGAGCGGCGCGGGAATGACGCGCACAACCGCCCGTCCGGAGCCGCCGCGGGCACCTGCCCCGAGC
>NW_012116488.1:799981-804712 GCF_000951035.1 Colobus angolensis palliatus
CTGGGGGTCTCTCGCGATACTTGGCGCGTTGGCCCAGCGCCGCCCGCCAATCGCCCCGCCCCGGAGAGAGCGAAACTAGGGGCGGGGGCCGGAGGGGGCGGGCCGAGCTACTTCCCGGAGCGGCGGAACCGCTGAGGTCACTCTCGCCCCCCCTTCCCGGCCGGGCCCTGCGCGCAGCCAGCAGGGGCGCTGGGGTGAGAGGGGGGTTTAGGGCACTGCGCGGGGGCTGGGGGTCTCTCGCGATACTTGGCGCGTTGGCCTGGGTCCCCCACCTTTCCAGGCATGGGGTCTTCACTGCGCCAGTCTGCAAAGGGGACCCTTCTTCTATCCCAGCCCGCGTTGGGCAGTCACCCAAGGGTAAACCCGGGACCCCGGCCTCCTGCCGCCTCGCAGGGCGCCGGCCTTGGGATGGGGTAGGGGGTGCGTGGATTGGGGGTCGTTAATTTTGCAAAAGATGACACCTCCTTCTTCCTTGAAAGCCTCTTTTTGAATTTAATTCAGCTGGGACTCTCTTCCAGACATTCAAGCAGGATCTCGATCCTGGAGTCCAGAACGGGGACTTCCATCCTCTCCACAGACCCCAGCCCAGCGTCTATGGGGGACCCAGCGCAGAGAAGCACGGAAAACGGGCACCTCCCAGCAGACATCGTGGCATGGGGGGGACAAACGCCATAACAGAGGGAGTCGGAAGCCCTCCAGAGCCCAGGGTAGACAGGAACGTATTCAAAGAGGAGGAGACTCCGGACAGGGGCTGGCATGGGAGTGGGGGTAGGGAGGAGTGGGGGAAAGTGTTCAGGGCAAAGAAGCATTGAGATGTGAGGGGGACACCTGGTTCTGGGACAGGGAAATCGCCAGAGAAGTAGAGTGTGTTTGTCGGGGCTAGGGTCTCTCCCCGGCAGGTGGAGCCTTTTCCCAGGGGCACAACCTGGGCTGCCCTTGACTGAGCAGGTTTCACGGTACTCTAGACCACCAGATCATCTTCACAACAGTCCCGTTAACTCGATGCTCTTATTTTTATACCTTTTTGGTGAGAGAGGTTAGGTAAGGTACCCAGGGCCATATATTAGGCAGTAAGTCACTGAACCAGGATTTGAATTCAGCCAGTTTCATTCTGCTCTGCCTTGGAGTCCGGGAAATGGAGGATGTAGTGGAGGAGTCTCCCTGGCCAAGGCCGTGCAGTAGGGTGGGGGTGGTGCTGGAAGAGGGGCTGGATCACAAAGGACAGGACCCAGCCAGGTATATGTGTGCAGGAGGAGTGGAGCCCACAGTGGGATCTGAAGTCTGGGAAGGAAGGCCTCGTTGTTATACTAAAATATCCTTCCTTGTTTCACCGGATGGCCTGCATCTTTATTTCCTAAACCTGGCAACTGCAGCTTGGACCCCTGGAATGACACTGCACTTACAGCCACTGAGACCAGCTTAGGGACAGCAGAGGCCTGGTCCCATCGCCGCTGGCCACCCACCCTAAGGACCCCTTCCTGAGGAAGGCCAACTCCCATCCCTCCACCCATTTAAATAATCATCTGCCTTGCCCCGGCCACCAGCAGGAATAGCTGAATTCAAGTAAGCTAAGGGTGAACCCAGATGTGACTGCTCCCTTCCTGCCCTGCCTAGAACAGAGCCCTGCCCCGGCCCCTCCCAATCTTGAGCACGACCAAACCTTTAACCTCTTTGAACCTCAATAACCCTCATCTGCAAAATGGGAATCAGAGTGCATCCCGGGGTCTTTGTGAAAATTAACTAGAGGGCCTGGCACTCAGCAAGCTCTCAGGTTCTGGAATGTTCTTCCCCAAAGAACCCTTCACTGGCTTCTCTTCATTCCTGTCTCTGCTCAAAGTCCACTCCTTAGTCAGGGTGGCCGTTATTGCCCACCTTAGCTAAGCTCCTTCCCAATCCGTTGGGCTGCATACCCTCCTCTCCAGCCCATTCTTGGTGTCCTGTGATTGTGGGATATCCCATCTTCTGAAAGGGAAGGGGCTGTTTTGTTCACTTGGTGCTTAAAAGTTGGAAGGATGCAAGTGGGTGTTCAGTAAATGTTTGCTGAGTGAATGCATGATGGTTGCTTCTGTGAGTGATAACCAATGGTCCCACCATCCCCAATCCTGACTCCTCTGTGGCAGCAGTTCAGCCCTACCTGCCCACACCCCCAGCCGCTGAGCCTTCAGAGCAAGTAGGGGTGGCCTGCCACCCTGGGGCTCTGGGCAACAGGCTGACAGCTCCCCACTCCAGGCTGGCAGCAAACACCCTAGCCTGCCCTGCCTGGCTGGCGGGACAGAGAGCCTGGACCCTTAATGGGGGCTGTGGTACACAAGGAGGGTCAGGATGCTGCCTTCAGGAGCCTAGGGTAGGACCTAGAAGGTTGGCCCAGCCAGGAATGGGCTAGAGGAGGGGGAGTGGACAGTGGGAGAGAAGCTCCTTGTGCCCCTCAGGTTGGGATGTCTGGGTTCAAGTCCCTCCTGCCCCACGCTGATCAGGGAAGGGGGGCTGTCCCAGGCAGAGAGCACCCAGAGTTGGTACTGGGATCCTGGCCAGCCTGCAGTCCTCAGAGCCCCTGTGACTGGCTGGGTCTCAAGTGTAAAATGACAGGACACTGTCACACGGCCACTGTCATGGCCGTGGTGGTTCAGGCAGACCCTCTCCAGACACAGGCGGCCATCTGGCCTGTGAGCTGCCCTGGGGCCCCGCCCCGCAGCTGCTGCGGGGACCTACACAGCCCAGGGCCCTGGAGTCCTGCCCCCGGCCAGCAGCTGCAGAAGGTGACAGGGCAGGAGGCCCCTGAGCTCTGGGAGGAGGCAGCCGGCGGGCCCTCCCCCGGTGCAGCAGTTTTAGTTGGAAACATCTGGCCACAGAGCTCCTCAGCAGTCCCAGCAGCAGCCATGGGACTGGGTTCTCTCCTGGCCATTCTGTCTGAGGTGGGAGGGGGTATTCTCGAAGAGAGGACTCTGCTTTCCCTCTGGGAGGCCAGAGGAGAGGGAGCTGGCCCTGCCCACTGGGAGATCCCCGTCTTGGGGGAGGGCAGTTCATGCCAAGGTGAAGACAGGACTGGAGTGTGGGGCCCACAGCGGGTTGCAGGCACCAGCGGATGCCAGGGCACCAGGCTGGGAAGACTGGGAGGCCTTCTTGGAGACAGCCAGTGCAAAATAAGCAGGAGGTCCGACCACTTCAAGAACAGCCCGCGGTGTCACTACCTCTTCCATGAGAGGGTGCCCTGCTCCCTCCCACGCCCCCCAGCCTCGGCCACTTGCTGGCCTCCTCTCATGGCTCTCTCATCCTCTGCTTCCTGCCTGAATTCCTTCCTCTATCCTTGCATGGCAGAGCCCAGGATGGTGCGCGGATACCAGGAACTCTTCCAGGAGGAGCAATGGGCAGGTGGGACAGTCCCAGAGGGAGCCCCAGGTGGCCCATGGTGCAGGTTTGCTGGGTGAGAGACAGACACCAGACGCCCAGGCTCTGGGGGCAACCTTTGGGTCAGGTATCCCACCGAGGCGGCACAGACCACTGGGCCTCTGACTTGGTCCCCTGGAGGTCAGGCCCTTTCTGGGGTTACAAAGTCTGAGCTGGGAGGGAGCACAGGTGCTCAGGGGAGAGGCAGAAATGGGGAGTTCCCTGCTGAGAAGCGAGTGCCCCTATGCAGCGGGAGAGAGTCCTTCTCTTGGTCAGCCCCAAGAGGCAGGGATGAAGCCCCAGTTTTGGCTGCAGACTCTGTCCTGAGCCCTGGGCCGAACCTGCTGCCTCTGTCTACATCTCCTCCCACCCCCTCCCCTGCTGCCAACTGAAGTCATTCTGGCTGAAAATAAAAATGCTCCCCCCACCCCAATACTTAGCAGCCTCAGGAAGGTTAACTCACAAGAGTCCCTCTTTCACAAAAGGGTTATTATCAACTGTGGGCCTCTGGAATGGGGGAGGGGCAGTTGTTGGAGGAACTTCTGGCTAGGAAGGGGTCGGGGTGGCGGTCACCTGCATTATCCTGTGAGTGTTCAGGAGAAGGGGGTCTGTGTCCCATTCACTCACTCCATACCGGGGCCACCTGCCTCCCAGTGGACTTCGGACTGGGTGTCGGGGCTGACCAAGTCCACCCAGCAGGGAGGGTCCTGGGCTCTCAGCTGTCACAGCCCACCCTAGACACCACTCCTCTGTCTGGTGTCTGCTCCCAGCTCAAGGTGGGACCCAGGCAAGGTGTGCCCCTCTTCTCCCACTCCCCAGCAAAGTCTCCCTTTTGTGAGTGTAGCTGCCGGTACCTAGGTGAAAGGCTGAGTCCCTTCAGAGCCTTCCTGCTCCTTGGAGGCCCACCTCCAACTGGCCTCCTGTCCTGGCATCCTCCCGCACTTCCCCCAGAGGCACAAGGTCCTGGGATTGGGCCTTTTAGGACACTCTTGGCCGTCCCCTCCACGCCCCCCACAGTGGGGCAGTGCACACGTGGGGCACGGCCTGAAAGTCAGCCTAACCCACCCCCGCCCCGCGCAGTGGAGGCAGAAGTCCGGGATTCGTCCCTGACCGGTCTCGGGCCTGTTCTAGTAGGGTCCCGGCAGAGTGAGTCCAGAAGCGCCGGGTCACTTTACAGATGGGGAAACTGAGGCCAGAGAAGGCGTGGCCCCGGGACGGGCTGGCTGGTGGCCGGGCTCCGTTAGCGGCCCAGCCCAGGCCCCAGGCTGGAGGAGGTGAGGCCATGTGATACAGTAGTTAAGACCCTGCCTTTAGCCTCAGAGGTAATGCTCCTGCACTCCCCTCCCA
>NW_012116488.1:805472-853717 GCF_000951035.1 Colobus angolensis palliatus
TCCCCGGGCGTTGGGCCAGCAGACAGCCGGCGGAGGTGCCCCGGGGTTAGGAGAAAGGCTCGCCGCGGCCGGCCTTCAAGTTTGTGGGAGGGCCCCGGAAGCAGACTTCAGTTCCCACGGACAAAAAGTTGTACGTGGTGGCGGGGTACCCAGGCTAGCCACAAAGGACTGACCCTCCTGGGCCCCGGAACTGCTTCCTGTCTTGGGTGGGCCCTGGAGGTCCTGCCCGCCCGTCCCAGAGGCCGAGGCTTGGAGGGCAGCTGGGGCTTGCCCCTTAGATTGAGTATCCTGGGGCGCTAGCGAGCCTTGGTCCTGTCGGGACGGCCCCTGAGTGCTGCTGTGGTAAGCGGGGTTGGCTTCGGCCCCTGCTCTGTAGCCAGAGGCCGCCCCACATTCACTCCTGGGTCTCTTGGCCTTGCTCCAGGTGGCCACTTCTTCACTGCTTTGAGTCCCTCATCCAAGCAAAGGGCGGAGTGCATTGGTGGAGGCCCGGTTCCCTCTCCCCGGAGCTGTATAGGGTTCTGGAGGCAGATGGAGGAGCCCTTTCGAAACACAGAGTATTTTTTTTTTAAGTTGTGACTTAAATAATAATAGTAGCAAGAATATGTGCTTATGGTAAAGGCAGATGGCAGGTACAGAGGCTGTGGGAAGTTGGGGGTCCCTCCGCCTCCACAGGCAGCCCTGTACTGGCCTGGTGTATACGTTTCTGTGCAGACGTACACCACCCTGTGTGTGCACAGATGTATTTTTACACATGGCTCTGGACAGCTGTCTGACTCTGTCAGCAGCAGGCCTTGGAGGGGCGCAGGCCCCGGGTTGGGGGTGGGGGGACATCCAGAGGTCTTTGAGTCCAGCCCTCTGCCTCCAGGCCACGCCCACTCTGTCGTCAGAGCCCCCTGTGCCTGAGGCCTGCGCGGCTGGGAGCCCTGCCCTCCTTGGGTCTGGCCTGCTTTCCATCCTGCTGAGTACTTGGGGCATTTCCCTCTTTGAGCAAGGTGTGGTCTTCCCTGTCCTGGCATTAGACACAAGGCAGTGGGCCTTCCTGCCATTCTAAATGTAGCTTAAGACAATCAGTCCAAAGCAACCCTTGGTGGGTGTCCAGCCCATGCCTCAGGAGGCTGGAAAGGTTGCCTGGTAGGAGAGCATCTTGGCTGACTGTAGAAAGACCCATGTTGGGGTCCCTTCCACAGAGGTCGTCAGGTGTCTCTGCCTGGCCTGGAGGTCCCAGAGAGGACCCTCCGCCCCTCAGGAAGGCCCGTCTGGAAGGGTAGCAGAGGACTGCTCACAGGAAGAGCATGCCGAGTGCTCTTTCTTGGGATGCCAGGAGTTGGTGATATGGGAACTGGGTTTTGAGGGATGCCTAGGAGTTCATCTATCAGAGGGGAAATGAGGAAGCCATGCAGGATCAATGGATAAAGTGTGCTCAGGTGAGGGCTGGCTGGTGGGCCACTGCAGGGTAGGGGCCTGTCCAGTGCTCCCCCACTTACTTGCTGCCTCCCGACTGCTGTAATTATGGGTCTGTAACCACCCTGGACTGGGTGCTCCTCACTGACCGACTTGTCTGAACCTCTCTTTGTCTCCAGCGCCCAGCACTGGGCCTGGCAAAGCCAGAGACGCCTGGTACACGTTGGCCAAATGAATGAACCAGATTCAGACCGGCAGGGGCGCTGTGGTTTAGGAGGGGCCTGGGGTTTCTCCCAGGAGGTTTTTGGGCTCGCCCTGGAGGGCTCTGGGCTGCCGTTTGCGCCAGTGGCCTGCATCCTGGTCCAGTCTTCTTCATGTTTGAATTTCTTTGCTTTCCTAGTCTGGGGAGCAGGGAGGAGCCCTGTTCCCTGTCCCAGGATCCATGGGTAGGAACACCATGCACAGGGAGAGCAAACGGGGCCATCTGTCACCAGGGGCTTAGGGAAGGCCGAGCCAGCCTGGGTCAAAGAAGTCTCAAAGGGACTGCCTGGAGGAGGCAGCCTGTCAGCTGGTGCATCAGGTTAGGCAGGCTGGGAAGGCCTTTTGGGGATGGGGATGATTTGTCCAAAGGCTCGGGGAGGTGGGAATGGGGAGGGGAGCAAGGCAGCAGCTCTCAGGGCCAGGCTGTTGCGGGGGGGTGGTGGCAGGGGCTGGGGACTCAGCCTAGAATGAGGAGAGGCCCAGGTCCGGGGAACTATGTTCAATTACATAGATTTTACACTTGGCAGCCGTGAGTGTTTTGGGGGGAGGTAAGGCAGGCCGGCAGTTGGGGGTCAGAGAGCCTAGAGGGATGGCAGCCCACCTGGGAAGGCAGGTGCGGGTGGAGCCCCCAGGCACGTGCAGTGGGTCTCCGACTCACCCTGGGCGAGGAGCTTCCCTTAGCCGGGCATGGCCTCACACTCAGCTTCCTTTGCGTCTCCCAGAGGCTGTGGCCAGGCCAGCTGGGCTCAGGGAGCGCCAGCCTGAGAGGAGCGCGGGAGCGTCGCGGAAGCCTCGGGCACCATGAGCGACGTGGCTATTGTGAAGGAGGGCTGGCTGCACAAACGAGGTTGGTACCCACTGCCCGGGCTGGGCCTGGGGAGGGAGGGATGGGGGTGGCCCCAGGGCCTGTGAGTGCCTGTGCCCAGGCCTGCTGGGTGGGAGGGACTGCCTCCCCTGGGAACTCTGGGCTGGCCTAGGGTGAGTGTCCAGGGCTCCATGTCTTCCCATGGCATGGAGGGCACAGCCTCGGGGAGGCCAGGAGGATGAGGCCCCGTGCAGGGCCGGCCATCTGAGTGGCTTCCTGGTGAGGGCCCTGGCAGGCGGGGGAGCTGCTGCCAGCCTCTCTCCTGGCTTTCCTGGAAGGCGGCGAGGACACTGGGCTGTTCCAGGGTCTGGCACGCTGGCGGCCCGGGGCACTGCCCAAGGGCTCCTGAGGGCAGGGCAGGGCTGCTTGGCTTGGCTTGGTGCCTGCTTCAGGCCTGAGCTTTGGGGGTGGGGGGAATCCGTACCGCCTGGGCGCAGGGCATGTTTGCCTTGGAGCTACAGAGCTGGCTGAGCCCAGGCCCCCCGGCCCCTGAGTCCCCCTCCTCACTCATTTGGCCTTGCAGCCCATGGAGGGGGTGCTCCTCAAAGGGCCTGGCCAGGAGCTGGTGGGATGGGAGCTGGGGACATAGCCCCACCCCGTCCAACCCTGTGCGGGCCCTTCTGCCTTGCCCACCCTCCATTGCTCAGGGGGGTGCCGTGGAGGCTGGGTGGCTGTTTTACTCCTCTGTCCTGCTGGGATAGGCTTCCTATTCAGGTTCAGGTCCTCTGGCCGAGTCACTCTCTCCTGCCCTCTCCTGACTTCTTTTTCCAGACTTGTTCCCTGCTAAGTTCTAGTGATCTCATGCCAGCAGCTCCCCACTTTACATATACCCTTTAGCAGATGGGTTTCACATCTGGTAGTGGGGAGACCCCAGACACAGCTGGAGCAGACAGGGAGGTGTGGCAAAAGTGGGTGTCACAAGATGGGGCATTGTGGGATGTATAGGAGCTCACAGAAGAGCAGGCCTGAGGAGCCACAGGAGCCTGGGGGTGGGGTGAAGGAGTGCCCGAGATGGGATGCTGGGGGATCAGGGGTATGGTTGGCTGTGTGTTTGGAGCATTCGAGTTGCCAGCTACCAGCGATGTCACGCAGGGTCTCGAGATGAAGACAAGGAGGCTGCAGAGGCCTGTAGTCCATGGGGAGCTTCTGGCGCGGCTTCCCCCGAAGGCCTCCTGCCCTGCCTGCCTTCTCCATCCCCTCCCGTGTGCTGTCCCCTGCTTGTTCCCCAGGAGTCCTGCCACCTCACCTGTGTCTGGAGGTGCTCTGTTACCTCATCTCGCAGCCCTCTTTGGTGTCAGGGACCCCCCCCCCGCCCCTGGCCCTGTTCCTCTCTGTGCCACACACAGTCTGCTGCTGGGGGCCGCTGCTTCTTAATCCCTGGCAAATGCTTGTTCGTTGGTAGACTGTTGGATTTCGGGTTGACCAGGAGATGCCAGGGCCTTGACTGCCCAGGGGCCCCGGCCTCAGTGACTGGGGTACCCATCGGCCAGCTGGGCCCAGGCAGGAGTGCTCCTCCGAGGCCAGGGTGGTTTTCAGGTTGCTGCTGATGTCGTGCCTTCAGGAGGGGCCTGGCAGGGACGGGGCATCAGGCCCAGTGGGGTGTCCAGAGAGCTGAGTTTGAACCCTGGTTAGCCACTCCATCACCATGTCCCTTTCCAAGGGCAAGTTCATTGAGCTCCTTGGGCCTCAGTTTCCCCATCTACACCAGGGAGCAGTGGTGGGAGAGAGACCTGGTGGAGTGGAAAATGGCTTGTGGGGGGCCCTGAGTTGGGGTCCAGCCAGCCTCAGCAGCCTCCGGGCTCTGTCACCTGACCCCTAGCCTCAGGCCAGGAGAGAGAGTCCTGTACCTCTACCCCTGGCTCTTCCTCCTCCATCGCCAGTGTAGTGGGCGCTGAGGATGGGAGGTGGGGTGGGTATGACATATGCCCTCGGCAGGCATAGCCCCTCTTGTTGCCAAGAGCAGGTGGGCGTCCCCCCGCACAGCTGGTCCCTGCTTGCGGAGGAAAGCCTCTCCCCCAGGGCCTGCCGCATTTCCCCACTCCCGTCCCCGGGCCCCCTGTGTGTTGCAGATGTGCTCTGCCACCCTGCTGGCTGGGCCAGCCCCACCCATAACACTGGTTGGAGGTACCAACTGAGGCAGCAGGGCTGTGCTGGGCTGACCCCACCCCTGCTTCACAGTGCTCAGGCTGGCTGGGGAGGGACGCAGTGACTGTCCTCCAGGCCCGGCCGCAGCCCCTGCAGACGCCCTGTGCCACTCCCCACCATTCCTTGCTCCTGCAGGTTAGGGTGCTGTCCTGGAGGCTGGCCCACACCTGTCCCCTTTGCCAGGACTCCCCACGGCCATGGCCTGGGGCACTTTGGTTCTCAGCTGAACCCCCAGGTGACAGTCCCACCAAGGCTACTTGGGCTGGCCACACATCCCGTAATGGTGCCTTCAGGGGTGATGTGGTCATTGAGAGGGGATGGGTGTTCCCTGTGTGTGAGGGGAGAGTGGCAGTGTCTGCCAGGCCAAGGTTCCTTCTCCTGCCCCTTGGGAGGTGGGCGTCATCTCTGGGAAGTGGCCCAGCCTGCTTTCTGTTGTTCTGATATGTGTGCTCTGGGTCAGAGGATCTTCAGAGATAGAAGGGACCTGGCATGGCGACACAGGAGGTTCGGCTACAGGCCTGTGTGGACCTGTGGCTGGACCCAGGCAAGGCCTCTGGGTCTGCGCATCTAACAGGAAGATGGTTCCTGGAGGGTGAGCTCAGGCGGTTAAGGGCAGGAGCTAGCGAGGAGGCTGGTGGGACCTATAGGGACAGGGGGCCAGATGTCCCCTACTGTTTCGGCTATCTCAGTGGATAAGCAGCCACAGCTCAGCTCTGGCCATTGGTGACCTGGTGGGCTCAGTGTTGCTCAGATGTTTGCGTTTTCAAAGATTTGTTCTGTTGTGTGAAGTCTCCTGATTTTTGAAGGTTGACAATTTTAAAAAATCAACCCTGGGCCAGGGCGCAGGTCTGGCTGAACTCAGCCTCCAGCCTGCAGTTTTCCTTCCTTTGATAGCTCCGTGCCAGGCTTTGGCCAGAGGCTGTGTGGCTCTTTTGAGGTACTTTTCCCCAACGGCTTGCTCACCTTGCCCGCTTGCCCCAGTGCTCCTGGGGCCATGCACCAGCCTGGCTGCAGCCCAGCCCCGTGGAGAGCTGCTGTGGTGCAGCTGCTGGCCTGGGGGCCTGTCCTTGTCCACTTGCGGTTGTCTTCCTGAGCGTCTCCCCGTCCACTTGGCCGGACCAAGTGGGTCAGTAGAGGGCCAAGGCGGGTGGCCGGCATGCTGGGACCCAGGATGAGAGGCTCTGGGTCTTGAGAAGGGGCTGGGCCTAGGCCAGGAGTGGGTGCCAGCCACGGGGCACCTCCTGGACTCCCTCAGGCTGGTCACTGAGAGGGAGCCCGGGGAAGAGCTGCAGGCCTGGCTGCCTTCGGCAGGCTGTAACCCAGCAGGCCAAGGCCGAGTGGGCGTGGCTTGAGGGAAGCTGCCTGTGATGCGTGGGTCTGCGGCAGATGCTCCTGAGTGCACATGGGCGGCGTGTCCAAGCCACGGATCTGGGTGCCTGGCTGGGCCCGGGTGACATGGGACCATGCGTCCATGCAGCTCACGGAGGGTCCAGTCTCCGGACATCTGAGTCCTTGCCGTGCCCCACCCCGGGCCCATGCTTGGCATAGACCCCCCAATCCAGGCGTCAGGGCAGTGCCTCACCACTCCTGCTGAGTGAGTTAGCCCCAGGCGCCCCGGTGGGGAGTATGGAGGCTGCTCTCTGACCCCAAGCAGGTGCCCAGGCTGGGCCTCCTTCCCACCCCCCTACCCGCCCTGAGGTTCTGCCACTGGCCGTCCCTGCAGGGGGCCCCAAGGCAGGGAGAGAGTGGTGCCACCCCAGTGTGTTACTTCGCATTGGTGAATGACACAGACCCTCACTGCACCCCAGCTGCTGCCCAGCCATTCAGCTGGTCCTGGGGTCGCTGTATGAGGTGGGGGACCTCAGCGGGTACAGCCCACTCCCCTTCATCCTGGAGGAGGCCTTGACTTTGCTGAGCAAACACACCCGGGAGAAGAGAGGTCTGTGGGGGGCTCCGAGCCCCCTCCAGAGAGCAGCTGCCGCGGAGGGCCCCGCTGGGCTAATTGTTTGTGTGCAAATGGAGGCTGCTCATTACCCTGCCGGGATGAGGGGCCCAGCAGGACCCTGAGGGAGGGAGCCCGCAGACTCTCCCTTCAGCCTGTGGGAACCTTGTGAGCTCCAGGCCAAGGCTGTTTGTGCCTCCTGGGCCTCAGTTTCCCAGGCTGTCAGGTGAGGGTCAACCCCAGCCTGCATCTGGGGGGCTTCAGTCGGAGTCCTACCGGCCCTGGGCTGGTTAGTGCCAAGCTCCGCCTCCCCTGGGGGCGGGTCCCGAACGGCTCCTGTGGGCGGGCCAGGGACAGAGATTGGGAGGCAAGTGTGCTGGCTCCTGATGGGTGGGCTGGGCAGAGAGTGGGGGTCCCGATAGCCCTGGGCCCACCCGGGTGAGGGGCAGGAGGCACAGGCTGGTGGAGGTCATGGCACAGCTGTGGTGGAGGCCGCCGGCATTGGGGAGGTTCCTGTTTTGGGAGCTTGTTGAGTTCTCACTTCAAAAACAACAAAAGAGGAAGCCGAGGTGGCCTTGAGTGGGGGTGAGGGGTCACTGCTGGCCCCAGCCCTGGACCTCAACCCCACGCCTGGTGGCTTCTGATGGGCAGCTCTTCTTCCTGTCTGTTTCTTGGTTGCTGGCCCTCTCTGGACAGGGATGCCCTGTGGGGGCCTGGACTCCAGGAAGGGAAACTGAGGCCCAGGAGAGGAGACAGAATGTGTGTGGAATAGTTCCTGCGCTGGCGCCCAGACCCCTGCACACCTTCCGCTCTCAGGAGAGGCCTGGCTGGGTTGCATCAGGCCGGGTTCCTAGAAGTCCCGCGGGAGGCTGAGCGGAGGGAACTGGCGCGGCCCCTGCTGGCGTCCCCTCTGCCTGGGCACACCCGGTCCGGCTTGGGGCCAGCACCCTGCCCTCGGGCCCTCCCAGAGCTGAGCCTGGTGGCTGTGGCTCTGGGCCTGCTCCTCAGGCCACCGTGGGTGGGCAGATGCCTGCTGCTTCTGCCTGCTTGGACCACTGTGCCCAGTCCCATTGCCTCAGGAGAAGGTTCCCCCAGCCCAACGCTGGAGCCCCGGGCAGGTTGGCAGAGGGCCCTGGGGCTCTAGGCCAGGAGGGGGCTGTTGGGCGAACCCCAGGCCCCTCAATTCCTCGTCCCCAGTGGGAGTTCCCTTCCCTGTCAGGCCGCCTTTAGGTGTGTTTTCCTTGAACCTTAAGAAATGATAGGTTTGGATTTCAGAAACACTGGAATTGAGGCAGTTGGGAGTTCATTGTTGACTCTACTGCCAATGTTGGGGGCCTTGGGGTGGGACCCTTGGGGTGCTGTGTTTGGGCTCACACACCCCCCAGGCGGTGACTGCATGCCCCACCCATACCCTGTAACCTGGCGGCCCCACCTGCCCAGGCCTTCAGCTGGTTGTCCAGCTCAGGGGTGGAGACACCCCCTCCCCGGGCAGGCCTGGCGGGGAGGCGGCTGCTCCCTGGGCCCGGAGTATGCAGAGGGGCCCTTGGGCTGGCCACAGACTGGCGGGCTTCCCCACAGACTGCGGCCAGGGCACAGCAGCCAGGTAAGGCGCAGAGATGCTGAGCCGCACAAGCTTGGTGGGGTGTGGGGGTGAGGCCACGGGGCTCAGGGCTGCAGTATCCCAGCAGGCCAGGGGATCAGAAGGAGCACCCTCCTCCACCGGCCATGCTCTGGGGGCCCTCTTGCCCCAGGCGTGGCTCCAAGTTAGGGCAGAAACAGGAGCCGGCCGGTGGTGGGGAGGTGGAAGGCCCCTCTCTGGGAGGTGCCTCCTGTGGTTGGGGTGGGGGAGGAGGTCCCTACTGCTTGGTTCCAGTTCCCCCCAGCAATGCAGGGCACTTTTCCTGGGATGTCAGGGATCGAGAGGTCAGCACTGGAGCCCTTCACCTGCCAGGGGCCCTGCTCAAGAGAGACAGGAGGAGGGAGGGGCTGTGGGCATGGCTGTGTGACCCCGACCGAGCCCCGGAAGGAGCCTGTGCCCGTGCCCACTTCCTTTCCCCAGGGCAGTATCTACACGTGGGACACTCTGGCCAGCCCTCCCTCGCAGCAGGCACTGTGTGCTGTCCCCATGCCCTGCTTCCTCCCACGCAGGGAGTGAGGGTGAGGGCCCTGGGAACCCACTGGGTGGAGGGCACCTGGCAAAGCCTGCTGCCAGTTATGGGGAGAGTGGGCGGGGGCAGAGCAGGAGGTGCCAGGGAGGGGCTACAGCCTCATCTGCAGGGTTCCTGAGTAGGCAGGGTGGGCCATGACATGGGTGGGGCTTGCTTGGGGGAGACTAAAAATGAGGTGGGGGACAGGGACAAGGCACAGGGCCATATCCACAGGGTCTTGGGATGTGCCCCTGCTGGGCTCTGTGATGGATGGGTGTGTGGCAGGTGGGGTGCGTTTGCCAGCCCGAGGGGTGGGTGACGGGCAGTGCCTGTCGGGGGACATCCAGGCTCTCAGGTGGTCTGTCAGGGGCAGCGCCAGGGGGAGGCCCAGTACCCCACCCCCGTAGAGCCCCAGGGGAATGGAAAGCTGAGAGCCAGGCGTTGCCCTGGAGCAGCAGGAAGAGGGGCCCCAGCGCCACCAGCTGTGCCTCAGCGAGGTGGACGGGGTCATGGTGGTGCCCCCTGCCCGCACCCACGTTCCTCCCGGTGTGTGTGTGTCAGGCTGAGGCCTGCTCAGTGGTGGAGCAGAAGGCGGTGAAGAATTTCCAGTTTGTGTCAAGTTACAAACCCTGCCTGAGCGGCAGGACCTGGGATCTCTGGTCGTGATCTGCGTCTCTGTGACCTTGAGGGTCACCTCCCCTAAGTCTCAGTTTCCCCAGGGAGCTGATGGGCATGATGGACGCTGCCCGCCCTGCCTGCCAGGTGGGCTTTCTGGGAGAGCAGAATGGGTCCTGCGTTGGGAGAGGCCCAGGCAGGTGGAGCGCCAGCCCTCTGCCTGGCGGGAACAGACACCTCTCCTTGTGCAGACTGGCCGCTTGTGCCCCCTCAGAAGGGCTTGTGCCGGGAGGAGCAGTGGATGTATTTCACCCACAGACCGGGGGGCTCCAGCCGAGTGGGGTCAGCTGGCCTCTGTTGTGTGGCTCCTCCCCTGTCCCCACCCCAGCCTGGTTGTTTACAGGGTTTGAGGGCTGCTGGTAAAGGGATGTGGACTCTCGGGCCCGGGCGGAGGCCTGGCAGGCAGGGAGGGTGGGTTGCGGGCCCCTCATGGGCTGCCGTCAGCGGGGCCGTCTGCTCAATGTGCTGGAGAAGGTAAATGGGCCCCTGGCAGCTGTCGGGGCGATGGATGTGTCGTCAGTGGGGACCGCGGTGGCCGCTGTCAGCTGGCGCCCGCTCCCAGGGCCTGCTGGGCTCACTTCACTGTGGAGAAGCAGCTCGGTGCTGCCTGGCACCCTGCCAGCTGCTGCCACCACCGTCTCTGCGAAGTGTTTATCCAGCAGTTTCCTGAGAACTGGGGACTTTGAGAAAATGTTCATGGAGCTGAGGACGTGGTGGCCTAGAGGGGCTGACACACCTGGTGGAGCCACCCGCCAGCTGGCCCTCAGGGCCCACCCAGTCCTGCCCATGGCACATGGGTCCCGGTCCCCACGTCTTCCTGGGTGCTGCCTTGGGGGCCCTGACCCACAGTGTGGCCTGGGACGCATGTGCGAGGCGTGGAGAGGGCGTGCTGCCTGTGACTGTCCACACGGCCCCCATGGTGGTGGGGTGGGTTGGGGGAGGCCAGGCAAGAGCAGCTTCCTCTCAGAACCCTGGTATTTGGCCCAGGAGGACTTCTGGGAAGGAACCCCCTTTCCTTGGGGGTGCTCCAGCCCCTTCCTGGGGATGAGCAGGGTTGGGGACGGAAGGTCACTCCTGCCGGAGGGCCACCCGGGACATGGGGATGCCAAAGGGACCAGGGCTGGGGGGGTGTGGGACCCAGGAGGTGCAGGAGGAGTCGGGGTAGCCTGGGCTCCTCTGTCCCTCCGGGCAGGGCACAGGCGTCTGGCCAACTGCCTACCCCCCACCGAGGGCAGCCACCTCCCATGCCTAGAGCTCTGGGCCATGGACTTGCTGGCTGGCGGGGAGGGTTATGGGTTTCGTCGGGCACAGGAGCCCCTTCCCTTGTGGCTTCACAGGACCCGGTCTTAGATAGGTGCAGTGCCACAGGGTTAAGGGTCAGGGTGGCTCTCACCGGCCCAGGGCTGGCCTTGAGAGAACCCTAGAGGGTGGGACTGGAGCTGCTGCTTCCCCGCTGCCGGGGGGACCAGCCACGGGGCAGGAGAGTGGGACCGGTCCCGTGCCGTCCTCCACTCGGCCCCCACTCAGGTCTTCTGGCAGTGGTGTGGGGTCCCCCATCCGGACTTGCTGACATTCCTGAAGGGGCACGGAGCCCTCTTTGCTGCTAGATCCTGAGGCCCAGGCCGGGGCTGTGCTGGGACCCTGCCTGCTCCAGGTCCCAGGTCTGAAGCATGTGCAGTGGTTGGGGACTTGGGGGTTCTCGAGCCAAGAATGGGGGTGTGAGAGTTAGGGGTTGAAGAGGCCCACTTAGGGACTGGGCCTGAATGCCTGGCGGTCTCCACTGCCCTTGGGAGTGGCTGCTGGCAGGAGATGGCTTTGGCTGTGTGTGGGTTTCTGTTCTGTGGGGTGGGGCGTGCCCTGGGCTCCCCATTTGTTTCCTGCCTGTACCTATCTGGAGTGAGGGCCTGGCATGGCAACCTGGGGGTCTGTGCCCACTCTCTTTGGTGCCGTCAGCTGTGCAGGCAGGTAGGTGGATGGGGTGGAGTGGGGTGGGGTTAGGGGGTAAGTGGGGTGGGGTCGGGGGGACGCCAGCTGGCTCTACGCATCTCCAAGTGGACTCTACTCCTTCCTCGAGTGGGGGCCATCTGAGGACCACAACAGGGTGGGGAGCTCAAGAAAGGCCTGGATGACAGGTTCCAATTCCCCTGGGGACCCTCAGGACAGCGAAGGAGGAGAGTCCATGTGGCCGGTCTCTTCGTGTGGGGGGTCTGTGGGGCGGCCTTGAATGATGTGTCTGTGCTCCCACCCTCCTGAGGGACCCGGAGTAGGCAGGTGCCAGCCTGCAGGTGTCCCGTGGCCGTGAGGACAGTGATGCTGGGCCCCGGGTGGCTGTCTCCTCCACCTGCCCCGTCCTGTGTCACCGCAGTCCTGGAGTAGGGAGTAGTGGGGCCCTGGGACATCTGTTGTTGGGGCTGGCCGCCCACCCAGCATCCTGTCTGAGCTGAACTCGTTAAGATGCAAACCACGGCCCTGGCCGCAGCTGGCACCCCCCCAACTGATCGCCTGGCTGACCCTGTAGGCGGGAGATGAAGAAAAAGAACTGTGTGTCTCTGGACCCCTTATCCCGGTCCCTGGGGATCCTGCTCCCTCCCCTGGAGGGGTCTGTGTGCTGGGCTGGGCTTCCGAAGACAAAGGCCAAGTGAGGCTCCCTCACTCACCAAGGCCAAGTGAGACTCCCCGGGTCTCCCGGGCCCGCCCTGGGCCAGCCCTGATCCCTGTCCATTCCCTGGGTCTGTGGGGCCAGGCGAGAGGAAGGCGCTGAAAGCCCAGGGCCCAGTTGGGCCTCTGCCCACCCCAGGACTCCCCAGGAGGGCTCGGGTCTGGGCACCTGCCCTCTTCCACCCCCTACGCCTGGTAAGCGCCACCCCTGGGCTTGCCCCTCCCGCACTCCCAGATCCAGCTCCCAGAACCCCCCAGATCCAGCTCCCAGAACCTGGGGCTTAGCTTGTGGCAGCAGGGACGGGCAAGACTGGGGTTGGGCACGGGGCTGCGTGCTCGGGGGCAGCATGGGGCCATGCTGGGCACGGTGGGGGCTGGCAGCAGTTGGTGGGTCAGGATGGGTTTCAGGGGTGCCGGGCCTGGGCGCTCATCAGTCTTCCCGCTCAGCGTCCTGGGGAGTGGCAGCTGGCAGGATGGGAGGCACTCCATCAGGGGCCGACAGCTCCAGACTGGCACGCAGGCGGGTGGGCGCGAGCAGCAGGGTGGCCCAGGATGGGGGACGGGTGGAGTGGGCTGTACGCAGCCCCCCGAGCCTGCTCTGCTCTCACTGAGAGCCCCTGCCTGCCTGCCGCACCTGCAGGGGTCCTGTGGCTGGGGGCGGGGACCTGGGAGGGGAGGTGGAGCTGCGTAGCCCGTGTGTGCGTGTCTGTGCACACTCGGGGGTGTGCGTGTGAGATCCCAGGCCAGGGACAGGAGCCGGCGCCCAAGGGTGGCAGGACCACGCCTGCCCGGCAGCCCACTGGCAGGGGCATGGGGGGCTCAGTGGGGTGGGTGGCGTCCCCTGATGAGTGCTCTTGGGCATGGGGCAGATTCTGGGCCCTAGACCCTCCTCCCCAGATGGGCAACTGGGTGTTGGCCATCCTCCAGGGGTGCCAGGCAGCTGTGAGTGGGCTGTGGCTGTCCCTCCCCGGTCCACCCCAGACCCGACAGCAGCCTCTCCCCTCACTCAGGCCCTGCTGGGTGGGGTGTCCCCACCCTCACCAGCATCCCCCCAGCAGCCGTGGCTTGGGCAGAATGAGGGCTGGTCCTGTGGAGACCACGTCCCATGGTGCTGGTGGGAAAGGCATCGGGCAGCTGGGACTGGGGCAGGAGGGAGAGGTCACCTGGCCGAGGGGTGGCCATTTGTCGAGCCTTGGTGGCTCACCTCTGAAAGAGCTCGCCCGTGGCTCCCTGGAAAGTAGAGTGCCTTGTGCGCTGGGATGCCCACGCCCCATGGCCTCTGAGCTCCCCTGGGGCTGCTGCCCTGCTGGGATTTCCCTGTGCACCAGGGAGGGCTGGACGTGTCTGGGCTCACCATGCAGACCCAGCAGGACCGGGTGGTGGGTGGTCTGGTGATGGGACAGTTGCTTGTCCCCCACATCCCTCCAGGTGTCCCTGTCAGGGGCTCAGTGTAGCAGGAAATCCCAGGCCCCAGAGCTCAGGGACCCCAACCCCTTACCCTGGCCCCCTCCCCAACCCCTGCCCAGTGGCCCCTCAGATGAAGCAGTTGCTTAATTAGTAACTTCCCTGTTGTTCAAACTCCTTGCTCGGCAAAATGTAAGTGGAACATTTTTTTCCGAGTGTCAGTATGAAAAATGGTAGTTGCTGGGCTATCACCGAGGACAGCTGCTCTGATTCTGAAGTGTGAACGCCTGCGTGTGGCTGATGCTGCAAAACTTGAGGGAAAACATTCCCGTGTACCTGAGTGACCCATGGGTGGGACACAGCAGGGCCGACAGCGGCAGGGCCTGAGTGTGGGTCTCAGCCTGGGGACTTGACAGCCTCTGTGCCCCGGGGCCGCTGCCCAGCTGGCTGTGCCACCTCCGTGTCTGGCTTCACTGGCAGTCCCCAGGACTGTGCTCCAGGCCCCTAGACAGGGAGTGCTGTCCCGCAAGCCCGGCCCTCAGTCTGAGTGGTGCTGATCTCTCACTGCTGACGCCATGCTCCATCCTCTTGGTGGGTAGCAGAGGTAGGGGGGCGGCCATGCTGGACAGCCCACACATACCACTGTCAGCTGCTGTCGCCACCTGGCCAACCCTGGTTGATTGGGGAATGCTCTCAGCCCTGCAGCCCCTGTGGCCATAGCTGGTGCCCGAGCTGCTGCTGGTGCCTGCTGGGGACTGGCTGGTTTGGTGCTGCCTCTTCCAGGAAGGCTGCAGATTGGCCTAGACCTCTTCCCAGCCTCCTGTCAATGGTACTCCATCCCCTGCGTCCAGCTGGCCCAGCCCGTTTTCAGACACAGCTAGGGGTGGCTCTTCTGAGAAGGGCGCTGTGGTGGGGCGAGTCTGCTTTCCCACTGACCCAGGGCCGCCTCTGTCGCTTGCCCTAAGAAATAGCTCCCCCACTGCGCCTGCCCCCCGGGACTCAGGCGTCCCAGGCACATCTGTCCTGGCACACCAGTTGCTATCTGGCTGCCTGGCGAGGGTCTGACGGGTAGAGTGTGCGTGGCCCTCACTACCTGCACGTCTGTAGGGGAGTACATCAAGACCTGGCGACCACGCTACTTCCTCCTCAAGAACGATGGCACTTTCATTGGCTATAAGGAGCGGCCGCAGGACGTGGACCAACGTGAGGCCCCCCTCAACAACTTCTCTGTGGCACGTAAGTGTCCCCTCAGCCTTTTGGGATTCAGATTTGGGGTTGGCTGGAGCCCTTTTTGCCCACCAGGCCCCCCGATGGGGGTGCCCTGGAGCCTCCATGTCCTGGGCCAGCAAGCAACAAGCACTGGTTGGGTGGGGGTCTCTGGGCTGAGTCCCGAGGCTGGCTGGGCAGGGGTCTCCAGGCTGAGTCCCAAAGCCGAGGCTGACTGGGTGGGAGTCTCCAGGCTGAGTCCTAAGGCTGAGGCTGGCTGGGCAGGGGTCCCTGAGCTGAGTCCTGAGGCTGGCTAGGCGGGGGTCTCTGGGCCGAGTCCCAGTGCTGGCTGACTGTGGAGTAGTTCCTGGTGCCCATGCTCTGGAGGCTGGAGGGTCCAGACAAGTGGTAGCAGAGCCTAGCCTCAGGTGGACAGCTGACCCGGGGGCCCCTCCTCCAAGCGGGGCAGATAGAGCCCACCTGGGTCTCTAGCTCTGAAGCCTCCATCACTCGAGGAAGAGCTTATGCCTCTCCCTGCAGAGGCTCTCAGTCCCCAAACCCCATGGTGGAGCCTTTGCTTCCCCTCTGTGAGGCTGCAGGGTGGAAGCCTCCTTGCCCATGAAGGGGCAGGTGCAGAAAGGCCAGCGGGGGACCTTGGCCGGAGCATCCCGCAGAGATGTGACACTCCCTGCTTTGCCCTGCTGTGGCTTTATTCCCTACCTGTAGCGGGGGCAGGTGCGACCTACCCGTGTTAGACGGGAACCCTGGCATGGAGACCCAGGCGCCCCGCTAGGTGGCAGGCTGGAGGCACGTGGGCCTCCCAGCATGGTCCCCATTTTCTGTGTCCCTGTCCTGGAGCCCAGCTCTGCCCGTGGCAGCCAAAGGTGTGATTGAGTAGCTAAGTAGGACCCAGTTGTGGGCCATCTGTATGTGGCAGGGCTGCGTAACTTGCCCCACGCCCTCCCCAGTGTCTCCTTGGTTGGGGCTGGGGGCTTCAGGGATCAGGGAGAGGCCGGATACTCGCTGCGTGCCTGGTGGCACCTGGGACAGGGCCTTGCTGTGGGTGTGCTCGCCAGGCTGAGGCATCGGGAAGGAAGGAAGGGGGAGCTCTCTGGGGAGGTACACGGGTGGGTACCAGCTGGGGGTGTTGCCTGAGCAGCCAGCAAGGCTGGGCCTTCAGATTAGGCCATAGGTGGGTGGTCTGGAGTGCCTGGCCAAGGAGCAGAGCTGGGCAGGGCCAGGAGCTTTCCTCCAGGGAAGGGTTCCGGGGCAGTGGGCTCGAGACCCTGGCCCTGGGGATTGCATATTGGGGCAGATCAGACCATCCAGGAGCAAGCGGGAGGTGGGTGTGCCGGGGCTTCATGCTGGTTTCCACTTCTCTGGCTGTGTTGACACAGGCCACCCTCCCCACCAGGCTGGTCCCGAGCCCCGTCCTGGCCCCCAGGCCTGGAAGACAGCTCCCTCACTGCCTGGCCAGGCCCCCTTGTGGTTGCCAGGGCCTCGAGGCTGGAATGTCAGGGGCCCTCCACTGGCCCCTCAGCCCCTCCTGCTTTGCACAGGCTGGGCCAGAGCCTGCCAAGGAGCCCCAGCGGCTACACACTGCACTCACTCACACCTCTCAGGGCCCCGCACGTTCCCACAGCCCTCAGGGTGTACGTGCAGTAGGAGTGGCTGTGCCCCAGGTGTTTGTGTGCCCCAAGTGTTTGTGTGCCCCAGGTGTGGCTGTGTACTCCGGGTGTCGCTGTACACCAGATGTGGCTGTGCCCCGGGTGTGGGTGTGCCCCAGGTGTGGCTGGTGTGACTGTGTTCTGGGTGTGGCTATGCCCCACATGTGGGTGTGCCCTGGGTGTGGCTGTGCCCGGGTGTGCGTGTGCCCCGGGTGTGACTGTGCCCCGGGTGTGACTGTGCCCCGGGTGTGACTGTGCTCCAGGTGTGACTGTGCGCCGGGTGTGGGCGTGCCCCGGGTGTGGGCGTGCCCCGGGTGTGACTGTGCCCCTGGTGTGACTGTGCCCCAGGTGTGACTGTGCCCCCAGGTGTGCGTGTGCTCTAGGTGTCTGTATTTCCCAGGTTCTCAGGGTGAGGTTGGGAAAACAGCAGGACATTTCTACACTAGGTAGGACAAGCTGCTTTCTGGGGTGTCCCCCTCATGCCAGCCCGTCTGTGGGATCTCCATATCCCTCATCCTCTGAGGCCTGGCGCACGGTGGGGCTCAGTGACTGAAGGAAGGAAGGACTGTAGGAGGGGACGATGGTGGGGGGTTGACCTGACCCTGGGCCAGATGCCCTTTGGGGCTGCCTCAACCTGGAGTAGAGCGTCTGAGCTGGAACGGGGGTCCTAGCCCCACTCTATGAGGCGAGAAACCTTGGAGAGAGGAGGAGATGGGGCTTCCCAGGACTTGTGGGTGGTATGCAAGGGGAGCTGGCTGGTGCGGAGGGGACTGTGGTGAGGGCCCTGGGAGGGGCAGGGGGATGCATGCAGACAGAGGCTCTGCTTGCCCGCAGAGTGCCAGCTGATGAAGACGGAGCGGCCCCGGCCCAACACCTTCATCATCCGCTGCCTGCAGTGGACCACTGTCATCGAACGCACCTTCCACGTGGAGACTCCCGAGGAACGGTACGTGGGCTGCGGCGGCCAGGCCGGGCACGTGGGCAGCCCTAGCGCTTAGGAGGGACACGGGGATGGCGGGTGCTGGGTGCCTCTGCCCATAGCCATCCTTACTCCCCAGTGATCCCAGGCCCTCCTCAGAGCCCGGTTTGGAAACTGGCCCAGTCCTGTCTGTGGGGTTGGGTGGGGAAACTGAGGCTGGAGATAAAAACTGTCTAGGGACCGGGCGCAGTGGCTGACATCTATAATCTTGGCACTTTGGGAGGCTGAGATGGGCGGATCACTTGAGACCAGGAGTTCGAGACCAGCCTGGCCAACATGGTGAAACCCCCATCTCTACTAAAAATATAAAACTTAGCTGGGTGTGGTGGTGCACACCTGTAATCCCAGCTACTTGGGAGGCTGAGGCACAAGAATCGCTTGAACCCGAGAGGCGGAGGCTGCAGTGAGCCGAGATTGTACCAGTGCACTCCAGCCTGGGTGACAGAGCAAGACTCCGTCTCAAAAAAAGAAAAACCCGGTGGAGAGGGCCAGTCCTGCTTGGGGGGCGGAGTCCTGCTGGGGTGCAGGGTCCTTTTGCGGGGCAGAGTCCTGTTGTGGGCCTGGGTCCTGCTGCGGGTTGGAGTCCGGCTGTGGAGACAGAGCCCTGCTGGGGGCTTGAACCCTGCTTGGGGGCTGAGCCTGTGTGTCCCCCAGGTCCAGAAGGGCTTTCTGACCGTGAGTGTGTGTGGCCAGCCCAGGTCAAGGGGTGGCCTCCTCAGGGCTGTCTCTGGGGACCCCGCTTGTGAGGCTGCAGGGTGGGTGTCAGCCGTGGGGTGGAGCTCCTGACCTCATGGGGTGAGGTGCAGGGCTGCAGCCTCACCTGAGCTCCTGCAGGGAGGAGTGGACAACCGCCATCCAGACGGTGGCCGATGGTCTCAAGAAGCACGAGGAGGAGATGATGGACTTCCGGTCGGGCTCACCCAGCGACAACTCAGGGGCTGAAGAGATGGAGGTGTCCCTGGCCAAACCCAAGCACCGTGTGGTGAGGCCTGTGCCCATTTCTGCCTGTGCCTGGGGCTACTTTGGGCTGTGGAGAGCTGGGTGGGTCATGGGGTCCCAGCTCGGCCCAGGAGACACTCAGCGCTCCACGGCACCCCCATCTAGGCCGGTTTTCCGTGTGGGGCGCAGCTGCTTCCCAGGTGGGTCCTCTTCCCTATGTCAGAGAAATAGCGCGGCCGCTGAGCCCTGCCAGGCTTGGGCAGTGTTACCCCACCCTTCCCTGAACCCCACGCTCTGAGCTAGGGCTGCAGCCGTGTGTTCCCTGTAAGTCCGGACTCCCCGCTGAGCCCAGCAGGCCACCAGGTGTGAAGCGGTCTCCTCTCCTGGCTCCGCCTCCAAGCCTGCCAAGGGTGACTCTGGGGCCCCTCATGCCACCCGACACATGCCGACCAGCTGGGCACTGTGGGCAGCGCCACCTGCTGACCCTGGTGTCTGCCCACAGACCATGAACGAGTTTGAGTACCTGAAGCTGCTGGGCAAGGGCACTTTCGGGAAGGTGATCCTGGTGAAGGAGAAGGCAACGGGCCGCTACTACGCCATGAAGATCCTCAAGAAGGAGGTCATCGTGGCCAAGGTGGGGCTGGGACGGTGGGGCAGGGTGGAGACGAGGATGCGGGGCGGCAGCTCACCCCGCCCTGCCTTACAGGACGAGGTGGCCCACACACTCACCGAGAACCGTGTTCTGCAGAACTCCAGGCACCCCTTCCTCACGGTGAGTGGGAGCCCAGATGGGGCTGAAGGGCTGGGGTCAGGTAGCGACTCCTGGGGCTGTCTCTAGGGAACGATGTCCTGTCTTCTTGGGCACGTGAGGGCTTTACGCACCGCGGATTCCGCCGCTGGTGACAGGCCTGCCCTGGAGGGTCAGGCTGTGGAGGTGCCCGATGTGGGCTGGGGGCTGTGCTCGCCGCTCCTGTGTGCGGGCAGGTGGGGCAGGTGGCCCTGGTCGTCTCTGCACTCTGCCGAGGCTCCAGGAGGCCCCAGTTCCCCATGCCCTGCAGCCCTGCCTGCCAGGCTTCTGTTGAGGCCCGGGCTCTGTCCTGGGGAGCCTGCTCTGGGGACTCGACCCAGGAGGTATTTACTGTGAAGGGGGCCAGGCTCCAGCCACTTGGTTAGTTCCAGGTCACTGTGTTTGGGGATGATTCTCCTGCAGAAGGAGCCTTTGCTTTAAAAGCACAGCCGCCTGTGGTGGAAGGCAGGAAGGTGGCTCTGCCTGGGAGGGTGCATCCTCCCTTGCCAGGGCCCTGGTGCTGGGAGTACTGGCCCCTGTTGAGGTCCCAACCCACCCTGGAGACCTGAGCCCAGGCCACTTTGCTCACCTTTCAAACCCTCCTTGGCGCCTCAGGGGCTGCCAGGGCCCAGCCCAATGGCTGGCGTGGTGTGGGGGAGTGTGGCGTGAGGCAGCGTGGTGTGGGGGTGTGTGGTGTGAGGCAGCGTGGTGTGAGGCAGCGTGGTGTGGGGCAGCGTGGTGTGGGGCAGCGTGTGAGGCAGCGTGGTGTGGGGGTGTGTGGTGTGGGGCAGCGTGGTGTGGGGCAGCGTGGTGTGGGGCTGTGTGGTGTGGGGCAGCACGGTGCAGGCAGTGTGATGTGGGGCTACGGGCGGCATGGTGTCAGGCAGCGTGGTGTGGGACAATGTGGTGTGAGGCAGTGTGATGTGGGGGTGTGGTGCGGGGCTGCGTGGTGTGGGGGTGTGTGGTGTGGGGCAGTGCGATGCGGGCGGTGTGGTGTGGTGCGGGGCAGCATGTTGTCAGGCAGCGTGGTGTGGGACAATGTGTCGGGCGGCATGGTATCAAGCAGCGTGGTATCGGGCAGCGTGGTGCGGGGCTGCTGTCCTGCCCGTGGGGCTGCAGTTCCAGCTCTGCTTCCTTGCAGGCCCTGAAGTACTCCTTCCAGACCCACGACCGCCTCTGCTTCGTCATGGAGTACGCCAATGGGGGCGAGGTAGGGGCTGGGGCTGCGGGGGATGGGCCTCACGGCCTGTGGACCCAGCGCTGGCAGCTGGGCCGCCCATAGTGGGGCTGGTCCTTCCCGGAACCTGGGCGACTCTCCAGAGCACCAGACGGTGCTCCCTGCTGGGTGGGTGGTGTGATGCCTGCCCAGGCAGCTGCCTGCTGTGGGGTGACTTGTTCCTGCTGAGTTAGGGCTTCTGAGACTTTCTGGGCCCCCGTGCCCTCTGGGGGGTGGTCCCTTCCCTGTGTCCAATGCCCTGAGACCCTGCCTGAGAAACCCCAACCCTGCAGGCCATGGGGGCGGAGGCCCCGGCCACGGCTGTGCCTCAGGTCGCGCTTCCCACAGCTCTTCTTCCACCTGTCCCGGGAGCGTGTGTTCTCTGAGGACCGGGCCCGCTTCTATGGCGCCGAGATCGTGTCAGCCCTGGACTACCTGCACTCGGAGAAGAATGTGGTGTACCGGGACCTCAAGGTGCGCTGGCGGGTACTGGGGGTGGGAGCAGGGTCCTGGGAGCCTGGCGGCGCTGACTGGCCACCTTTCCCCTAGCTGGAGAACCTCATGCTGGACAAGGACGGGCACATTAAGATCACAGACTTCGGGCTGTGCAAGGAGGGGATCAAGGACGGCGCCACCATGAAGACCTTCTGCGGCACCCCCGAGTACCTGGCCCCCGAGGTGTGCGCCCCGCCTGGTGCATACGCGTCGCTGTGCCCCCACGTCCCGAGCACACGCAAAGCTGTGTCCTCTCTGTGCCCCAAGCACGGCACGACACCTCCCCGGACACCCCCTGATGCCGGGTCCTGCCCCTCTGCCGCCCGTGCAGGTGCTGGAGGACAATGACTACGGCCGTGCGGTGGACTGGTGGGGGCTGGGCGTGGTCATGTATGAGATGATGTGTGGCCGCCTGCCCTTCTACAACCAGGACCACGAGAAGCTTTTTGAGCTCATCCTCATGGAGGAGATCCGCTTCCCGCGCACGCTTGGTCCTGAGGCCAAGTCCTTGCTCTCAGGGCTGCTCAAGAAGGACCCTAAGCAGAGGTGAGGGCCGCCCATCCCGGCTGCAGGCTCCACCTCCATCCCCTCACCCCCAGGCTGCACCTGCCCCTGTGCCAGGCGGTCCTGGCACCTCCCAGACTACACTGATAGCCAGAGCTTGATGTCCTTGGCCAGGGCTGATCCCCAAAGCCTCAGGCGCAGGCAGAGTGACTGGGTAGGGCAGGGTCAGTTGGGCCTGGGTCCCCAACCCTGCAGCCCCCACACACCCACTCAGGACGCCCCTGCCTGCCATGAGCCCTGGGGTGCTTTGCTACCCACACCTGCTCAGGGACGCTGCACCACCGGCTGCCCTCCCTGGCCCCAGAATGTCCTGTCCGGCGGGCCCTACCTCACAGGAGGAAGGGGTCTGAGCCTGGCGCCTGGGCGGGTGGCAGTACCGACACCGTGGCCTTGTTTCCCACCCGCAGGCTTGGCGGGGGCTCTGAGGACGCCAAGGAGATCATGCGGCATCGCTTCTTTGCTGGCATCGTGTGGCAGCACGTGTACGAGAAGAAGGTGCGGCTGCTTCCCACACATCCACACTCACGCATGCACGTGGCTCGCTCGCCGGATTTCCCACACACTCGCCCTCACCTCGGGAGCCTGCTGCAGTCCTGGTACAAGGAGGGCCTTGCTGCACCAACCTCAGTGCCTGCTGCTCAGAAGCTCTGGCACTGCTGGCTTCCTCCAGGAAACTGGCCTGGTCCTCCTTATTTCCTCCTCCCTCAGAGGTGTGTCGCACTCTGAGTGCCAGCCTTGGGGGTCCCTCCCCTGATGCTGTGCAGTGAAGGCTGGCTGGCGGTGGACCAGGGGTGCTGCCCCTTGCTCTCTACCAGTTCCTCCTGTTGTCTGACCTCAGTTCTTTATGGTGCAAGGAGAGCCCAGCCCTACTTTCTGGCTGTGCAAGGACAGGGGACAGCACCTACTTTTCTGGCACATGGGGGAGTCCGCCCTGGAGGGAGGCAGCTCTGTCTACATGAGTCGCCATCCTGGGTGCTCATCTTTCCGGAGCCCTGGCCGTCACGCTGGCTGATGGGGTCTGCCGGCTAGGTTCAGAAGCCTGCACTCTGAGGTGCTGGGTGCCCTGTCACCAGGTGTGCTTCTGCCCACTGCCCAGCCTGCCCCTCCCCTGAATGCCTGTCCTAGGCCATGTGCAGCTGGTCAGGCTGGGCAGCCCTGGGACCCAGCTGGGCACCTGTCCTCCCATTAACACAGGGTGCCCTGGCCCTGGTCCCAGTTCCTGCCCTGAGGCCTGCCACCCTCCAGCCCTGCCCTGCCCTCCAAGGGTATGGGGGGGCCTCTGCCCAGCCTTGACCAGAGACCTTGCTAATTGACAATGGACAGTGCTGGTGCCCAGGCCAGACTCGGGTGGGGCAGTGCTTGAGGGGGCCCTTGACTGTGGGACCTGAGGGGCTCTCTGGCAGCTCCTCACATGTGCACATCACCTTAGAGTCACCCTTGATCCTGGGTCATTGAGGGTCCTCTCTGCAGCCAGATGCCAGCAGGCTGCGGTCCTGCAGTCCCTGAGCCATGGGGGCAGGGTGGGCTCGTGCTGTGCACCCTGTTCCAGTCTCCCTCTTTCCCAATTTACAAGAAGACCAATAAGAAAAATAAGAAAACAAGAAAGAAAAAGCAAAACTAAAGTCATCACCTACTGGTAGCAGGGCGGGTCTCAGAGCTGGGCTGCACTGCCTCCTGTCGCCTGCTGGGCTGCCGTGAGGGCAGCTTCGCGTCTCAGCTGGTGAGGGTGTCTCCGTGCTCCCGCACCCCTCACGTCCTTCCCTCCCAGAGCCGCCTCCATGGGGGGCTGGTGGCTTGCCACTCTCTGACGTCAGTGCTGCCTGGAGACCCCTGAGAGATCCAGGTGCTTTGAGGGTCTGGGTGTGCTGGGAGTAGGGAGCGAAGCCCGTGACTGTCCTGTCTGCCCACCTCTGCAGCTCAGCCCACCCTTCAAGCCGCAGGTCACATCGGAGACCGACACCCGGTATTTTGATGAGGAGTTCACGGCCCAGATGATCACCATCACACCACCTGACCAAGGTGAGGGCCACTGTGCCTGCCCCCGCCCACTCCCTTTTCTCTCCACCCTCAGAGAGGCCTGCAGTGTTCAGCCTTTTTGGTTTCAGATGTTTTAAAATCTAAATATTTAAAAAGGTTCCCTTTGGAGACTGCCAGCGATGAGGGTGGGAGGCAGTGCTCTGAGGGCCCAGGTCCCTGTGTCAGTCTGTGGGGTCCTGCCTCAGTTTCCTGGCGGCATGACAGCATGCTGGCTGCGTTTTAAGAGGTTGCCTCCCCGGAGCTTGCAGTGAGCTGAGATCCGGCCACTGCACTCCAGCCCCTGCAACAGAGCGAGACTCCGTCTCAAAAAAAAAAAAAAAAAAAAAAAAGAGGTTGCCTCCCTACTGGAGCTGTGGGTGGGTGGGGGTGGCAGGGAGGTGGGCCGCCCAGATCTGAGCTGTCTACACCCACAGACGACAGCATGGAGTGCGTGGACAGCGAGCGCAGGCCCCACTTCCCCCAGTTCTCCTACTCGGCCAGCGGCACGGCCTGAGCTGGCAGTGGACTGCGCTGGACAACAGCTTGGAGGGATGGAGAGGCGCCTCGTGCCATGATCTGTATTTAATGGTTTTTATTTCTCGGGTGCATTTGAGAGAAGCCACGCCGTCCTCCGAGCGCAGATGGAAAGACGTTTTGGTGCTGTGGGCAGCACCCTCCCCCGCAGTGGGGTAGGGAAGAAAATTGTCCTGCGGGTTTTAATTTATTTCATCCAGTTTGTTCTCCGGACGTGGCCTCAGCCCTCAGAACAATCCGATTCACGTAGGGAAATGTTAAGGACTTCTGCAGCTATGCGCAATATGGCGTTGGGGGCCGGGCAGGTCCTGCCGCTGCGTCCCCTCACTCTGTCAGCCAGCCGCCCTGGGCTGTCACCAGCTGTCTTTCATCTCTCTGGGGCCCTGGGCCTCAGTTCAACCTTGTGGCACCAGATGCAACCTCACTATGGCATGCTGGCCGGCACCCTCTCCTGGGGGTGGCAGGCACACGGCAGCCCCCAGCACTAAGGCTGTGTCTCTGAGGACATCATCAGAGGCTGGGCCCCTGGGATGGGCCAGGGTTTACCCAGTGGGACAGAGGAGGTGGTTTAAATTTGTTATTGTGTATTATGTTGTTCAAATGCATTTGGGGGGTTTTTAAAAATCTTTGTGACAGGAAAGCCCTCCCCCTTCCCCTTCTGTGTCATGGTTCTTGGTGACTGCCCCACCGGGAGCCTCCCCCTCAGATGATCTCTCCACGGTAGCACTTGACCTTTTCGACGCTTAACCTTTCCGCTGTCGCCCCAGGCCCTCCCTGACTCGCTGTGGGGGTGGCCGTCCCTGGGCCCCTCCACGCCCTCCTGGCCAGACGCTGCCGCTGCTGCTGCACCACGGCGTTTTTTTACAACATTAAACTTTAGTATTTTTACTATTATAATATGAAACTTTCCCTCCAAATTCTTCAATAAAAGTTGCTTTTCAAGTTTCTGACTCACTTTGCTGGGTGGAGGAGTGGGTGGCCAGGGAGGGAGGGGGGCCTCGGGAGGGAGTGTGGGGGGGGTCCCAGGAGGGAACCAGCATCCTCAGAGCAGCTGGTCCTCCCCAGCTCCTCCTGGTGGGCACCGCCACCCCAGCAGGTTTGGGGACAGGCTGTGTGGTGGGCTGAGGCCAGAGTCTGCAGGTCTGTGCCCAGGGGCAGCCTCCCGTGGAAAGTGTTCCTCCCCCATCTCCAGAGGCCTGGCCTGAGGGGAGATGGGAGGCCCTGCTGGCCCTGCCGGATTGGGATCCACCTTTTCTTCCTTTGACCCTACCCAGCTTCACCCCAGCCTTGAAGACCATTGGACCATGTGGCCATCTGCCCCCCAGCCCCAGCTGCTGTTCCCCTGGGTAGGGCAGTAAACCAGACCCTGACCACCAGGAAGGACAGACAGGGCAGGGCCCAGAGCTGAGGCCAAGGTCATGGCCTGGGCCCTGGTGGAAGAAAGGCTGGGAGGCCTGAGAGTGGCCTGTTGGAAGCTGGACAGAGCAGGAGGAGGGGCTGCAGGGGTTGGGAGGGGATAGGCTGGGGCCCAGGTTACCCGCAGAGCACTACTAACTACATGGAGCTCAGCCGGAACAGCCTGCAGAGTGTGCCGGTGCTGCCACCTGGTGGACGCCTGCCCGAACCGCTCCCTGAGCCAGGAGAGGAGTCCGCTGCCAAGCAACTGACACAGCGGGTTGGCCACCAGGCTATGGGCAGTCGAGTGACCCGCAGAGGGGGTGGGAGCCAGGGGCCCTGGAGCCTCAGCTTCCTCATCTGTCAAATGGACTCCCCGTAGGTGTGGACAGTTGCACAGTGAGACCCCTGGCGATGGCAGTTGGCCCCTCTCTCAGGCATTCCCAGGGGTGCGTGGCTGCCCTCACTTCCACTGGACAGGGTGCCCCCAGGGAGCACAGGCTGGGGAGGATGTTCTGCTGGGTCTGTGGGAGCCAAGAACAGCCACATCTGGAGCAGCCCAAAGCTCTCCTCTGGGTGATCCCTTATTGCTTCAGTTCTAACAGGCTGCAAAACTGACACTGCTTTTCAGGAAATACACAAAACATGACACAGTAAATGATGCTCCGAGGGTATGAGGCATCTGGATTTCAGTTCTATCAATAATGTGACTCTTAGAAACCAAAAAATACAGCGATGCCTTTCCAATATCCTCCAATGCTGAGCAAAGCATTACTGAAAGTAACCAAGGGATGGAAATTGTCAGGCAGAGGCAGCGTCTCCCACAGCCAGGCTGAGGCGCACGAGCTGCTTCTCCCAGCAGGGCCCCCTCTGACAACGTAGGCCTGCCTCAGGGCCAGTTCTTACCTTTTTTGTGGTAGAGATAGGGTCTTGCTATGTTGCTCAGGCCAGTCTTGAACTCCTGGCCTCAAGTGATCCCCCTGCCTTGGCCTCCCAAAGCACTGGGATTACAAGGTGTAAGCCACCACACCTGGCCCCTCAGGGATAGTTCTACAGTCCAGAGAGAGAGAGGCTTCAAAGTCATTGGCATTAGTACAGACATGACCCTGTGTTATGTCCCTGTTACAAGTGGCTGAGGACCTAACAAAATGAACGCAGAAATGGAGACCCTCTGAGAATGTCCTGACCTTCCTAGCTGCCCCAGACAGAACCATCCACAGCAGGAGGCAGCATCCCAGGGGTCAATGAGGGGTGAGATGTGCACGGAGATGCACATCTCAGAGAGGAAACTCCAGGAGGTGCAGGTGCCCCTGCAAGGGGCAGTCCAGTCCTGGCCAGCAAGGCCAGAGCAGGTAGAGACGGGCAGGACCCTGAAGCCTCACCAGAGCCTGCCGAACAGCAAGGGCTGTCTGAAGAGGTTATAACAGGAATATGCCAACCAAGAGGAAGCTCTCCTTCCTGTGTCGGAGGTACCCCGAAGGAAATAATGCATAAAGTGTCCATTTCCAAGACAAAGTGCCTTAAATCAGCTTAGGTCCGCAAACTACAGCAGCAACAGGATATACTAGGCCCCTGCTTGGATAGCCAACGCCTGTTTGTCACCCCCATCCCCCGCCCCTTAGTTGCCCTCACCTGAACCAAAGTTTAGTCTAAAATGAAAGCTTACTAGCCTCCAAAATAACTCGCTTGGTCTGTTCTTACCAGCCCGCCCAGCTACTTAGGTCATAAGTCAAATATCTGAAGAGCCCCTGAGTTAACTAGGATTGCAATGCATTGCAACAAAATGCAACAAGACAACCCTAAAGAAAACACCTAAAGCCCCTACCCAGCAACCAATAGGTGACGTCCAGGAAGGTTGTGACCCCATAGTACTCAGCCTATGAGGAACTGGGGGCGGGACCTGCGCACTAGGGGATAAATTGCTTGTTGAAACTGTGCTGGGTGTGCCAGCCCATCAGACACCCAATCTTGCAAGACCATCATTAAAAGTCTCACTTTGGCTGTTCTCCGGGTCTCTGAGTCCATTCTTTGGGCGTGGATGGGTGAGTTTGTTTCTCACATATGCACATCATGCTCTTTCCAGCACAAGGCCGGCCTGGAAGGGAGGAAGATAATAAAAGTGACTTTAGCACTTAGACCTCCCGCGTTTCAGCAGGTGTGGGTAACTGAAGGCTCTGCAGGTCCCTGGGTCTGGGGGCCTCAGTGTTGTAGATGAGGTCCCAGGAGCTGAGAGCGCTAATGTGGCATGTCAGGATAAGGGCTAGGTCTGCCTTCCCAGAAGATGTCACTTCCAGTGAATGTCCGCTCAAAGGCTGAACTTATCATACAACAGGTAATTATTTCATCCTTCTGCTTCTAGCAAGTCTGGGACAGAAGGGGCTGACAGCATGTAGGTTTTTGCTGTTGTTGTTATTTTTTAAAAAAATCTAACAATCATTGCCCTTTAATTAAGGTGTCTAGACCATTTACATTTAATGCAACTATTGATATGGTTGAGCTTAAATATATTATCTTGCTCTTTTTCTATATGTCCCATTTGTTCTTTGTTCACCCTTTTCTGTCTTTTTTGGATTAAATAAGTATTGTCGGTTGTCTCATTTTATCTCCTTTATTGGCTTATTTTTTGGATTTTACCAGTTTTCCCACTGATGTTCTTTTTCTATTCCAGTATACACATACAATCCAGGGTACTGTGTTGCATTTAGAATAAATATATTTTGAATACACGAATGAATGTAGCTCCCCAGTCCTCTGGGGATTTCATATAAGTGAGACCATGCAGTGTTTGTCTTTTTTGTGTCTGGCTTATTTCACTCAGCCATAGTATCTTTAAGGTTCGTTTGTGATGCAGCATGTCAGAATTTTATTTCTTTTTAAGGCTGAATACTATTTTACTGCATGTATAGACCACATTTTGTTTATCCATTTGTCCCGTGATGAACATTTGGGTTGTTTCCATCTTTTAGCTACTGGGGATAATGCTGCTATAAACTTGTGTGCACATACCTGTTCACATCCCTGCGGTCAATTCTTTTGTGTCTATACCCAGAAGTGGAATTGCTGGATCAAACAGTAATTCTATGTTTAGTTTTTATTTTCCCTGTATTTTATTTTTTAGAGACAGAGTCTCACTATGTTGCCCAGGCTGGTCTCGAACTCCTGGGCTCAAGTGATCCTCCCGTCTCAGCCTTCCAAACCACTAGGATTGCAGGCATTAGCCACTGTGCCAGGCTTATGTTTAGTGTTTTGAGGAACTGCCTGCTGTTTTCTGCACTGGCTGCACCATTTCACATTCCCACCAGCAGTGCGCAAATGTTCCAATTTCTCCATATCCTCCCCAACACTTGTTTTGTTTTCAAATAATAGCTACCCTGATGGGTGTGAGGTGGTATCTCATTGTGGTTTTGATTTGCATTTCCCTCATAATCAGTGACCTTGAGCATCTTTTCATGTGCGTGCTGTTTTTACATATTCTTTGGACAAATGTTTACTCAAGTCCTTTGCCCATTTTTGAATTTTTTTTAATTGTTGCATGTTAGGAGTTCTCTATGTACAGATGGTCCCTGACTTACAATGGTTCAACTTACAATTTTTCAACTTTATGATGTTGCAAAAGCGATACACATTCAGTATGTTCCTTAACAATATTTCCAACTTGTGATGGGTTTATCTGGGTGTAACCCATTGTAAGCTGAGGAGCATCTGTATAGACAATTTTTTTTAAATTTTTTTTTTCTTTGAGACAGTCTCGTTCTGTCACCCAGGCAGGAGTGCAATGGCGCGATCTAGGCTCACTGCAACCTCTGCCTCCTAGGTTCAAGCGATTCTCCTGCCTCAGCCTCCTGAGTCGCTGGGATTACAGGCGCCCACGACCACGCCCAGCTAATTTTTTTTTATATATATATTTTTAGTAGAGACAGGGTTTTCCATGTTGGTCAGGCTGGTCTCAAACTCCTGACCTCAGGTGAGCTGCCAGCATCAGCCTCCCAAAGTGTTGGGATTACAGGCGTGAGCCATCACGCCTGGCCTCTTTTAAATTGAGATAGTCTTGCTCTGTTGCCCAGGCTAGAGTGCAATGGCGAGATCTCAGCTCACTGCAACCTCCGCCTCCTGAGTTCAAGTGATTCTCCTGCCTCAGCCTCCTCAGTAGTATAATCCTCCTGGGATTATAGGTGTGCGCCACCACGCCTGGCTAATTTTTGTATTTTTAGTAGAGATGGGGTTTTTGCCATATTGGCCAGGCTGGTCTTGAACTCCTGACCCTAGGTGATTCGCCTGCCTCAGTCTCCCAAAGTGTTGGGATTACAGGTGTGAGTCACTGCAGCTAGCCTAGGCAATTGTCTTTTAAAGAGATTATATATATACATATTTAAAGACAGGGCCTTGCCATGTTGCCCAGGCTGGCCTTGAACCCCTATCAAGTGATTCTCCCAGCTTAATCTCCTGAGTAACCGGGACTACAGGCACTTTTAAAAATCAGAAAAAACCCTGCCTTTTGTGTCCGCCCACACAGTGACCATTTCAGGGGCTCGTCATATCTTTGTGTATATGCACTTTCCATCTGGTGTCATTTTCCTTCTGCCAGAAAAGCTTCTTTTGATAATTTTTGTAATTCTTTCAGCTTTGTATGTCTGAAAAGTCTTTATTTCACCTTCACTTTTGAAAGATATTTTCACTGGGTATAGAATTCCAGGTGACATTCTTTTCTTGCAAAACTAAATTTGGATAAATGTTTATTCAAGCCAGGCACGGTGGCTCATGCCTGTAATCTCAGCACTTTGGGAGGCTGAGGCAGGCAGATCACCTGAGGTCGGGAGTTTGAGACCAGCCTGACCAACATAGAGAAACCCCGTCTCCACTAAAAATACAAAATTAGCTAGGTGTGGTGGCACATGCCTGAAATCCCAGCTATTCGGGAGGCTGAGGCAGAATTGCTTGAACCCGGGAGGTGGAAGTTGTGGTGAGGCAAGATCGCGCCACCGCACTCCAGCCTGGGCAACAAGAGTGAAACTCTGTCTCAATCAATCAATCAATCAATCAATCAATTTATTCAAGTTATTTGCCCAGCCCACAGGTGTTGTTCACTGTCTGCTTGCAGTTTTCTAGTGAGAAGTCTTGCTGCTATTCTTTGTTCCTGTAAACACAAAGTGCCTTTTTTCTCTGGCTGCTTTTAAGATTTTTATTTTTCACTGGTTTGGAGAATTTCATGATGTGCTTCATCTAATTTTCTCTATGTTTCTATTGGGGTTTACTGAGCTTCCTGGATCTGTGGCTTTATGTTTCCACCAAATTAGAAAATTTTAGAGTCATTATTTTAATTATATTTATCTAGAGATGGAGTTTCGCTCTTATCGACCAGGCTGGAGTGCAATGGCGCGATCTCAGCTCACTGCAACCTCTGCCTCCCGGGCTCAAGTGATTCTCCTGTCTTAGCCTCCCAAGTAGCTGGGATTATAGGCAACTGCCACCACACCTGGCTAATTTTTGTATTTTTAGTAGAGACGGCATTTCACCATGTTGGCCAGGCTGGTCTCCAACTCCTGACCTCAGGTGATCCGCCAGCATCAGCCTCCCAAAGTGCTAACTAAGATTACACGCCCAGACTACCATTCTTTTTTCCAAAAGTTGTCTCCACCCTGCTATGCCCCTGGTCCATGGGTCTCCAGTTATAGGCACAGTGGGCTGCCTGAACTTGTCCCACAACTCAGAGGGGCTCTGCCATTTTCCCTATTTTTTTTCTGTTCCCTTTTGGATAGTTTATATTGCTATGGCTTCAAGCCCACATTCTGCAATGTCTATTTTGGTTTTAATCTCATCAGTGTATTTTCCATCTCAGACATTGTATTTTTGTCCTGGAAATTGTTGGGGCCATTTTTATGTCTTTCATTCCTTTTCTTAACATGCTCCTGTTTTCCTCTACCCTTCTTAATAATGGCCATTCTGATGTCCTTGTCTACTTAGTAGACAGAGTTATTCTACCACCTTGTGTCATTTCTGGGTCTGTTGCTACAGACTAACTTTTCTTCTCATTGTGTGGTGTAGCTCCTGCTTCTTTGCATGTTTGGTTTTTTTTTCTTTTTTTTGACACGGAGTCTCACTCTGTCACCCAGGCTGGAGTGCAGTGGTGAGATCTTGGCTCACTGTAACCTCCACCTCCTGGGTTCAAGTGATTCTCCTGCCTCAGCCTCCCGAGTAGCTGGGATTACAGGCACATGCCACCATGCCTGGCTTATTTTTGTATTTTTAGAGATGGGGTTTTGCCATGTTGGCCAGGCTGTTCTCAAACTCCTAGCCTCAAGTGATCCACCCGCCTCCGCCTCCCACAGTGTTTGGATTACAGGCATGAGTTATTGACACCCGGCCTCATGTTTGTTCTAAAAAAAACGTTTCCCCCTTACTTTTGAGTTTTGTTCTGGATGCTATTAAAGTACTTGCAACCGTTTGGTCTTTTTGAGGCTTGACTTAAAGTTGTTAGGAAGGCACAGAGCAGTCTCTAGTCAAGGGCTAATCTAGCCTGAATATGGCATCAATATCCTTTTGAGTCCTCTACCCTGTTCTCCATGAATGTTTCTCCACACTTAGTGCTGGGAATGTAACTTGCTTCCTGCTTTCTTCCAATGGCTCTTTCCCCAGCCTCAGGCAGTTTCCCAACACACAGGAGCCATCAGTCCTCAGCAGGAGCCTCGTGGGGAACAACACTGAGGCAATTTCTACTCCAGTGTTCCAGCTGCCCTGGGCTCCTGGCGTTTGTTCCCTCTCTCAGGCACTGCTATCCTGCACTGGCTGCTGGCTGCTGTCTACAGATGTGTATCTGTATCTATATCTGGTTGTCTATGAGCCAGTTTTGTTGCTCCACCACAGCGGGAAGACCAAGAAATATTTACAAACATATACGCCAGGTACTGCTTTAGGCAAAGTCCCATCCCTCATGGAAGCGACACCTCAGTTAGTAGAGAAAATAAGTACATTTGCATATTTGCTTAAATATGCATTACACCCAGTGGTAAAGTTAGGTAGGGCGGGAGGGAGCGTGATGGAGGGGTTGTCCTACACATTAGGGCACTGGGATGCTTCTCTGAGCTGAATCCGGGGGAGCCCTATGGCCGTCCAGAGGAAGAGCTCCCCAGGCAGAGGGAGTGAAGGGGGTGCAGGAGAAACATGCTGAGCATTCTCAGAACAGCAGGAAGGCCGGGCTGGGGCAGAGCAAGCCTTGGGACAGGGGAGGAGGGGTGAAGCCAGAGGCTGTGGGGCCACAGGCTTTTACTTTTAAAGACATGTTTAGCCACTGGAGTGTTGGGACAGGGGAGTGACAGATCTGGCTGCTGTATAAGGACAGACTGCCACGTGCAGGGCAGAAGCAGGGAGCCTGGAGGGTGCTATGTAGTGACCCCACAGGGGAGGGAGGCAGGCTGGCTGGAGCAGTGTGGTCCTGTGGGGCAGGGATGCAGCCAGAGGATATGAAGGGAAAAGCCGACAGGCCCGAGGGGGCAGCGACAGGAGTAACAGAAATGAGGGCTTGGGTGGCAGTCTGTTGTGGACACCTGGAAGGAGTCAGCACATGGCTGACTGTGGCCACTTGCTGCTGGTGCTCGCAGCAGGTGGTCAAGGCCGTCCTCAGTGCAGGAAGCCCCCAGCCAGCCAGTCCTCTGCAATCCCCTTCTAAGTTGCCCCCTGGAATTTTGCCATGCTGACCACCTCTCTGAGGCTCCCCTCTACCCGTGACATGGGAGTGGTATATCCTCGGCCCCAGGGCAGCAAATCCCACTCTGGGCCTGGCTCCAACCCACCACCTGGGCACCACTGATTTTTCTCTAAGAATCAGCATCATCTGCTCCTCCAACAGCTTCCCAGGAACAGCGAAGGCTCTTCTCAACTATCCCCGGCACATGCTCCCACCCACCCTCTGCCCCAACCAACCTTTACTCTAGTCCACAGCTTCGACTGCTGTGGGGCTGTGGCTCGACTGCTCATTCCTCCCTGGAGGGGCTGGGACTCGTCTCAGTGGACTTGTGTGGGGACCAGCACTCAAGCCCTCTTCTGTCCTCCAGGCCACCCCGCCTCCTCTCCTGTCAACTCCTCTTCCTTCAAGGCCCCACACAAGCTACACTGACTGCAGGGGGAGCACTGCTACGGCCATCTCCCTGCTATAGCAAAGTTCCCAGAGGGCAGGGGCCTATCAATCACACAGGGTCTGACCACACAGGCACCAAAAAAGTAAACTAGACACCAAGATGTGATGGATCAGGTGTGCATGACAGTGGCATCTGGGGATGGTGTGCGAGTATCACCTCTCTCCATGAGGGTCTAGTACACTGGTTGTGTACCCTGGAGCCAGACCTGGGTCCTTTCTCCCCATTACCAGCTGGGCAAGCTGGGGAGGAGCGTGCTCTGGGCTGAGACTTCCCATCTGTAGCAGAGGGCGAGTGAGGGGCCTCACACAATGCACAGTGGGGTTTCTAGGAGCTGGTGGGTAGACAACAGGTGCAGCAGGCCCCGCCCACTGACTGTTCCTTCGGCCATCCCAGGTGGAGGGTCACAAACTCCACCCTCAGAAGTGCTGACAGACAAGAGTTCTCTTGTGCAAATATAAAGAGGTTTATTCATTCTGTCATTAGGATACAAAATAGAACACGTAAAAGGCCTTCCCACTGACCCCAGAGTTCAGTGTGAACACCGAGCGCGCGTCCAGGGAAGGCTGCCATGCGCGGCGTGGCTCTCCGTGAAGGAGCCGGCTTGAGCCAGCCTCAGGTCTCGAACATGGCGCAGCTGGTGCACAGCACTTTCTCGTACATGTCACTGCAGCTGTGACAGCGTCAGGGAGGGGAGAGAAAAGCTGCTGTCAGGGGCTGAATTGTGTCCACCAGTCCCCACCATTCAAACGTCAAAGTCCTAACCCAGAACACTTCAGGATATGACCTTATCTGGAGACAGGATGACTGCCGGCAGAATCAGTCTAGATGATGGCACTGATGTAGGGGCCCTGAGGCAACACGACCAGCATCCTGAAAAGACTACCACGTGAAGAGAAGGACACAGAGAAGGAACACATGCAGATACAGGGAGCGGGCAGCTGTCTACAGGGAACACCAAAGATAACCAGTAGACACCAGGAGAGAGGTCAGGACAGGTTTCCCATCGCAGCCTCATAAGGAACCAGCCCTGCCAGCACCTTCCTCTCAGACTTCTGGTCTCCAAAGCCGTGTGGCAGTACCTCTCTGCTGTCTAAGCCACCTGGTCTGCGAACTCAGGTACAGCAACCCTAGCTCATTCCCACTGCCAACGAATTCACATGAGGCCCAACCTGGGTTTACAGTAGGATAGAAGCTCTCCAAAGAAACTTCCAGATGACCTGCCAGAATTCACCGAACCACAATGGTCTACACTGAAGCACATCAAACAGTGCTTTCTTCTGATGTATCAAGACTAAGGGAAGGGCTGGGCATGGTGGCTCATGCCTGTAACCTCAGCACCTTGGGAGGCCGAGGCCAGAGGATCACCTGAGGTCAGGAGTTCGAGACCAGCCTGGCCAACATGGTGAAACCCCATCTCTACTAAGAATACAAAAATTAGCCGGGCGTGCTGGTGCACGCCTGTAATCCTAGCTACTTGGGAGGCTGAGACAGGAAAATTGCTTGAACACAGGAGGCGGAGGTTGCAGTGAACCAAGATCATGCCACTGCACTCCAGCCTAGATGACAGAGCGAGACTCTGTCTCAAAAAAAAAAAAAAGCTCTAAGGGTAAAGGTGAGAGAAACCAGCAAAACACAGGGAGAAAGTGATGAAGAGAGACTCTGCAAGGAAACAAGACTGGCAATGGCCACCCCAAACACGACAGGACCATGGAGTCAACAAGGCAGCCAGAACTGCTTGCCACCTGGTGTTGCAGAGTTTGCCAGTAGTACTGTGGGTGAGCCGTGAAGACAGCCCCTTCCCTGCCACCAGCAGCCAGCTGGAGAGCCCTGCAGAGGATGGGCAGGATGCCCTGCAGATGATTCCTAACCCGGATGGGGTGCGTTACCCCACTCCTGCCCATGTTGAAGCCATGGGAGCCGACCACAGGCACGCGGCGCTTCTCCCTGGTGCTGCCCACCCCCTGCTCGGGGCTCGCCATCTCCAATGAGTCTGGGCCTCTGCCCTGAATGAAGAAAGGCTCAAGAGAAAGGACTCGAGATGTAACATGTGGTTTCTATTTTAGATGGACAATTTCAGACACTGTTTGGACTAAGCTTGCTTTGGGTCTACAGAGCCAGTTCCACATGTGTCTGGATGAAGTCATCTTTCTCAAGGGGCAGGGCAAACAGGCTCCACACTGTCCACTCCCACCCACCAGCTGAGTAGCCCCTGTGGTGAGAACGCCCCTCTCCACCTTAGGAGTAAGGAGGGGATCCAGCCAGCTGCAGCAAACCCACCCACAAATGGGAGACTATGCAAACATTCCACTTCCTGCCTGAGGGTCTACAACCAAACAGCAGGCATGACTGTGGCAAAGCTGCAGTGTGCACCTGTGTCACCAACCAGGGGCTTCTCAGACAGTGAGAAGGATGGGGAGAGGGGTGCTCAAAGGCCAGAGAAGGAGGAGGTGGGGGCGCTCAAAGACCAGAACAGGAAGCAGCTGAAGACAGGGACCAGAGCTGGATATACAGCAGAACATCTGTGAGGTTCAGCTTTCCCTTAGAGAGGATTACTAACACTAAAGTTGGGCCAAGCATCTATGGCTACCATGTCCCATTAGGCAATGCCAGATGGCACTCCGTCAGGTGCCACACATGTGGGTGCTGTGAGCCCTTCCCAACATGGGTGACCCACCCGTCCCCCGTCACGGCTTGCTGGGGCTACGGGATCTCAGCAGCTCCAGGGACTAAAGTACTTACTCCACGAGGCCACACAGGGTACAGGACACGGAGCCACAGCCCCAGCAGGTGCGCACACACTGCCCGCACAGGGCTCGCTCACACTGGCTGCAGACTGCCTTCCCATCTACGGCTCGCACACATGAGGAGCAGGCGATGGACACTATCCCGGATGGGTCTGTGAGGAAGAAACGCCATGCTGTCAGCCTGCAAGGAGACGGGAGTTTCCGGAACTGCTGGGCTACCTGCCTCCATGCATATCTGAGGGCAGAGGGCTCCGACCTGCTTACCCCATCCTCACCCACACTAGGTCCTTCTGACAACCCAGGAGCCTGGCACAGTGCACAGGACCCTGTTTCACTAGCGAGATCCAAGGTGAGACATGCCTGCAGGTGACTCCAAGTTCAGTGCTCCTTCCCTCACCAGGTCCCTCTGCTACCTGGAGGCCAGTGCTGGAAGGATCACTCTTCCCCTGCTGCTTGTCAGAACTCCATGTGTCCCATCTGGGTCTCAAAGTGTGGCCTACTGCCTTACTGGTTAAACAAGAGGTGCCTGAGCTCCTCCCAGACACACCAACCAGCCTCAAGGTAGGGTCGGGGACTGCATTTCTAACCAGCAACACAGGTGATGCTCTGAGACCCACACTCAACACTGCACAGGGATGGGAGCGGCATGTTTCCAGCCATGTGGGACCATCCCAGGGGGCTGCACGTGGAAAGCAGATGGGATACCCAGGGAGTCTCTGCTGTTTTTCTGGCCCAGTAGTTAGAAACTGTTTAATCACTTCCAGTCTTGAATGTGAGACCTCCTGATAATAGGAGGCTTCTGAGCCAGAAGGCCAAGCTCTAGGTCAGACTCCTGCTTGCCCAGGGAGGAAAAGCCTGAGCTTGCAAATGAAGAAAAATGCCTGTGCCACCACCTGCTCTCAGTGCCACAGCCACGAAGGGCTGCTGGTGCCACTCACCAGCTTCGGAGGCCTGCCCAAGGCTCCTGATCAGGCGGCCGTCTGGTCCAATCAGCATCTGCCCACGTGCAGCCCTCGGCGCCCCTGTAGGGCCAGGCTTTGGGGACTCTGGCAGGTGAACGACGGCACAGCCTTCATCCCACACATGGTCCAGGTAGGCCTGGGCCCCGAGGAAGAGGAGTCGCTTGGTCTTCTCTGGGGGAAGACAAATCATTCTCACGTCCTTCACTGTGTACCGACGAAGCCCCTGCATGGCCACTTAGTCTTTTCAGCCTCACATGAACCCCATCGTCCTCCTGTGTGCCCTCTGTCACCCAGTGACCCCAGCCTGTGTTGTGCCCTGGCAAGCTGGGTCCTGCTCTGCCTCTAAGCTGAGAATGCTCGTACCTCCCTTCCTTACCTGGCTTAGCTGTCATCTCCTCCAGGAAGGCTCCGGCCCTACAGCCCCACCTGTGCCTGATGCAAGGGTTCCCTCTCCTATCACTCTGCTAATTTTCGGCAACTCACGGCCGGCCTTGCCTCACTGAGCTTGTTCCCCTTTCTCCCTTTTCTGCTTCCCCAGCACTCCCCACCTGGAAAGCAGGCTCTGTGGAATGCACAGAGGGAGCTCTGCACTGTGGAGCACTAATTCACAAAGCTTGTCACTGCCAAGGAAGCAGCCAGAAGCTTGGAGCTGGGCCTGCAGCCTCTGGCCAGCGCACAACCCCTTCACCTGCTACAGAGTTGCTGGCAAGACAAGCATCCCAGAACCTTCCAGATCTCGTTCTAAAATACCCATCCATCCCTGGGAGCAGTGGTTTTCCATCAGGCCACAGTTCAGTCACCGGGGGAGCTTCAAAAAATCAGATGCCCAGGACCAGACCCAGAAATGCTTTGTTTTTGTTTTTGTTTTTTTTTCCACCTCATTATAACACAGTAAAGGCAGAGATCCCAGAAACTCTATGTGGCTTTACATGAAATGGGCAGCAATAATAGTGGGTAACTCAAATGGAGTAGATGATGCCAGCCCACAACACCCTGCACCTCTTCCTCCTGGCCCCCCACACCTTCCCCCATCTATAATGGGAAAGGAATGGGACAGACACGTGGTGAGGCTAATCCTTGTCCTCAAGGCCTTGTGGACAATTCGAGGTTAAGAGATCAGGGTGACAGCTGTGGCCTGGAATTTGGAAAGTGTCACACAGTTCAAAGTAGGTGTCCTGCATTTACCTACTTTGTAAAGAGTAAAGAGCCAGACTGAGCCAGGCCCCGTTTCCATCTTCCTCTTCTTGCCTGCACAGTGTTTGAATTTTTCAACTGTCCTGAGAGGGCAGACACTTGCAGTCCAGCCACAGTTCCCATGGCATCATTCCTCTTAACTCCGCATGGCCCGGGACAGCACTCGCTTGCACAGCCCTAGCACGCTGGAGACACGGCACACAGGAACCTCGGGAGGCAGAGTCTTTCCTTCATCCCCAAGGTACAAGCGGCACCAGACAAATCACACCCCCCGGGTCATCCTCTAACTGCTCTACAGGTGCAGACCTTGTGCCCCAACTACTAGGCAAGGTAAGCTCCACTTTGTACCTGCCCCGGGGTATGCATCACCCCAGTCAGAGTGATGATCAATACGACTAACACGCCTGAAATCCACAGGAGAAAGCCAGAGAAGGCCTGGGAGCTCACTGCCCTCACATCCCACCCAGAACTGGACATGCCAGCCACACGGAGTCCTGTGTCGCTCTCCTGCTGCCTGGCTTCTGCCTCGGCCTCTTCCTTCCCCGCCTCTGCCTGGCTAACTCCCACTCTCCCCCACGGGATTCGGCTCAGACTCTGTTCTTCCGAGAAGCCTTCCAGGCCATCCCTGCAGGTGCGACTGCACAAACCTGTGCCTGCCCGGATCACCTGCGGCGATTCCTTCTCCTGCTGGTCTCCCCAACTAGGTTGGGGAGCTCCCGGGAGACGGGGCACATCTGTCTTGCCCGCCTTTGGTCTCCCAGGACAGCCGCAGTGCCTGGCAGGGGGGGCGCGCCCCATGAATACCTCTTGGGTCAGGAGGGGCACTCTTCGGGTTAACTCCATGCAGGACGCCCCGCTCCCCGACCTCTCCCAGGGCATCCTGCACGGGACAGTCCCGAAGAAGCACCAGGCGGCTGCCGCTCACTGCGGGGCGGCGACTAACCGGGATCGTGCAAGAGGGCGCGGGGGCTAAGGGCAGCGACCCTCTTCTTTCAGGTTGTTGGACAAGGTGGGTGAACGCTGGGGTCCTCACATCTCCCTGACTGACTCCAGCCCTAGGCGTGGCCAGCTTGTGTAACCGCGGCCAGAAAGCAGGGCCCTCGAGCCCCCCGCTCAGGCCTCAGAGGGGACACTGAGGCCCGGCCCGTTCCAGGCCCCGACGCAGTGGACCCTCGGCAGCCCGCCGGGCACTCACCGAAGACCTCCTGCGAGTAGCGCTCGGCACACACGCCGCGGCTCACCTCCCTCTGGCCCACGCGGACCTTGAGCTGTAGCGGGGCCGCGTCCGCGAAAGGGCAGCCCCGCTTGGGCATTGCCGCGGGGCCGGGAGCTACGCAGCTCCCCGGCCGCCAGCCCCTTACCAACGACGCAATGACGTCACAGCGCGCGCCCGTCCGCGGGCGTGAGCGGGTTTGAGGCCGAGGAAGCGACGCGGCGCGTGATAGGCTGCGGGTGAAGTGGGGGGCGGGGCTCCTGCGCGGAGCGGCGCGGGATAGGCGGAGGACGAGATCGGCGGTGGAACTCATACACCGGTGTACTGGACTCGACCGCGCGGGAAAGGCCAGGGGCGAGGTTGAGGATCAGGGTGGGCGGGTCCGTGGGAGGGATTTGTGCGCACGCGGCTCAGGATAGGCGGGAGGACAGTCTAGGGGCGGGGTTTCTATGCAGTGCGAAGCGAGGTAGGCTGGGAACCAGGTCAGGGGCGGCATTCGGCTGCGCGGGAAGAGCCAGGGGATGAAGCCGAGGATCAGGACGGTGCAGCAAGGGCGGCGAGTGTAAGGGGCGGAGCTTGTGCATCGGGGGCGGGCCTCGTTTGAGGATCGGCGTGGGATACGCCAGGGCGACGTCGGGGCGGGTCTAGTTTGAGGAACGGCGCGGGATTGGCCAGGGCGACGTCGGGGACGGCCGGGATTCCTGTCAGCTTTTGTTTGATGCCTAAACAGTAGACACTGGTTATAGTTCCTCATTTACTTCTCCAAAGTTAAGGGGCAGTCTGCTTTTTCCTAGCTCTTTTTTCCTTTTAGAGACAGGGTCTCGCTCTGTCACCCAGACTAGAGTGCAGTGGTACAGTCTCGGCTCTCTGCAGCCTCCGCCTTCCGGGCTCAGGCGATCCTCCCTTCTCTGCCTCCGGGGTAGCTGGGACGGCAGGCGCGCGCCTCCGCGCTCCGCTTTTTAGTTTTGGGTAGGAACGGGGTTTCGCTCTGTTGCCTCGGCTGGTCTAGCTCCTCGCTGTGGCGGTCCCCGCCTTCCGGAAGTAAAGATGTGTGGGGGCTGCGCTCCGAGGGCCGCGTGCGGCTGCCGAGCGCCCCCGGGCGGGGGTGTGTGGAAAATGTTCTTGCACAGCGGGTTCGTCAGATTTGGGGTCCCCAGGCCGCGCGGTGCACCCGCGTCGTCCCTTCTCCGGGGTTCTGCTCACCAGAGGCGGCTCTCCCCTGCCCCGGCGGGTGCAGAACCGACGCGTCCCTTGGCGTGGGCTTCACCCTGGACTATGTTCTCCTCGCGGCTCGGTCGGCGCCGCCTCCGGTGTGAGGAGCTGACGCCTGGAACCTTGCAAACCCATCCCGCGTGACACCCGCGTCGCAGCTGCCCACACCCCCTCGGAGGCAGCGCACTCCTTCCTGGCCACGGGTGGCCGAAGCCCCACCAGCCTCCAGGTCAAATGTCCTTTTTCCTTCTCCTGCCGCGGGGTTCCTCGCGGTGGGGGACGGGATCCAGCATTCTTGGCTCTTCCTTGCCACGTCGCCGGCATAATGGAGAATTCCTTCTGCTTTAGGGAAATGAAAGTTGCTCAGTTGGAGGGCCGGGCGCGGTGGCTCAAGCCTGTAATCCCAGCACTTTGGGAGGCCGAGGCGGGCGGATCACGAGGTCAGGAGGTCGAGACCATCCTGGCTAACACAGTGAAACCCCGTCTCCACTAAAAAATACAAAAAAACTAGCCGGGCGAGGTGGCGGGCGCCTGTAGTCCCAGCTACTCGGGAGGCTGAGGCAGCAGAATGGCGTGAACCCGGGAGGCGGAGCTTGCAGTGAGCTGAGATCCGGCCACTGCACTCCAGCCTGGGCGGCAGGGCGAGACTCCGTCTCAAAAAAAAAAAAAAAAAAAAAAAAGAAGTTGCTCAGTTGGAGTCACGTGTGACTAAACACACATTTGGTTTATCCCAGAAATAGATGAAATTCTCAGAGAGGAGGATTGTTTTCAATCTCATAGATCGTGGGGACTTCTAAAGATTTCCCTGTGTTCAGACTTCAGACTACCCTAGGGTCTCATCACCATGGTGGACAGATACAGAACCTCGGGCAGGTTGTGGAGCGGGGCTGTCCCCGGGCCGTATGCCGGTTCCTCAGAGGCTGCTGGGCAGGACTCTGCTGCTTCAGCAAACTTGCCTGGCTGACGCCACCCGCTCGCCCTTGAATGCCTTCCTGGGCGAAGGCACGAACCCTCCAGGGTTAAGCCCCAATTTTGGGGCTCACCTGCCCTGCTTCAGATGGATGCTTAACTTGTAAAGAAACCGGTAGCTTTCCAAAGTGCTAGGAAAAAGGAAAATCCATTAAACAAAATCATTGTCATAATTTTCCTCTAATCGGTCTTGAGGTCTCTCCCGGAGAGTGGCTGTAAACTTTGGCCCTGCCCTGACGGGGCTCTGGGGCCGGTGGGCGTGGGGTTAGTGTGCCCTCGTGGGATGCCTCCTGACCGTGGCTGATGGCCTCAGGCCTGTGTATCCAGCCGTGCTGGCATTCCTCTCACCAGCAGCTTGCTTCTAGGCCTTGGCAGGCAGCCTGTGGCTTTTGTCTGAGCCGTAATCAGTTCATTGCTATCATGATGGCCTCTCTGGGAGAGTCCTGACCAGGAGGAGAGTGAGGTTTGGGTGCGAGGGTCAGGTGAGAGCTGGAGGAGGCAGCGCAGCGGAACACATGAAACCGCAGAGTGGGTGTGTGACTCACGGGGCTGGAGAGAGGAGGCAGCGTTCCTCACAGGCCAGCGGGAAGGGTGATCCTCGGGGAACAGGCAGGCCCAGCCAGAGGATGGGGAGCGAGCCAGCGGCCTGTGCACCAAATCTGTAATGGGGTCCAGGGTGTTACCCAAGCGCATTTCCTGTGGGGTGTGGTTTCGAGCCGGCAGGCATCAGCTTCATGGTATCTTGCTGTGACTGGGTGATGGTCACTGTGGCATGTCTGCACAGTCCGTGAGGGGTGTGGGGGTCAGGGGCCGAGTCCAGTAGGTTGTATCCAGGCGTCCTATAGGGAGCTGGTCACCAGCAAGCAGGTGTATAAAGCAGAGATCTGGGTGGACCACCCTGGGGAACTGGGAGGAGTTGAGGAGCTAGAAACTGTGTCAAGAATGACTGAGCCAGGCCGGGCGCGGTGGCTCAAGCCTGTAATCCCAGCACTTTGGGAGGTCGAGATGGGCGGATCACGAGGTCAGGAGATCGAGACCATCCTGGCTAACACGGTGAAACCCCGTCTCTACTAAAAAAATATAAAAAACTAGCCAGGCGAGGTGGCGAGCGCCTATAGTCCCAGCTACTCGGGAGGCTGAGGCAGGAGAATGGCGTAAACCCGGGAGGTGGAGCTTGCAGTGAGCTGAGATCCGGCTACTGCACTCCAGCCTGGGCAACAGAGCGAGACTCCGTCTAAAAAAAAAAAAAATGACTGAGCCCTGCTTCTGTACCAGAAAGTCCAACTTTTCTTCCTAATGGATGCCATTCTGAATAAATCTTATCATAAAACGATAAGAATTCACTACAATTATCACTAATTTGTCTTTTACCCATGTATTCAACAGAGACCACTCTGACCCCATCTACACTGGGGCTGTGTTATTGATACAAAGTGGAGAGAGCCCCTTACTATAACCACTCAGACCCTCCAAACATCTGCTACTGAAAAGAAGGGAGTGGAGACCCGAATGATTGGCCTGACTGCCTGCACTAACCCACCGCTCAGTCGCCAGAGCCTCTTGGCTCTGGTCCACGTGGAAGTGAATGAGTTGGTGCTAGGGGAGAAGTATTTCCCCTCTGCGTTGATGTCTTTTTACCCTGTGAAACGCCTGCCGGGATTCCATCCCGAGAGGGAGGAAAACGATGACAACTTGTGTTCTGGTGGAAGATATAGCAGCTACTACAAAACAGAGGTTTGAAAACCTATTTTGCAGCTCTCAAATTTCAATTTAAATGACTTGACTTTGACAGCCCAGCTCTGATACAGGGCGGAGTGGAGAAAGCCCTCAGCCCCCTCTCCCCAGGAGCTTACCCCTGCCTCGGGGCTCCCTTTTTGTTTCTCTTGCTATGTTATGAAAGGAGAACATCTGGGAACACTCAAAGGCTGGCTTCTGCCTATGTGTCCCACCGTATCCCAAGGTGGCTGTGCTACTGAGGGACTCAGGCCCGAGGAAGGAAGCGCCCGTGGCCTGGGGCAGGGCCATGCAGTTGCATGGCTTTCCTGTCGCTCAGGTCACTGAGGGCTGTTCTTGGCACCGTCTTAGAAAAGTTGCTTGAATCCCTGGAGTCACAGTAATCTCATAACCCAGCCTGTGCCCCCGGGCCCCTGCCGTGTGAGTCGAGCCTGCTGAACTTCCTGTGCTAGTGAGACCGGCTGACAGCCACAGTGCTCAAAAGTCAGGGTCTAACCCCACCAGACTGGCCTTTCTGTAGGATTCCCTGTCTTTGAAAGGATATTGGAAGGGCAGTTGTTTTTCTAAACTTACTCCGAACCCTGAGCCACCGCACCCGGCCTAAATATGTTTTTTAAAAACTAAAGGCCGGGCGCGGTGGCTCAAGCCTGTAATCCTAGCACTTTGGGAGGCCGAGACGGGCGGATCACGAGGTCAGGAGATCGAGACCATCCTGGCTAACCCGGTGAAACCCCGTCTCTACTAAAAAATTACAAAAAACTAAAGGCCGGGCGCGGTGGCTCAAGCCTGTAATCCTAGCACTTTGGGAGGCCGAGACGGGCGGATCACGAGGTCAGGAGATCAAGACCATCCTGGCTAACCCGGTGAAACCCCGTCTCTACTAAAAAAAAAAAAAAAAATACAAAAAACTAGCTGGGCGTGGTGGCGGGCGCCTATAATCCCAGCTACTCGGGAGGCTGAGGCAGGAGAATCGTTTGAACCTGGGAGGCAGAGGTTGTGGTGAGCTGAGATCGCGCCACTGCACTCCAGCCTGGGCGACAGAGCAAGACTCCATCTCAAAACAAAACAAAACAAATAAACAAAAAAACCATATTTAATTCACTTGGTCTCTTATATGGGCTTGTTCTATTTAATTTTCTGAGTAAACACAAGGCTTGGCTTTGTGACCCAAAAATCATGGGCAGCTCTTAGGAAGCTGCGTCGTCCAGACTCCCGTCACAGTGAATTGTTGTCTTTCAGTGTTTCAAAGCAATAAAGACAAAGTGAAATCAGACATGTAATGACTGCTCCCGTTCAGGGGCCAGTGCAGATGTTTATGACGACACTGCTTCAGCCGGACACGCAACCATGTGACACTAATGTGTCATAGAAGGGCTCTGCTTTGAGCACTTTGGCTCATTTTAAATAGCAGAATTTTAAAAAATACACACAAGGCTGACTTTCCAATGTTTAAAATCATTGTAGAAACCAACAGGTTGAACAGAAATAGAGAAGTACAGAAAACGGTTTTCCGGCTTTGGTGTTGGTTGTGGCTGCCGAGGAACGTGATTGCCGCTGTCTACACAAGTCCAGACGCTGCCAGGTCTGTTGGGATCAGCTCAGTCTGCGACTAAAACAGCTGGATCATCGACTCTCTTGACTTGCCAACACCAACCCATTTGACTGAAAAAGCAGAAAAGACTGTTATGATACACACTGGAGGCAGAAAATTCAGAAAAAGTTTTCTTTAGCGTCGTATCCTTCTGTGTAGTTCATCTGGGAAAAAGGGCTATTTTCTCTCCAAATGGAGACAGTTCTAATTTTTAAGTTATGAAGGTAGTGCAGGCCGGGCGCGGTGGCTCACGCCTGTAATCCCAGCACTTTGGGAGGCCGAGGCAGGTGGATCATGAGGTCAGGAGATCGAGACCAGCCTGGCTAATACGGTGAAACTCCATCTCTACTAAAAAAAAAAAAAAAAATTAGCTGGGCGTGTGACAGGCGTCTGTAGTCCCAGCTACTCGGGAGACTGAGGCATGAGAATCGCCTGAACCTGGGAAGCAGAGGTTGCAGTGAGCCAAGGCCGTGCCACTGCACTCCAGCCTGGGTGACAGAGCCAGACTCCGTCTCAAAAAAAAAAAAAAAAAAAAAATCAATCAATCAATCTATCTATCATAAAAAATAAAGAAATAATAATAATAAAAAAAAAGAAAGTAGCGCGTGTTGGGGGACTGATCCTCCCGCAGCAGAAAACAGGAGTCTCTTCCCTTCTCCCTTGGAAATGGCAACCTTAGCTACTTAGTGGCTGTCCCTGCAGGCCCTTTCTCTGTAGGTGCAAACACCCCTGGCTATGAGAGTGAACCTGCGACACACTCATGTGGCTGGGATGTGGCCCATCTGTTGTTCTGGATTCGGAGAGGCAGGGGCTCCTGGCAAGGTCACACCCACACCCGGGCCACAGGATCCATGCTGCCCCAGCTCTGAGTCCTCCTCCCCTCCTGCCATCCAATATATTCACTTGGTGACCACACTTGGTTTTCTTATTGCTCACCAAGCCCTGCGCTGGGATGTGGGCCCCTTGGGGCATCCAGGGTGCAGGGAGGGTGGCTGGGGATGCAGGGCACCCACCTGCGACTCCCACGTGATTCTCCACAAAGCGGATGTAGTTCTGGGCCTGCGGGGGCAGGTCCTCCCACCTCCTGGCGCCTGTGGTGTCTGCTTTCCAGCCAGGCAGCGTTTCATATTCGACTTCGACCTTCTGAAGCATCTCCTGGTTAGCTGGGGGAAGCACACAGGAGATGAGTGGGGCCCGCAGACCTCTCTCCTATCACCAAGGAAGCAAATATTTGGTGACACGGCCACCCCCATCCAGGGCCTCCTTGCTCAGGGACTCAGCAATGAGGAAGGCAGCAAGTGGGCACGTAGCCCAGTTTGATTTTCTCAGTGTTGGGTGGTGAGCAGGGGACAGCAGTGGGGCTCAGACACTGACTACATGCCTTCCAGACCAGAGGGACATGACACATATGTGCTACCCACTCTGCTAGAACCTCCACTGTGACATCAGCTGAGGCACTCCAAGCCTGGGCTTGGAAATTCTAAGACTCTAGAATCCTGAAGCACTAAGGGATCCTGAAGCATCTATGTCCTCCCACCCCCAGAGGGCAGGGACCCCCGCTCTGTGCAGGACTCTGTGGCTCATGGTAGAAGACGACCACCCTTACAGATGGAAGATGCTGGAACACAGGTTCTCGCTGCAAATGTGCTTGAGCCTTGGAGCCAGGCAGTGTTTGCATGTCCTCCTGGGACCCTGGACCACCATGAGGAGACCTTGCAGGCCTCAGCAGTGCATCCTCTCAAGGGTCAAGGGTCAGGAGGGCCAGGGACACTGCCTGCAAGGACACACACGGCTCCTGTGGCCAGGTGGCCCTCTGTGGTCTACACAGATCTGCTGAATGGAGACCAGCCAGGGGCAGCTCACCCAGGGCCGCTGGGGAGGAAGCCATGGTGGGGTCAGAACGTGACCCTGGACTGAGGTTGAGGGGGCACGTCCAGATGCACATGAAACTGTGAAACCCAGGAAAATGGCATCTCCTTCATGCTTTCCAGAAGAAGGGGTACATGGGAGCAGAGATCCCAGTTAGGTCTTCAAAATCTCACCATAAAGCGTATTTTCTCAGGTGAAACAGTCATCCTGTACATCTGCATAGAGCTTTAGGTTTTCCAGAGCCGACTGCATCCACTCGCTCCTGTGTGCCTCCCGTGGCTCCCTGCACGTGGGCCTTTTCCCAGGGTCCCAGGCGCGTAGTCTGTCCCCCTTGCCATTCCCACAGCACTGGAAGGCGCCTGCAGCCACCCCTGCCCGGCCAGGCCTCCCGGGGAACATTGTGGGGAGAAACCCATGAGAGGCGAAAGCCATGATGGAGGCTGGTCCCTGGAGACAAGCTGCTTGCCCTGTGTCCTGTGAAGGTGGGAACTCTCCCCTCTCTGAGAAGTCCCAGGTCCCATCTATTCCAATACCCATGAAACGGCCCAACGGGCAGAACGGCTGCCGCGCTTCACATACCTGGGAAATAGGGAATCCTCTTCCCGTTCAGCTTGTATGAGATGCCGACTTTAATCTCACCCAGTACGTCCAGGATGTCCAGCTTCGTCAGGGCCAGCCTGTGGAAAGCCAAGGGGCCAGGCAAACCCACGAAGTGGTCAGCAGTGCTGAGGTTTCTCCCATTTGCTTTTCACCTCTCACTTCTGTTATTTATAGCAGGGGTCCCCAGTCCCTGGGCTGCGGACCGGTACTTGGTGGTGGCCTGTTAGGAACTGGGCTGCAGAGCAGATGAGTGGCAGGCAAGCTAGCACTGCAGCCTGAGCCCTAGCACACGGTGAGGCTGGCGCCATGAACCCTGCGTTGCACATAAGGAAAGTGAGGGTCAGGGACCCCAGACGCCACACCCTCAGCTACTAGGTTCCTCTGCTTCCTGTTGCCGGGTTGGCTCTACCCACCCAGGAGGGGTCTGGTTAATTCTCGAGGAATTTTGGCTGATGCTGTCAACCCTGGTGAAAGATGTGCGACTCACAGCCTTGGCCTGTCTGACTGAGCTGGAGAGGAAGCCGTGAGCCCAGCCATCATGCGAAGCCTCTTTCTGATCCCTGGGAGACAGCCTGAACAGCCGGGGAGATAGCCTGAACAGCTGGGGAGACAGCCTGAACAGCCGGGGGGACAGCCTGAACAGCCGGGGGGACAGCCTGAACAGCCGGGGGGACAGCCTGAACAGCCGGGGAACAGCTGGGCAGCCTGAACAGCCGGGGGGACAGC
>NW_012116488.1:853882-872205 GCF_000951035.1 Colobus angolensis palliatus
TGAACAGCCGGAGAGACAGCCTGAACAGCCGAGGGGACAGCCTGAACAGCCGGGGGGACAGCCTGAACAGCCGGGGGGACAGCCTGAACAGCCGGGGGGACAGCCTGAACAGCCGGGGGACAGCCTGAACAGCTGGACAGCCTGAACAGCCGAGGGGACAGCCTGAACAGCGGGGAGACAGCCTGAACAGCTGAGGGGACAGCCTGAACAGCCGGGGCGACAGCCTGAACAGCCGGGGGGACAGCCTGAACAGCCGGGGAGACAGCCTGAACAGCTGGGAAGCCTGGGCCAGTCTGTGAGGAGCAGAGGGGCCCGCAGAGTGGACGCCTCAACAGGCCGGCACCAGTGCTTCCATCCTCCTAGCAGGATGACGGTGCATCCTTTCGTCCTGGGGACTTCCGGGCTCCACGTGAAGCATTTTAACCTTTTACAAGTGCCGGAACGCCCTCATCCTTCATGGCATCAGCCCTGGGGTGGGAGTTTGTGCTCCCAGGGCTGGCTGCAACACACCCTGCACAGGCCTCCATACCGCTAACCCCTGGGCTGTGCTTTGTGGAAGGGTTGAGATCAGTGGGAAACCTTGTCCAAGGAGACTTGGCAGCCCTCAGCCCCTGCATCCAGTGCTGCTTGCCTCTGCAGGTGTCGGGAGTCAGGGACGGTCCCAGTGGGGATGGCAGCAGCATGGGTTGCTTACGCAGTGAATCCATTGACCATGTGAGCATATCTCAGAATCATCAGGTCAAGCCAGCCACAGCGCCTCTTCCTGCCTGTGGTCACCCCCCACTCGTGGCCGCGGGTCTGCAGCAGGTCTCCAATCTCCTACATGAGAACAGGGCAGATGTCACGTGGACTGTGGTGGGGGCTTTGTGCGGCCTGGCCCTGCTGCTCCCCCACCTCCCCCTCCCCACATGGAGATCTCAGAATCCCTGAGGCTGCCCCGCCTCCGCCGACAGTCCTTACATCCAGCTCCCCCACATCCCCACATCCATGGTAAGCCTGTCTGGCAGCTGAGGCTCACAACGGGCAGGGCCTGGCCCACAGTGCTGCGTGAGCCGGTGAGCACTCTTCCTGGACACACCCCACCACTAGGCTTTCTGAGCTGGGGAAGGCACCGGCAGCCTTGCCGTCTTCCCCTCCTGCCTTGGGCAGCTGGGGGAGGTGGGCCTGGCCCTGCAGCTTGGCTTTGGGGGTCAGGGGTGTGTGTACCTCCTGACACCTATCCCTGCACCCTCTCAAGCTTCTCTGGAGAGCGTCCGCCCTCCCTGTGTTGGCTCTCCCAGCACCTGCCCTTCCTCCTGCTCAGGCACAAGGGCCATGTCCTTGCCCTATCAAGGGTCACAGGTTGAGGCTGAGAGAGGAAGGCTGGGGCCTCCTGAGGATTCTGGGGCCACAGCAGCTTCCAGAAACCTTCCTGAGGCTGGAGAGCTGGGCGGGGTTGTGGGGGTTGGCTTTCAGCCCCAATTCTAGATTGGTTGTGACAGAGGACCCCCCCAACCTGGGGACAAGGCCGAGGGAAGGTGCTTAGTGTCCTCTCTGAGCCAAGGTGAGTCCACCAGCTACCCCAAATGAGGGTGTCCTCAGGAGCTGCAAGGCGCCCCCACTTGCCTGTGGGCCTCACACTCCGAGGGGAGTGAGGTCATGTGTACGCGTGTGCATGTGCACACTCTGTGTGAGCTCACGTGCTGCGGCCGTGGGAGTAGGCCCACCCCAGTGCCTCTTACTAAGCCCCACCCTGGCCTGCACAGCAGGAAGGGCCCTGGTGGGAGATGGGGAAATGGTACAGGCAGGGTCCCCACAGCCCCCACCCTGGCACTGCTCACCCCACCCCTGGCACCGCTGCCTGGCCTCCCTGTCCTCCCATGGGGTCCTGAGGGCCTGGGGACTCACGTTGATCTGTTCGGTGGGGAAGGCCCCGATGCCCACGCGTGTGGTGTAGGCCTTCACCACACCATACACATCACCTATGTTCTGCGGGGGAATGCCCAGGCCCGTGCACACGCCGCCCACGGTGCAGTTGGATGAAGTCACAAAGGGGTAGGTCCCTGCAAGACAGAGCAGGTTAGGGGGCTACCTGTCATCCCCTGTAGATTACTCCACCCAGCCCAAGAGGCCTTCTCAGTAAAGGGCAGCGGGCTGTTCAAACCATGGGGGGTCCCCTCCGTGGGGGTCACCAGCCTGGCCTGTCCTGGGGGAGTGGCCGAATGGGCGCTGTGTGCTGGGCTGTGTGGCTCACATAAGAGTCTCGGGTGAGGGGAGGGAGAAAGTTGCCCACAGCATGGCCTGAGGTGGCCAGGCCGCCTTGGGGGTGAGGGTAAGCTGGTGCGCCCGTGGGGGTGAGGACAGGATATGGCTGTACAGACCGTCGGAAGGGCTGGCTCTGACCCACCTTGCCAGGCTCCCTGGCCCCACCCCTGACCGTGTCACCTTGTCACCCTGTTCTTTCATCTCTAGCCCAGCACTTTCTCCTCTCCCCTCCCTTGCTGACAATAGGAACACTAAGGACACGAGGATCATTTCCATGGGCATGGATGGCACTGTGGCCTTGGAAAGCAGGTCTGCCCCTCCCTCCCCCATCTGTTCCCACAGCTCTCCGCAGCTGGGTCTTCCCTGGCAGGCACGAAAGGTCGCTGGCACGCACATCCTCCCGGACATACCGAAGTCAATGTCGAGGAGGGCGGCGTTGGCCCCCTCCACCAGGATCTTCTTGGGGGGGCCGTGGAGGGCCTCATACATAAAGTAAACGCCATCTCGGACCATGGGTCTTATCCGCTCAGCAAAGCCCTGCAAGGAAGGACCAAGCAGCAGAGTGAGCCTGTGACCTGGGGCAGAGGAGTCCTGCGTCCCCAGGAAGGTTGGCCAGCCCATAACAATGCCTAAGAACGGGTGTGCCCCAAGCGTGTTCAACGAGCACCAGGCAGGACAGCCAGCCTCCCTGGAGGAGCACTTCGCAGCCCCCACACTGCGGCCCCGGCTTCACCTTGAGCCTTTTGAGTTGGCCTTCAATGTCTATTTCCAGGGTGGGGAACATCGACTGGTGCTGGTGGGCCAGGTTCTTGAATCTGCACAAGGGACAGTCATTGTCACCCCGCCACGGTCCACGTGGGTCCTCGGGGCCCTCCCCACTAGCCACAGTCCCTTCTGGCAACCTCTCCCATCCTCTTCCAGGACTGCAGATGGCTCAGGTACCTGGAGGAAAACTCATCAAAATCTGACAGGAGGTCGCAGATGCGGAGGCCCGTCCGGGCAGCTTTGGAAGAGTAGGTGGGTCCAATTCCCTTCTTGGTGGTGCCTATACTGAAAGATGAGGAGGGGGTGCCCATGAGAACCCAGGAGCCCCAAGGAGCTCAGGCATCCCCCTGAGGCCGTGACCCCCGCCAGCTCATGACTGCAGTGCTCACCATTGCCGCCTGTGTCTGGCTGAGCTGTGAGTGTGTGCATGTGTGGGTGTACGCACTCGCATGGATGTGTGTACTGGTATGGTGTGTGCCTGTGTGTGGATGTGTGCACACGGAGTGTGTGCACGTGTGTGAGTGTATGTAGGTGTGGCTGTGTGTACTTTTGTGCATTTGCGTGGGTGTGTGGGCTTGTGCGGTGCATGCACATGTGCATACCTGTGCGAGCATGCGTGGGCGTGTGGTGTGTATGTGAGAGCACGAGCGTGTGCCCTGGCCTGTGTGAGAGTGCGAGTGGGTGTGTGATCACCTCTCTGAGGCAGGACACTCATCTGCTTCACTCCTGTGTCCTTGGCACATCTGAGGTTCTACTAAACTTTTTTAGTGTTTCTCATGTCCTCCCTGGGGCCTGTGTGGAGTCAGGAAAGGTGGTGGGTGTGACAGGCTACGGCAGGGCTTGTGCACTCCTGTGAGGAGCTGCGTGGCAGTGGCAGCCAGCAAGGACAGTGTGCAACCCCAGAGAGAGACGGGCTGGCTCGTCCGGGGGTTGGGTGATGCACTGTGGAATTCTGACAGGTGCCATTCTCCAGGGGCTTTGAGTGGGTTGAGGTACCCTCCTCGTGCCCAAGACCAGGCACACCCCACAGTCTACCAGCTTGCGGGCCCAGAAGACTCCCTGAGGGTGAGAGTGTCCCGGCAGACTTACTTCTTCCCCTCTTGTGCCTGGCGCTGCACTTCCTGAAGTCCATCGACAGCCTGGTGAAAATCGAACACTGGCGGGCGGGCCAGGTGAGGGCACCAGGGAACAGGAGAGAAGCAGAGGACAGATTTTACACATGGAACTCACCTCCTGCTGGCCTGAGTCTCCTGGGAAGGGGGTGGTCGAGATTTCAAAGAGGACAAACTGGGGTGTGACCATGAGTGTCTGGGGCTCAGTTTCCCCATCTGCAAATGGGCTAGGGATCCCTGACCCAGCTCCCACCTTGAAGCTCTTTAAAAAGGATAATGTACAAGCTAACGGAGCCATGTGGAACAAGAGGCCTTGGGGACTTCCCTGATCTTGGTGGCCGTGGAGGAGCAGGGCCGGCTGGCAATGGTGGGGGCAGGGGGGGCTGTTCCCTGTACCCCAGTGGGAAACGTACCAAGGTGGGCTCTGTCAGAGATGATGAGCCTCTTCTCCCAGTCCTTCAGGCCTGTGGGGACACGGCACGCAGGTGGGTCAGTGTTCACTGCAGCTCACACGTGAGGGGCCAAAGCTGGGCTAGCTCACCCGGCTCCCATCCGGGTAAGGCATGTGGGGACTGACAGGGCCACCTCTGTTGTGCAGCAAGCAGCAGGCCCGCCCCTCATTGCCTCCTCCCCAGCTGAGGCTCCCGGACCCTCACTCCACCCCCCGCTGGGATGCCCACTCTCATGCCCGCAGGCTTCACCCCCTCCGGGCTGGGGAGCTGGGGCTGGTGTGAGTGTCTGGCCTTCCTCCCTACCTGCAGCCACTCTGAAGTTGATCTGCCCCCTCAGGGCCTCAGTCTGGGTACCCCCTGGTGCCCATGTCCCCAGAATCACATTCTCCTTGCTCTTTTCACACCCATCCTGCCCTTCAGCCTAAGGCTGGAGCTCAGCGTCCTCCCAGACCCACTCAGGCTGCTGTCTGTCCCTACCCACGCTAGGTCTGCCTTGCCCACACCCCCAGCTGGTGGGTCTCACTCACTGCCTGCAGGCCTCTGTGTGCCTGGCCAGATGCTCCTCAGAGCCCCCCGGAGCCACATCCTTCCCTGCAGGCATAATTAGCCCAGCAGTCCAGTCCCCACTTCCCACTGGGTGTCTGGTCCAGGTCCCTGGCTCCTTCCCAGACCTCCTGACCTGAGTTTGCAGGTGCTACCTGGCCCTGTGATGCCGAGGCCGCCAGCGTCTGAGGCCTCTGGATTGCCCGGCTCACTCGCTTTCTGCACAGGTAGAGCCAGTGGGTGATGAGCTGGGCCAGCTGTGTGGGGAACCCACCCCCTGCCAGTCCCCTCTGCGGGAGAAACCCTCAGGGAGGCTCCAGCCAACACAACCGCTCAGGACACTGTGTCTGGGACAGGGCAAGTCTGCAGGAGCTGGGACCTACCTTTCTTTTCATTCTTCTCTGCTTCTTCAAACAAGCCCGGCAAGTGGATGACCACCCCGTTGCCTGCATGAGAGACAGAAGCATGAGACAAGAGTTGTGTCCCAGACACTGGAAAACGTACATTAAGAACAGCATGAAGTGAGTGGGTACAGTGGCTCATGCCTGTAATCCTGGCACTTTGGGAGGCCGAGGCAGGAGGATCCCTTGAGGTCAGGAGTTCAAAACCAGCCTGGCCCACATGGTGAAACCCTGTCTCTACTAAAAATACAAAAAAATATCTGGGCATGGTAGTGCCTGCCTGTAATCCCAGCGACTGGGGAGGCTGAGGCAGGAGAATCACTTGAACCTGGGAGGCGGAGGTTGCAGCGAGCCGAGATCCTGCCACCGAACTCTGGATGACAGAATGAGACTCTGTCTCAAAAAGCAAACAAACAAACAAACACAACCCAGCATGAAATGGGCACACCTATGTTCATAGCAGCATTATTCACAGTAGCCAAGAGCTGTCCATTGCCAGATGAATGGATAAGCAGAACACGGTCTATCCATATGATGGAAAAAGTATTCAGCCTTAAAACAGGAAGGAAATTCGGACACAGGCTGCAATGTGGAAGGGCCTGGAAGACACGATGCTGAGTGAAATGAGGCAGTTACAAACGGACACAAACAGGATGATTCCGCTTATATGAGGCCCCTGGAAGAGCCAAATTCATAGAGATAGGAAGTAGAATGGGAGGCACCCGGGGCTGGGAGAGGGAGACGGGGGACTTGTCTGGTGTTTCAGCATTTCAGTGTGTGAAGATAAGAACGTTCTGGAGGTGGATGGTGGTGATGGTTGCAAAACAATCACATTCCTTGGTATTTAAGGGGCTGAAAATTGATGTCCCCTTAGAAACCTGCACGTGGATGTTTAGAAGTTCTATTCATGATCGCCGAAACTCGGCAGCCGTCAAGAGGCCCGTCAGTAAACAAAAGGAGAAGTCAGCGGTGGTCCCTCCAGACAGTGGAGTATTACTCAACACGGAAAACAAATGAGCTATCAAGCCGCGAAAAGACATAGAGGAAAGTTAAATGCATATTACTGAGTGGAAGAAGCCAATCTGAAAAGGCAACATACTGTACGATTCCAACTCCAAGATTCTGAAAAAGGCAAAACTACGGAGACAGTGTGAGTGGCTGCCGAGGGTTGAGGAGGGAGAGATGAACGGGTTGAGCTTGGGGGTTTTTAGGACGTGAAAAAAGTCTGTATGATACTCTGGTGGCAGACACACAGCATACGTTTGTCCAGACTGGCAGAATGTACAGCACCAAGTGTGAACCCTGAGGTGACTATGGACGCTGGGTGATGGTGATGTGTCAATGTAGGTCCGTCGACTGTAACAAAGGCACCACTCTGGTGGGGCATGGTGGCTCTTGCCTATAATGCCAACATGTTGCGATGCTGAGGCAGGAGGATCACTTGAGGCCAGGAGTTGGAGACCAGCCTGGGCAACATAGCAAGACTCCCATTTCTTAAAAAAAAAAAAAAAAAAGCATATATTTACTAGCTGAGTGTGGTGGCACAAGCCTGTAGTCCTGGCTACTTGGGAGACTGAGGCAGGAGGATCCCTTGGGCCCAGAAGGTTGAGGTTGCAGTGAGCTAGGACTGTGCCATTGCACTGCAGCCTGAGTGACACAGCGAGACCCTGTCTCAAAACAAAAAACAAAACACAAATATACCCCTGAGTTCTAAACCCTTTGCTTGAAGATGAAGCCCTTCAGGAACCCCTGCTGCCTCTCCAAGGAACCCCTTTCCCTTTGCCAGTTCCCGCTGAGGCCGGCCATGGCACAGGCTCAGCTGAGGGAGACAGGACTTCAGTCCAGACGAGAGTGACCTGGAGTCTATGCAAGCCATGGTGAGCACAAAAGGTCACCCAAATGCCACGGCCTCCTGAAATAAACACGTGGCAGAGGCCCGGGGTGTCGCAAGCTGAGGGTGTCTGTGAGCCCTGGCACGTCCTGTCACTTGCTAAGCGGTGCCTCCTTGGCCTTGTTTCCCGCCATGTGGGGCCCAGGGCTGGGCAGGACGGGGCTGGCGGCTGGAGAAGGCTTCCCGCAGCACAACCCGGAGGGATCAGGGATCAGGCACTCCCGCTCCTGCGGGTGGATGTGACTCTGCCCTCCTCCCATCAGCCCGGTGTCCTCTCAGCTGCGTTCCCAGCCCAGGCCTGGGCTATGCAGGTTTCTATGCACCAGTGCCCGGTGGGGCAGGTGGAGGCCGGGGTCCAGCCTCCTGCTAGAGCCATCATCACCAGGCTCTGGTACCCTGTACCCCTGCGAGTGGGGCTCCCGGGCTGGCTGACACCCCTTTTCCTGCTCACACACAGGTGGGGGCAGGGTACTCACCAATGAAGGACACAGCCTTGGTGTTGATGATGCCGCTGGGCAGTAGGTGGAAGTCATACTCCTTCCCATCCACCACCACCGTGTGGCCGGCGTTGTTGCCCCCCTGGAACAGAAACCTGGCTGAGCTGAAGGCACTTGGGTACTGAGGACCCCCCGGACATGGACTGACCCACAGGGGCTTCCTCTGTCCCTGCAGGGCACTGCTGTTGGATTTTGGGGTGCCTGGTTCGGTGGCCAGCTCTGCTGCGTCTGTGCAGCACTGGGACGTGAGCATCCTGCACCGTGCAAGGAGTGCAGCCGTTTGGTCAGGGGCCTGTGTCGGAAGGGTCTGGCCCAGGCTGGGGCCAACACCTCCAGGTGGCTTGGTACAGGTCTCTGCAGCTGCAGGTCCCGCTCTGGAGCTCGCTCCTTTCATGCAGGAGTGAGGGCCCAACCCTTCCGCAGAGCATGAGTTCAGCCCCCGCCACGGCCCAACCTACCCTCACCCTCTTTAGCAGGGACCCCTCCCTTTGAGCAGGCACCTCCCATCTAAAATGAAAAGGAAAAAGCCGTTCTGAGCCAGCCCTGTTCTGGGGAACACCCAGCCACAGGCTCCCCTCTCTGGGGGGCTCCTGCTGCAGGTGGGATGTGCAGACTCCAATCCCCCCCTGCCAGGAGACAGCCGCATGACACAAGCAGACTGTGCCACCGCCCTGGACGCCACTGCCTTAGGTTCCCAAAGGGCCTCTTGTGCCAGTGGAAGCTGGAGATAAAGTAGGGACCCTCTTCAGGTGCGGCAACAACCAAAGCCCTCCTGCCTTTTGCTTGGCTCTGCTTAGTAGGGCACAGGTCCAGTGGGTGGCTGCCCCCCACCCTCTGCTCCTGCAGGCCAGGTGGGCTGGTGGCATGACGATTGCAGGACACTCCAGCCCCAAGGCACGGCTCATAGGGCTCCCCTACATGTAGGCAGGAGTCCCCGCTTCACAGCTGAGGAAGAGGCAGCATCTCTGATGCCCCACGATGGCCCATTGCCCCTGAAGCCAGGCCCCCACCAATGGCAAGGGGTGTCCCTCCAGCACCTTTTGGTTTTCATGCCACCATAAGAGACCCGTGTAGGCCAGGTGTGGCAGAGCCTGGAGGGAGCCCCAGAAGCTCTCTGCCCCACGAGAGAAGGCCAGCTCTCCAGCCCCACTTCTGGCCAGCCACTGGATGGCATGGGGGACCCTCCCTGTTGCCCTCTCTCCTTGAGCCCCACCTGGAGGGTGAGCAGGGTCCCAGTGGGGTGGTGGGGGACACACACGGATACCCTGCCCCACAGACTGGTCTGGCCTTTCCTTCACTACTGCCCTTTTGGGGCCCACTCTGTCCCCAGGACTCCAGAGCCCCACCTTCCTGCCTCACCTCCCGGCAGAAAAGCCCTCAACTTGTCTGCCCATGGGGGATCCTCCCAGTCACACCGCACGGCTCTCTGCCCAGCAGAGGGGTCTCAGCTCCCCTCCCACCCTCACATGCCTGGCAGTGAGGTGTCCCAGGCAGGACCCTCAGTGATGGCGTCCCCTCCCTCTGCACTAGCTCCTCACGATGCATCTGGACAAGATTTACATGGAAAGAGCCCTGGCGGCTGGTGCCAGGGTAACCCTGGGGACAGAGGGAGGGCAGATCCGGAGATGCTAGGCAGGGCGCTCGCCCTCCTGGGACCTAACTTCACACACTGGGAGATTAGGCAGCACTCAGAGCCCTGAAGCCCCTTCCCAGGGCAGGAGTCCTCACCGCCGCGCCCCGACTTCTGCCTGCCCTGCCTGGCTGGGCCCAGTCCTTGCAGGAAACTAGTTCAGGACAGTGGCTCTGGGCCAGGCGGTGCTGGGTGAACTGGGTGGGGATCCTGGGAGGCGGAGAGATGCAGGAAGCCTGGTGGCAGGAGGGAGGGTGATCTGAGGGCACCTGGAGGCCCTGCGGGAGCTAATGCTGCCAGGCGCCGAGGCAGGGTGGAGGTGGAGGGTCAGGGCACTTCTGCAGCCTGGGCGGATGGGCGGGGCTCTCAGCCTGTGCCGCTCAGCAGACCCTGAGTCAGCCCTGGGCGTGCAGGTTCAGTCCATCGAGACAGGGCAGGCCCTGGCGTGACTGGAACAGACTCTGGGTTTGGGGGTCACCGCACCCTCCTGGAGACCCCCACCCTTACTCTGTCCTTGCCTTGGCACATACGTGGTATGGCAATTCCTCTCCGCGGGGGTCACAGAGTAGGTTCATGCCCATGATTGCATCTGCTGCCTTTTGGGGGCAGTCAGGGGTGAGGTCTCTGAGGACAGATAGGGAAACGGATAAGGGAAGCCTATCCCTTGTACAAAGCCCCGCCTGGGGTGGGCAGGCCTCGAGGGATGACCTGGCAGTCAGGGCAAGTGCTGCCTGCCATGGCAGAGTGCCCAGAGCCCATGTCAGCAGGCCCAGGGACGCCCCGCTGGGCACACCCTGGTTCTGTTGGGGGCAAACACAGGCTCCTAGGAACAGGCGTGGCTTGTCGTGGGCCAGTGGGTGTCCAATGACCCCAGGGCCAGTGCCAGGCCACTCCCGGGAGCAGGAGCCAGCCCAGGACACTGAGCCTGGGGCCTGCTGACCCGCAGCCCTCCCAGTTCTGGGGAGCCCAGGACGATGGCCCCGGAGAGACCCCAGTCTGTCCTCCCCATCACAGTTGCGGTCTCAGGATGTCAGGCTGCACAAGCATGTGCTGAGAGGTTGGGGACAATACGTCCTCCTGCCCTTCCTCCAGCTTCAGCCTGGGACTCCCACAGCAAAGCCATCCCAGGAGGGCTGGACAAAGGGGGACAAAGGGAAGCTGGTACAGTCAGGCCGGGGCTCTGCACAAAGGCAGAGCCTTCAGGTCCAGGCCAGGGTCTGCCTTGCCGTGGGAGCCACCAGCTAAGGCTGACCATGAGGCTGGCTGCTGAGGAGGGACCAAACATCAGGGCCAGCCCCGCCCTTCCTGGAGAGGCACTGGGACCTTCCCTTGGGGCTGCCTCAGGCTGCAGGTGGATGCCAGGCCCCTCAGCATGGTGTGCAGGGCAGTCCGGAGGCTGCTGCCCTCTCACAGGGCTTCCTTCTCTTGCACAGACGCACCGGTGCCTCCAGCCCCATCGGTCTCCCTCCTCTCCTTTCCTGGCCCCTGCTGGCCCAGTAGATGGGTCTATGGATCCTGCCACAGGGGGCCTCTCAGGGTTTGCTTGTCCCAGGCAGCCCGGCCCTGAGCCCTAAGTCCTGTCACCATCCCCCCAGTGCTGAGCTCCCAGGGCAGCCTCACTCACTCTGTCTTTCCTACCTCATGGAGATAAGTGATGGGCAGAAGAGCCAGGGTTGAGTGTATGCCACAGGACAGCTCTGCTTAGGCACGGCTCCCACCGCAGCCCCTCAGGCCAAGCTCCAGGGTCCTCATGTCCAGCTGGCAGGCCTCTCTCTGCCAGGCACTTCTCGGCTGCCCTGCTCCTCTAAAAGCAGAGCTGAGGCACCTGAGCTCAGGGAAGGCCATGGGCACATCCATCCTTCAGCCACCACTCAGGGTCCTCTAGGGGCTGCAGAGTCCTGCATTTACCTAAGATGCCCACTGCTGCCCCTACAGGTGGAGAGGAAGCCCAGGCCTGTTGCTCCTAGGAAAGGAGCCGCCTGCATGGCCAATGGGCTGAGCCACATGCTGTGAGCTGCCATGGGCGGTCACCCATGTTGCACACTGCACAACTCTGGGGGGTGCTGTCACAGAGCCATGGCATGAATGATGGCCACTAGAGGTGTAGCAGCTGCAGGGACACATCATGCCACCTTTCCACTGTTTATCAGGTCAGGGACAGTAGATTAAGGTACGCCCCCAACTCTCAGAAGCACAGTGATACAAGGGTGCGAGTGAGAGAGAAGATACGAAGATGGACGGTGCTGAACACCTGCCTTGAGTGACCTGTACCCAAAGGCTCAGCTCAGGCTGGGGGCCCAGAGTTAGGGGTACTCAGGGAGCCTGTTGGCCCCCTGGTACTCTTTACCTGCCTCCAGGTTTCTCCTGGGGCCTTCCGCTCTGTGGTGGAGCCTTGGGTCAGGACACAGCTCTGAGCCCCCAAGGACACTGGAGTCTCCCCTACCACTCTCTGCCTAGTCTGGCTGGTCACTCAGAGTCCCTAGGGGACATCCCTGCCAGCTGCCTCCCTGGTGGCAGGGAGTTCAGGAAAGGAGGCTGTCTCCATACTGGACGAGGGAAGAGGGGACAAGGCCCACTCAGGAACCAGACACAGCTCTGACCCCTGCTTTGTCCCTGTGGGTCTAGCCAACTCACCCCTCTGGGGGCCAGGGAAGGCACGGCCCTGTGGCCAGCCCTGTCCCCACTGCCCCACTCAGGACCCTCCCCTCCAGGAGGCTGTGCGCACCCTCAGACCACCCACAGCACATCTCGGGGCTGCTCCTCAGTCCTCCCCCCATTGCTGGTCCCTCCAGGCATTTTATATATGTACCTATATTTATAAGTAAATGTCTCTCTACATCTCTCTCCATATCATCTAACTATCTATAGTCTGCCAGGGCTGCCAAAACAAAATACACAGCCTGGACAGCTTCAACAATGGAATTTTTTTTTTTTTTTTTTTGGAGACAGGGTCTCACTCTGTCGCCCAGGTTGGTGTGCAATGGCGTGATCTTGGCTCATGGCAACCTCTGCCTCCTGGGTTCAAGCTGTTCTCCTACCTCACCCTCCCCAGTAGCTGGGATTATAGGCGCCTGCCACCATGCCAGGCTAATTTTTGTATTTTTAGTAGAGACTGGGTTTCACTTGGCCAGGCTGGTCTTGAACTCCTGACCTCAAGTGATCCACCCACCTCTGCCTCCCAAAGTGCTGGAATTACAGATGTGAGCCACCGCACCCACCCGCTCCCCTCCAGGTGTTAAGGACCCGGCTCCTGCTGTCCTCCTGGGCAGGCAGGTGTGGCCTCCTGCATTTGACCTGTGGCTCCTCCAAGCCCTCTCCTCTCCCAGCGTCACCCTGGTTGGGCCTCCACAGGCACTGGGAAGGTGACATGTGGGCTGAGCTGGCGTGGAGTGGCCACTCAGTAGCTGGGGACTCCTTGGAGGCAGCCAGGGGAGGGCTGTGCTGTGACCTGGGGCTGGGCTGAGGGGCAGGGCCAGTTCCGGGGGCCTCTGCCCACCTCCTTGCCTCTGGGTTGCCACCCCACAGCTCCTCCCCACCACGCTCCTCCCCACAGCTCCTCCCCACCACGCTCCTCCCCACAGCTCCTCCCCACCACGCTCCTCCCCACCACGCTCCTCCCCACCACGCTCCTCCCCACAGCTCCTCCCCACCACGCTCCTCCCCACCACGCCGGCGCCACGCTGCTGACACCTGCAAGGCCTCTCCACACACAGGCTTTGTCCTTGCTCCTCACCTCCACACTGCCCAGATGGCGCATGCCCTGCCCCTGCACTGAGCTTGTCACCTGCACGTGTCCCAGCCTTGCCCTGCAGCCATTGTCCTGCTCCTGTCCACCCTGTCCCTAAACCCTTGGGATGCCACCTGCCGTCTGCCTGGCTTGGGGGCTGTCCATTGACCTTTGACCTGCCAGGGCCCCCTTTGACTCCCGGCCCACTTGGCCACTGCCCTGCAATCCACAGGCCCCTTAATGCCATGGATGACTCCTCTGGCCACAGCGTCTGCTTGGCCCAGTGTTCCAAGGAGGCCCCTTTCTCTCCTGCGATGCAGCCCCCATCGTCAGCCCTACCTGCAACAGCACCTGGGATGAGGCTTGCTACCTCCCATGCTGCAGAGCCTTCTCCCCACAGCATTAGCGGACTACATCTCTGACCGTGCCATGCCCCAACGCCACTGCACTCTACCTGCTTCCCCCTCAGCCCTAGCTGTGCCAGGCCCATGCTATACCACCTCCTGGTTAAGCTCTCATGCAGGCTTGGGGAGGAGGGGACAATGGAGTGGTTGTTTGCACCTCTGCCCCTGGAATGGGAGCGACCAGCTCTCACGCCTCTGTGTCCATCCCCAGCCCTGGCCCAGGGCCTGGCTGTCAGCAAGCTCACGCCAGACAGTGAAGCGAGCAGAGTGGCGAGCGCTGGGGGACGCCGATGGTTTTTCTCAGAGGCTGTGAGGCTCCTGGGGCCCAACCTCTTGGCACTGGCACCCAATGGCAGTTTGTATGATGACCGTGCCTGGCACAGAGCAAGGGGCCCTGGTGCCCAGTGTGCACGCACCTGTGACTACCAGTGTGGTGCAGTGGGTTCACCCACTTACACTGTTTCACTCCCTTCTGGGCTCTGCTTGCAGGCTCCCACCATTCACTCATTTCTTCAACCCAAAGGAATTGTGCTTTGCCCCTTTTGGTAGTGGGGTGAGGCCTGGGACAGAACCGAGGTCACTGGTCCAGGTGTGCAGGTCTCGGCTGCCTGGGACTTGTGTTCCCGCAATGAGGTAGGGCTGTGTTTAACTGCAGGGACCCTCTGTCCTGGAGCCATGGCCCAGTGACCAGCACCATCACCAGTGCAGAGGTGGGGTAGGGGGAAGACCTCTTTCTGGAAGCAAGCCCAGGCATTCCCTGGCCAAGGCAGCTGCCCCTCTGGCTCCCAGAAGGTCTCTGGTACACCCTGGAGCCTGAGGCAAAGCGTTATCTGGTGGCCCCTTGGAGAGGGCGCCCAGAGCCACGACAGCCACAGCACAGAGGCCCTCAATGCATAGGACGCCAGCTCCCACCTGGCGCTGCCACACCACAGAGGACACTGTGGGAACACCCTGTGATCTCACACCCCTGCATACATGGCCGTAGCTTTCCACCCCTGTCCGCCGGCGAGACACTGGCTCTAGCTAGAGCTGGAGGGCATGGGAGGCTGGGAGTACACTATGGAGACCCAGGGCAGGCCCCTTCAGCCCATGTACTGGGCATGGCCAGACATAAACAGCCCAGTGCCCTGAGGTCTGCACTGCAGCAGAAGGACGGGGATTCTAAACCAGGCCAGGACTCACCAGAGCCTTGTGGTCCTGGGCAGGGAGCCCAGTTATCCATAGGAAGTAGCTTGGAGATGGAAGGAGGAACTAGGGGGTAAAGGCCAGGCACTGCCAGCCTGGGAACGGGGGCAGGGAGACCCAGGTGTGCGTGTCCTCAGCTGCCTATCTGAGGGGTAGGAGCCGGACATGCAGGTGGGACACACAGAGGAAGGAAACGCCATGGACATGTGGGAGGAAGCACAGGCGGAGGTGCCTGGGGACCCCTCGGAAGTAGGATGGGGTGTCCGTGCCCAGAGAGAAGAGGGAACACAGGACCCCGGCACAGAGAGGCAGGCAATGTGATGTGGCTGCAGAGCAGGGAAGGCAGACCTGGCTCAGAGGAGACTCAGCCTGGAGGAGAGAGAGGCTCGGGAGCAGCCAGGGGAGCAGGCAAGGAGGAAGATGGCACAGTGGGGCCAGGGGGCATAGTGCAGCCTAACAGACCCAGAGCCACCCTGGAGTGGAGGAAGGACGGCCCAGGTGTGAAGGTGGGGGTGGGGTCATGAGGTGGGGGATGCACAATATAGGCTCAGCCTGGAGAAGGGAGGCTGCCCAGGAAACAGGTCCTAAAGGTGGACCCAAGGTGACTGTGGGAGGCGAGGACACTCTCAGGGGCCCCCAGGTGCACTCTGACCACAGGCCCCAAACGACCAGGATGGGAAAAGAATGAGGTGAGCTGTGCGGGGCTTTGGGCAGCCCCAGATCACCTCTGGGCAGGGTGGAAAGTCCATGTCCAGGGTGAGCAAAGCAGCGACTCATGCCAAGTGCCAGGGGCCACCAGGGGGCTTGGGAGCTGGGCTCGAAGTGATGGCTCTGCTGGTGCAGGCGTCAGCAGAAGGCAGAGCCAGAGCCTGGGTGTGCAGAGGCTTGGGCAGCCAGGGAAGGAGCACAGCCAACACTCAGGGTGGCCCCAGGCCCAGGCGACCCTTCAGGGACTTCAGCCCTCCTGGCAAGCAGCCTGTCTCCCAGATGCGGCCCAGCCCGCTCTGCCCACTGCATGCACTTTTACCACCTGGACCACTCTGCCCTTGCTCTGTCCTCTGCTCAGCCCCTCGAGTGAGAGGGTAAGGTTTGGCCTCTGTGCGCCTGGAAACCCCATGTCGGGTACCTTCATCTGGCTTCAGGCATCCACATTCCAAGTAAGAAAAGAGGCAGTCTTCCCTGGGGAGATCCAGCCAGCTCCTCACTCTGCCAGCCTCTGACGACATGGGGTGGTCAGACATGGTATGCATAAGAACAGGGGAGATGCTGGGAGCCCGGTGGCTGGGGAAAGCCCCCACCGCTAAGAGGAGAGATGGGCACTGTGAGGTCGGGGATCACTGAGCATTTGCAGAGAGCCTGGGGCTGGGGCCCCAAAGAAGACAGGTCCCTGACCTTCCCTTTGCAGAGCAGCACCCCGCTGAGATCCAGCTCGGTCCCCGCACTCACGGGTGGGGACAAAGGGCCAGGCCTCTGGCTATCATGGTGGGCACATGGCACCCGTGGGGGCTCCAAACGTGGCAGTGACTCTCATTCCTCCACACTTGAGCCTCCGTTCCCCAGTGAAGGAGCTCTTCAGGATGCTCCTGCCTCACTGGCTTTTGAGGAGGCTGGAGGGGGACAGCTGTGGGCTCCAGGGACAAACCTCTTTTATTCCCACTGGCTTGGAGAGCCAGGGGCTCTCTCAGGCTGTGGGGTGGCCTGGCGGGGCGGCCCGGTGGCCCGAGTATGGGATGGGCTCCAGCCTGCTGCGCCCTCCGCGCTCCCCGTCTGCAGCTGCGAGTGAGCGGGGCTGTAGGGGGACAGGGCGGGGGCACAGCAGGGAGGGCCCAGATCCAGAACCACCTCCACAGCTGGCAGTGGAGCGGGATGAACGCTTGTAGAGCAGCTGTGGCAGCCCCAGCCCGCCCTGCAGAAGTGCACGGCGTCCAGCAGAGCCGGCAGCTCCTGGGGAGGGGCCTGGGCCTCATCGGAGCAGAGGTCTGAGGAGGGTCGGGAGCCGCGGCTGCCCCACGCTGAGGGCGCCCTGGAGGGTGAAGAGCGGTAGAGCGCTGGGCACGCCCCCTGGCGGCCGGGGACGAGGTGGCAGGGCAGAGGCAGTGTGCAGGGAGCATGAGCTGGGGACCACCTCTAGGACCTGGGGGATCTCTGGAGCGACAGACGAGCTTGCCTGCTGCTTAGGACGGAGCGCGAGTCGGGGAGGTCCCCCACCGTTCCAGGAAGAACTTTCTAGGAAGCCACAGCCCCTTCCGGCAGGATGGGCTCAGGCAGCCCTGAGCCACACAGGGTGCTGGGCTGACTCCCTTCTCTGACAGGGATCGTCACGAGCCCCAGCCCTCCTCTCCGGAGCTCAGGAAGGAGGCCACAGAACCCGGAGAAGGGGCTGTGCAGGGGCCCTTGTTCAATTATTGGCAACAGCCCTAGGCGGACTCCAAACCCCAGACGCATGCATCCCAAAGTTGACCCCTTTGTGCCCAGAGCTGTAAGTCAGCCCATGGGCAGCAGACTTGGCTGCCCTGGCATGGGGCAGGCAGCCCCAGGGTGGCAGCCGAGAGAGTGTCCAGTGTCCAGCTCAGTCAGAACAGATGGGGGCGCTGAGAGCAGCCGCCGGCTGGCAGAGGCCCCGCCCTGGGCCCTGGGGGACAAAGCGGGTCTGGCCTCCTCCGTGGCACTGCCAGCCACCAGGTCACCCTGGCCAGAAGTCTGTGGCCTTCCCTCTCCCATGTCTGGCTAGGATCATCCCAAGCACCCTCCCTCAGGCCCGGCCCCAACTGCCCCCCAGGACGGCCTGGCCGCCTTCCACCTCTGCCTCTCCTTGGCTGACTCACCGGGGTCAACCCCACCCAGCAGGCAGCTTTCACCCCCTCCACCACCTGCCGACCATGCGGGGAGCCAGCTAAGCCCTGTCCCAGACCCAGACAGGCCCCAGGTGATCACTGCAAATGAGGAAGGGGTCTTGGGGGTCCTCAAACCACCCTGGGGCTGGGTCCTCCGGTTCCCCCATGGAGGGTCCAGCGTCACGCCGATGGCACGCGGCACCCCCTGAGGATCGGGTGTCCCCAACTCAGCGACTTGTATTTATAGCTGTGCCCTGGCCCGCTGCCCAGATGGTGGAGGAGGGGTGGGTGGAGGGAGGGCGGTGTGTGTGGGTCGGGGGTTGTGTGAGTGGTGCGTGTGCGTGCATGGGTGGGGTGGCCCTGGGAAAGGTGCTCCGGGAGGGAAGGCATCCAAGCGGGTGAGAGACCGGCCAGGGCATGGGAGGACAGGGGCCGTCTGGGTCCGGGGAGGGGGGCTCGCTGGGCGGTGGGGGAGGGACCCGGCGCCCCAGCCCGCACCTGGCAGCGGCTGATGATGTCGGCGTCCGTGGCCAGCAGGTCCACCACCTTGCCTTTGCCCTCGTCCCCCCACTGCGCGCCCAGCACCACCGTCACGCGGGAGCCAGTCGCCGCCGCCTCCTGCTGCAGCCGCCCCCGCT
>NW_012116488.1:872470-878163 GCF_000951035.1 Colobus angolensis palliatus
CCCCGTTGACCTCCGGCCGCCAAATTCCCGCCCCTTCGCAGCCGCCCGGGAAGCCCAGTTGAGTCTCGAGCGCTTTAGAGGTGAGGGGGCGCGTAGACCAACGGCCAGGCAGGCAGATGGCCTGGGGCCCCCCACGACTTTGCCAACGGAGGTAGTTTCTCGCTAGGCCGTCGGGGACCAGGGCTTGTGCACCGCGACCTCACCCCGCCAGGCCCCTGCCGGGCCCAGGACTTCGGGGTTCCAGCAACTGCGGAGGTGGTCGTCCCCTCCAGGGAAGGAGTGCGGTTTGCAAAAGGGGATCTGCATCCTGCACCCCACCTGGAGGGTCCGCACTCTCGGGGAGCGCACCTGCCCCGCGAGGAACCCCGAGTCCCTTGGGCGCGCGCGCGCCCTCCGGCGGCCGCGAAGAGCCGCGCAGCGCGTCCTCGCCGAGAACGGCGTGTCCCAGCAACTGCCCGCATCTCGGCCCCACGGCAGGGGCCCCGCGTCCCGCCCGGGAGCGCTGTGGCTCAGGCCTGGCTGTAGCGAGCAGGCGGGCTCCAGCATGGAGCTCTGGCCCTCAGCACCCAAGTCTGGGGTAAAGGGACCCAGGCTGTCAGCGTCACCTGGCTGGCATGGGAGCAACCCCCAGGGATGCACACCAACATGGGGCCCAGGTTTCCAAGAGGCCCCACCCCAGACCTTCCCGTCCCAGCCTGTGGAGGGACCAGGCCACAGAGGGAGGCGATGGTCTGCGAGGCTCCCGGGTTCCGGGCTGGTTGTCCTGCCTCGCCCATCCCGCCCCACCCCTCCCAAGTGGAGGAGGCTTGGAGGAAGCCAGCCCTGGTGGCCAGGAGAAGGGTCTTGGGGCTCCTGGGGGAAGAAAGGAGAACCAGGCTCTTGCTTCAGAGCAGGGAGGCGGGGCCCTTGGTTCCCTCCCTGAGGGCTCTCAGTTGCCAAAGAGCCTAGAGCCGTGAGGCTCCTTGGGCTCAGGGCAATTCCAAGGCTAGTGACAGGGAGTCCATGGAGACACTCCCTATGAGGAAGGAGTGGAGCTTGGGCCTGTCACAGCAAAGGTCGTTCACAATGAGTTAGTGATTCAGGTGCAGCCAAGGACACCACTGCCCACCCTCGCCTTCAGTCTCCCCACCCCTCCTCTCTGGGTGCCTGACCCTGCCCCAGCCTGGGGGAGAGGGCCTGTTCAAAGCCTGGCCTCCCACCCCCTGCACCCATGTCCCCAGTCCCCTCTTCTTCCACTGGGCACACTGATACTTCCTCTCCCTCAGCATCCTCGCGGGGAAAATGCCATTGTGTGGGTTCCAAGCAGTCAGTGCGGCCTCGGTGGAAATGCAGTCTTCATGCATGAACTTCCTAGTGCCACCCTGGGGGTGACAGCTGGCGGGGGTTAAGCAGACTACTGCCCCCAGCTTGGGAAGGGGCTGGAGCAGGGCTGGAGGGCTCCGAGGTTTGGCAGAACCTGGAGCCTTCTGAGAAGGGGCTGCACCCAAGGTGGGACAGTGGGTCTGGGGGTGTCAAGGAGGGAATTTGGGGCACAGCAGATAGCTGTGCAGATAGGGAAGAGGCAGACGGCAGCAGGAGAAACCGAGAGGGTCACGGGAGGTTTGTTTCCAGATGAGAGAAACTGACAGTTTTAAATGCCCACCAGGAACCACAAAGTCCCATCAGACAAGGGGGTGCTCCCAAGGCCTGGCAGGGGCCACCAGCTCTGAGCCCTTCCTGGGCACACTTGGGGCTCTGGGCTAGCAGATGTCAGAGGCTTGGGGGACTGGGGGACATGCTAGACCACCTCACTAAGGGGACTTGGACTGACCCTGCAGAGGCGAACGCTAGTGACTCACTGACATCTCCAGGCCTGGACTATAAATAGCCACTGGCCCGGGTGTGGGCAGGGAGTTGGGGCTTTTCTAAAAACAGCCCTGCCCAGGCCCAACAGCTGGGGCCCCTGCCAGTCACACGGCCCAGCCCGAATTATAACACCCCCACCCCCACCCCCAGCCCCCACAGTGGGCCTGTCCCCAGGTGGTGGGCAGCACAGGAACCACCGAGCTTGGGGCCATCCATCTGTGACCTTGGGCCAGAACGAGGGTGCGTGGGCGTGTCCACCTGTGGGTTCACTCTTTGGGGGCCACACCTCCCTGTGGGAACGTCGATACACGGTGGCCCAGGACACACAGACACCCACAGCTGCCTGCATACACACCTGCAGCCACGGAGCCTCACCGTGCAAGGCACCCCCAGAGCTCCTGTCCGTTTTGGTTCCTTTGCTGGCTGTAGCCCACTAAACTGACTTCTATGGAGCAGAGAGGAAAAAGAAAAACCAGGCTCCGGAAAGGCAGCTCCTCCTCCTGTCACGGGGTCCCCAGTCCCACCTCTCCAGGCAGGCGGGGCCATGGCCTCAGTTGCTGCAGGTCACCCTGTAGGTGACCCGCCCAGTACTCCATAGTCCAGTTTTACTGGCAGATCTGTAGGGGTGGGGAGGGGGAGGCGATGAGCTATTTAACTTAAAAACAATAGCACAGATGGGAGTGAAAAATGGTGCAGCTGCTTTGGAAAACAGTTTGGCAGTTTCTTAAAAAGTTAAACATAAACTTAGCATGTTGCCCAGTTGTTCCTCCACTAGGAATCTACCCCAGACAAATGAAAACTCGCATCCACACGAGGACTATGCAAATGTTCACAGCAGCAGGATTCGCAGAAGCCCCAAGCTGGAAGCAACCCAGATGCCCATGGACAGAAAAGCAAACAAAACGTGGTCCATGCATGCAATGGAATGTGTTTCAGCCATGAAATGCAATGACGTCCAGATACAGCCTGCAGCGAGGATGGAGCCTGAAAACAGCCGAAGGAAGCCAGGAGACATGCATGGCGACATCTGGAGCGTCCGGAGCGCAGGCAAGGGGTCAGACTGATGGGTGCCAGAGGACTTCTTGGGGTGATGGAGAGATTCTCAAAGTGCATCATTGCACAACCTTGATCTGCTGGAAAGCAAATACCGCCACAGCACACACATAACCAGCGAGACTGGTGGTTTGTAAATTATGCCCCTGTAGAGCTGCACCCACCTCACCACTGTTGGGTGCTGTTCACCATGGGGTCTGCCCTCTTCTAGATGTTTCTCACTGCCTCCTGAGGGCTTCAGGGACAGCCCCTGGCCTGGGGGACTGAGGGCCCCTCAACAGTGAATGCTCACACAGGGCCTGGGGAACTGGGGGCCCCTCAACAGTGAGTGTTCACACGGGGCCTGTCCAGTGCCCACCACGTTTGTGGGAGCCCACATCCACCGACCACTCCTGCAGCCTCTGAAAGCAACAGTCACACACCGGGCTAGGTCTGCTTTTTATTGGCCACACGTCCAGCTGCCAGCCTCAGGGCACACACCTGGCAGGCGGCAGGCTGCCCTCTCTGGGTGGGCAGTGAGGGGGCAGAGGCTGCTGGGTGTCACCCTGCAGCCCCTCAGGTGGACCTGTATTGTCCCCAGGGCCTGCCCATCCTGGGCAGCTGGCACTGGGAGGGGTTTTCTGTTGATGTGATGGCCAAGTTTCAGCTGCAGGTCAGAGGCTTGGTGGTGGCAGCAAATGCAGACCGCTCCCCACTCCAACTTCGGGCTGGCATGCTGGGATGGGGGCCAGACCCCACAGGAGGGCACCCTGGCCTGCCATGGCACTGCCTGCCAGCCTACCCCTGCCCAGGGCCCCCAACTCAGCCACCTCCAAGCAGTAAAGACTCGCAAAGCATTGCGTTTTGATTAAACCCTGCTGGGCTGAAGGGCAGGCAGAGCTGTGGTGGACACTGGCAGGATGCAGCCCCCACGACTGGCCCTTGGCAGGCTGCACCGGGTGCATGCGGGTGTGGGCCAGGGTCGCCTTTAGGAAGCAGGTAGGAGGCTGGCGCGTGCAGGCAGTCCAGGAGGGCACTAGGCCTGGCAGGGTACTGGTGCCTGTCGGGGTCCCAGCCACAACACCCAAAGGCGGCTCCAGGAGGGCCCTGGCTGGGTAAGGCACGGACTTTTGGTTTCCAGGGCCCAGTCCCAGCCTGGCCCCCAGAAGAGCCTCTCCTGGCAGAATGGCAGCATGTCCTGTGGCCTGGGCTCTCTCACTTGGCCTTGGGCCTGGGCCTGAGGCCTGTAAGGAGAGAGAAGAAATGATGTTATTAGGAGCAGCTTTGCTGGGTACAATACCAGGTGCCCGCTTCTGGGTCCCCAGGTCCCTGAACCCCTCATCACCACTGTCCAGCAGGTTGTGCCATGCATCTCAGGTCCACTCTGACCCCAGGCTCTTTCTCTGGAGCAGCACAACTTATCTAGGTGGAAGATGCCGGGATGGCCTGGCCAGGCTGGGTTTTGGCAAGGTGTGGCAGCCTGAGCCTGTGTCTTCTCTGCTGAGATGGGGAGTCTCTGTGGCCTGTCCCCAACCCCAAGTCTCAGACCCAGGCTGCACTCTGTCGTTACTCATTAATCCCCACTGCCACCACCTGCAGCCCTCCATGGCTTCCACATCGGGCCCCAAGCCCCACACGAGGACCCCAGCAGTGCTTTCTCCAGTGGGCTGCTGAGGGCGCTCAGCCCTGGCCCAACAGCTCCTGCCACCCAGATGGCCCCAGAGATGGCCCCACAGCCCTCCTGCCCCCAACGCCCTCTTTGCTCTCTGGTCCAGGGGCCCTTGGTGGCCCTTGTCTGAGTGCCACCCCCATTGCCACCACAGTGCCGGGTGGTGTCCCAGCTCCCCAGTGGGACAGCCCAGGCGGGGTTTGAGAACCACTACTCTAAAGAGACAGAGGAAGACAACAAAAACTGCCCGAAGTGATCACTCAGAGGGGGATCCAGCACCATTCCCCACTCAGGGAACCCGGAGAAATGGCCAAGACCAAGGCCTGGGCAGGGATGGGGGGGATCAGCAAGTCTGGGGTCAGCTGGGAAGAGGGGCTTGTGACAAAGATGGGAAGTGCTCAGGGGCTGTGGGTCACGGGCCCCGGCTGGTCTCCATCAAATGCACGACAGTGGCAGTGGTGGATTACGGCACCTTCAAAACTCACGTGATGGAAAAAGGGAGGGGAGAAGGGAGCACTCGGAGGAGGGTGGCAAACACAGAACCGTGCTGCAGCTGTTTGTTCCGCATGTCACCGCAGGTGCTTATTAACTAGACAGCACGGTGTTCGTGCAGTGGAGGTTCAGAGACCACCCCCGTAGCCGTGGTCAGCGCTGCTGCCACGATCGTCCCCACCCAGCTGGGGAGGACATGGCGTCCCCTGGGGTAGAACTTCTGCCCCAAAACTCAACCTGGACCTACTTGGGGGGAGCAATCAGGCAAACCCAAAGTGAAGGTGTCTTCCAGAACGTCAATGTCATACAAGACAAAAAGGGGCAGGAATGTTCTCGAACAAGACACTGAAGCTATATGACAACCAAACAGCGTGTGATTCTGGATACAACCTTGTTTGCGAAAACAACAAAGCAACAACGATTAAAGGAATTACTGGGACAAGTGGCACATCCGCACCGGGACCGAGTATTAGAAGCACGTGGACACGAAGCACCTCTGCAGCACACCCTGCCTGGTGGGGACTGGGGAAGACGGCTATGCTCTCAGGTGTCTGTGGGCGAGTTTAGGGGTCCAGTGCCATGATGTTTATAAGAAACTCTCAGGGCCGGGCGCGGTGGCTCAAGCCTGTAATCCCAGCACTTTGGGAGGCCGAGA
>NW_012116488.1:878513-878871 GCF_000951035.1 Colobus angolensis palliatus
AAAAAAAAAAAAAAGAAACTCTCCAATGGCTCAGTTGGAGAGGGGCAATGTAGCAAAATGGTCACAATTTTGGTATTTTTGGCAAATGGTTGTAATTTCGGGGAGAAGGTGTTGTTCATTCTGATCTCTATGCAATTTCCTGTGGTGTTGAAGATTTTCTAAATAAAAAGTTGGGGGCTGGACACGGTGGCTCATGCCTGTAATCCCAGCACTTTGGGAGGCTGAGGCGGGTGGATCACCTGATGTCAGGAGTTTGAGACCAGTCTGGCCCACATGCTGAAACCCCGTCTCTGCTAAAAATATAAAAAATTAGGCCGGGCGCAGTGGCTCAAGCCTGTAATCCCAGCACTTTGGGAGG